>NC_079317.1:307500-607500 GCF_029931775.1 Euleptes europaea
CATCAAAGAAGGAGACGAACCCAAAACGGCCTTTTCCAGTTGTTTTGGGATGTTTGAGTACCTGGTCATGCCGTTCGGACTTTCGGGGGCTCCGAGTGTCTTTATGCAATTAATTAATGAAGTTTTGCATGATTTACTGTTTCGGGGGGTGGTGGTATTTCTCGATGACATTCTTATTTACTCTGAGACCATGGAAGAACATGTGCGCCTAGTGCGAGAAGTGCTCCAGCGGCTGCGGGAGCACAAACTGTATGCTAAGGTGTCCAAGTGTGAATTCCACCAACCTTCTATTACATTTCTGGGGTATGTGATTTCCCACCAAGGGTTGGAAATGGACCCCGCCAAGGTCCAGGCGGTGCGGGACTGGGAAACCCCCACTACCCGCCGCCAACTTCAACAGTTTTTGGGGTTTGCCAACTTTTACCGGAATTTCATTCCCAACTTTGCCCAAGTTGCGCTTCCCCTCACTGCCCTGTTGCGTACCAAGGACAGGGGGGCTAGCGCCGCACTCCCCTCAGCCCGTCTGCAATGGTCTCCCCAGTGCCAGCAAGCTTTTGAACGTTTAAAGCTACTTTTTTCATCCGAACCCGTTTTGGCTCACCCGGATTGCACCAAGCCCTTCGTGGTGCAGGTGGATGCCTCGGATGTAGCCATGGGCGGGGCCCTATTGCAGAGGGATGAGGGGGGACGGTTGAGGCCATGCGCCTACTTCTCCAAGAAGTTTTCCCAGTCCGAAATCAACTGGGCCATTTGGGAGAAGGAGGCAGCAGCGGTCAAACATGCCCTTACCATATGGAGACACTTCTTAGAGGGGGCCGAGCTGCCGTTCGAAGTGTGCACAGATCACAAGAATCTTGAGGCTCTCAAGGGAGCTAGAAAACTCAATGCCAAACAAATTCGGTGGGCCCAATTTTTTGCAAAATTCCGGTTCACCCTCAAACATGTCCCTGGCAAAGAAAATGCCCTAGCTGATGCTTTGTCACGACTTCCCCAGTATCGCAACGATTTCGATCGCCCCGTCGACTCCCTGTTCACTCCCGAACAGCGAGGGGAAGTCCCTGGCTTGGCCGTCACCACCCGATCCCAAGCCCGCCAACCGGAGACCCCCCCTACGCTCAAAGGTATCCCGGAAGCATTCCAACAGCGACTCCGGGACGCCTCCTTACAGGAGGAGGAGCACCATCTCCTCCCCACTGGCTTGGAACGAACCAACACTTGGTGGGTGCAAGGGGGGAAACTATATGTCCCATCTTCCCTTCGCAAAGAAGTATTGGGACTTGTACATGGGGCCAGGCTAGCGGGTCATTTTGGTTTCATAAAAACGCTTCACCTGGTTCGAAGGCAATTCTGGTGGCCCGGTATGAGATCTGATGTAGAGTTGTATGTGCGCAGCTGCCCCACCTGCGCCACAGCCAAGAAACGGATGGGAAAACCCCCGGGGCTTCTCAAACCGCTTGAGAACCCCTCCCGTCCCTGGGAAGTCATCGCCATGGATTTTATCACCGACCTACCTCCAAGTCGGGGGAAAACGGTTCTCTGGGTTATCACAGACCTCTTTTCCAAACAGGTTCATTTCGTTCCATGTGCAGGTCTTCCTTCAGCCCAGGGCTTAGCTAAACTGTTCATCACGCACGTCCTCAGGCTACACTCGATCCCGAGGAAGGTCCTCTCCGACCGGGGGGTCCAGTTTGTTGCCAAATTCTGGCGGGCTTTCCTAAAGTTAATGGGAGTGGAGGAACAGGGCCTTTCTTCCGCCTATCACCCCCAAACGGATGGTCAAACGGAACGAGTAAATGCGGTAGTAGAATGTTATTTGCGTTGCTATGTAAATTTCCACCAGGACGACTGGGTCGACCTGCTGCCATTTGCCGAATATGCGTACAACAATGCGCCTCATTCCTCTACCGGCTTTAGTCCCTTCCAAGTTATATACGGGACGGATTTTGGCCCTTTCGGTTCTGCCCCCGTCTCGCCAGAGCTCCAGTCTACCCCTGATCTTCAGGAGTGGATTCAGGTGGTTAAATCCACCTGGCCATGGTTGCTCAAAAATCTGGAAAGGGCAAAAAGCAAGTACAAGGAACAAGCAGACAAACACCGGTCTCCGGGATGGGAACTCAAGGTGGGGGAGCAAGTCTATCTGTCCACCAAAAACCTCCGCTCTCTTCGCCCCTGCAAAAAACTGAGCGACCGTTATGTAGGACCTTTCCCCATTACCAGAGTAATCAACGAGGTTACCGTGGAACTGAGTCTCCCTAAGACTCTCAAGGGAGTTCATCCAGTCTTCCATATAAGCCTCCTCAAACCTTATGTAGCAGCTCCCCAGTTCCACCCCCCTCCCGCTCATGAGATTCCTACCGTAGTAGGAGGGGATACCCATTTGGAAATATCCAAGGTTTTAGATTCCAAATGGAAGAAAGGGAAACTGTTTTACTTTGTTCGCTGGAAAAACCTTGGCTCCGCTCATGACGAATGGGTGGCCGCACCCCACATGGCAGCTCCTCGCTTGGTCCGAGAATTCCACCTCGCTTATCCCGATAAGCCTCGTCCTCTCGGAGGGGGGCCTTAAGGGGGGCAGAATGTGAGGGTCTCTGTCTTTGTGTCTCTGCTTTCCATCACCTGCGGTGTTATCAGTGAACTCGTAAAAGCAGTTCACACCTTCTGGTCTCAGGCGCCAGGCCTGATGGCCCATGTATCTTCCCCCCCGCTGTTCTTCCTGCCAGTACTCCCTCAGGCCGGTGCGGCCTTGGAAGTGTGATAGCCGCACCAGACTTCCTGGGATCCGTCTGATGTTTTGTATTATGCCAAGCTTGTAACTTCCCATAACAATAAGTGTGAACCCCAGTGCCCCAGTGCCCTGGAGTCAATATATTCTGTAAACCCGTATAGCCCCTCACTTGCAACTTTCTACCTGTGCCTGTCTCATCTCCTGAAGGCTTCAATAAATCTATTGTTTCTGTATCAACGTCTGAGCAACTGATTTGGAGAAGCAAACTCAGAGAGGGGGATCTCTCACAGGTGGTTTGGAGTGCAGACTCTGATTTGGAGAACCGGGTTTGATTCCCCACTCCTCCACATGAGCAGTGGAGGCTAATCTGGTGAACTGGATTGGTTTCCCCACTCCTACACACAAAGCCTTCTGGGTGACCTTGGGCAAGTCACAGCTCTCTTAGAGCTCTCTCCGCCCCACCTACCTCACAAGGTGTCTGTTGTGGGGAGGGGAAGGGAAGGTGATTGTAAGCTGGTTTGAGTCTCCCTTAAGTGGTAGAGAAAGTCGGCATATAAAAACCAACTCTTCTTCTTCTTCTTCTTCGTCTTCTTCTTCTTCTTCCCACCAAGAAAAGCCTGAGGGGGGTTCAGAGCTGGTCTACTTGCAACTGCACAGTTACTCAGCTGAGGGGGTCACAGTCTGCCCTGGACAGGTAGCTGCCCAGGCATAGAGCTGGTCCCTTCCAACTCTATAATTCTATGATTCTTTTGTGAGGATCAGAGCCCTTCCAGTCAAGGAAAGTCAGCCCAGGTATCATAGCAACAACTGAAGCTGCCCCTTCTGCGTGGGGCCCAATGGCCCAGCACCGCCATGTTTCCTGATGTGTTTCCCACCATTGGTCTTCTTGATCAGTTTCGGTCCTGCGCGGCTTCTGCAGAGAACTGGAGAAAAAGACTCTGCATTCCCACCTGCTGGGAGGAGAGCAAGACAAATCAGTTTGGCTTCTTCGTGTCGCAGTGCCCATGACAGGCATATGGGAATCCCTGACATTAATCAGACCACACTGGTAAAGAGGCTGTGGCTGCCGGCTACACGCGGTGTGACGGGAGGCAGAGAGACACAAAACTGAGCTGTCGCAGCCTGCCTGGTCTGAGTCATTTCTGGGGCACGGATACGCATCATCAACAGAAACCCCGTCTTGCTGGTAGCTTGCTCGGTGGCCTCGGGCAAGACACCCTGCTTGTGTCAGAGCACAAGGTGAGGGACGGAGAGCGGCATAACTGCCAAATCCTCTTTGGGTGCCTCCTTCCCGCAGCTCAGAGGAGGCCCCCTGCATCTCTTTCTGGGGGGATCCATCCAGGCAGTCTTCAGGTCTGGTTGAAACCAACCTCATAAGAACATAAGAAAAGCCCTGCTAGATCTAGACCAAGGTCCATCAAGTCCAGCAGTCTGTTCACACAGTGGCCAACCAGGTGCCTCTAGGAAGCCCACAAGCAAGAAGACTGGAGCAGCAGCATCCTGCCTGTGTTACATAAGAACATAAGAAAGGCCCTGCTGGATCAGACCAAGGCCCATCAAGTCCAGCAGTCTGTTCACACAGTGGCCAACCAGGTGCCTCTAGGAAGCCACTAACAAGACAACTGCAGCAGCACCATCCTGCCTGTGCTCCACCGCACCCAAAATAATAGGCATGCTCCTCTGCTACTAGAGAGAATAGGTATGCAGCATGACTAGTATCCATTCTAACTAACAGCCATGAATACCCCTCTCCTCCATGAATATATCCACTCCCCTCTTAAAGCCGTCCAAGCTGGCAGCCATCACCACATCCTGGGGCAGAGAGTTCCACAATTTAACTATGCCACAGCACCTAATTTAATAGGCATGCTCCTCTGATCCTGGAGAGACCTCTCCCCTACCTTTAGCAGCAGAGGAACCCCTTGTATCCTTGAATGCACACCCAAGTGATTAACTTCTCTCTGCATTGTACGTGTGTCACTGACAGTTGTTTCAAAGCAGCAGTCTGCTTTATTCTGTAATATTCTTCCACACACTGAAGCAGTCTGCTTTATTCTTTAATATTCGAGAATTGCCACAATAAGATGCACTGGAATACCACAGTCTGCCTTTAGCTTCAGCCCACACTTTAAAAACTGACTTCAAAGAAATATGATACTCTGAAAGAGGCTCAGCTGTAGACTTTGACAAGCTTTCTGAAAGGGGTGGGTGGGAAAGAGGCTGTCCCATCACTGTGGGCAGCAATTAAGAACTCCTCGGATTGTCGGAATCTGACTCAAGGGTGTCTTTCAAGGGATGACTTTATCCAATCTAGAGCCATGAAGGAATGTGGGGAGGAAGAAATATCCAAGTTATGTTGTACTTAGACCAAATCCAGCATCTTTAATTCTCCACCGAGGACAACAGGGAACCAGTCAGGGTGCAGGAGAATTTCTGTAATGTACTCTCAGGATCTTCCCCCAACCACCCCCCCCATTCAGAGGCTGTTGCTGTTGCTTGATTCTACCCAACTGAAGCTTCTGTAGAGTCTCCAAGGCCATTTTTGCTTGGTTATTAGTTGCACGATCCCCGCAGTCCAGCCCCAGGTCTTCTTTTGAGTTATTTGTGAATTTTCCATCCTTCAAGGGTCACCTCACGACTGCCCTGCACTCGCTCTGCAGTTTCAGAAACCTCTTTTATCACAAATTTAATTTTTGCCTCAATCCCAAAGGGAATTGTGTGAATAGTCTCAACTCAATGAGGTGATTTTCATGAATAGTCTCAACTTGGGGTTTTCTCTCCCCCCCACCCCATGTCACTTGTCCTGCCCTCACACAAGCCATACTAAAAAAAGTAAGTTTTAGTAAGTAGTTTAAAAACCTCAGAACAGAGCCACACCCATCACAGAAAGGGACACTTGGAGCCATGGAGCTGTGGAGCCGATGGCGTGTTCTGCTCACTCAGGATGTTGCACCTGCAAGATGCGGCAAACCTGCCCAGCAACCAGGAACTTGGGAGGGAAGCTACATCACGGATGCCAGCATCCTGTTGCTCACCAAAGACCGCTAGACCAGCCACAGGAAATTGGGGGAGAGAGGAGACCATTGGTTTCCAGCATGTTTCTAATGAGTCTGGCAATGTCGTCTCCTGCCTGCAGAGCCATGATTGGAAATTCCTGTTTCGGTGCAGCTGCCAAAACACTTGGAGTGTGCTAATTTGCGCACCACTTGCCAGTAGTTTGAAAGAGTGCCAAGGAAATCAGGTTACTTTGCTGGGCCTTTTCCTAGCAGGTACTAATAAAAAGCACTTTAATTATTCCTAAGGGATCTTTGACACACATTATGCCTATTCACAAGTCACCACTGTGTGTGTGTGTTAAGTGCCGTCAAGTCGCTTCCGACTCATGGCGACCCTATGAATGAAAGTCCTCCAAAATGTCCTATCTTTGACAGCCTTGCTCAGATCTTGCAAACTGAGGGCCATGGCTTCCTTCATTGAGTCAACCCATCTCTTGTTGGGTCTTCTTCTTTCCCTGCTGCCCTCAACTTTTCCTAGCATGACTGTCTTTTCCAGTGACTCTTGTCATCTCATGATGTGACCAAAATATGATAGCCTCAGTTTAGTCATTTTAGCTTCTAGGGTCAGTTCAGGCTTGATTTGATCTACGACCCACTGATTATTTTTTTTGGCAGTCCACGGAATCCATAACACTCTCCTCCAACACCACAGACACCACAGACACCACTAGGCCACTGGAAAGGGGGTGGGGCGCAAACTCACTCCATGGAATACACATGCACATGTACGGCACAGTGTGGGATGTCCACAACCTTTGCACCAGGCAGGTAAGTCTTCATACAGTCAAAATGCCCTCTACATTCCTCACTCACAACCAAAGCCCACCTCCCACCAACCTTTAAGGGGTATCCTCAGTACGAGAGGGTACCAGTCCATCATCCACAGAAAGAGTCCCTTTCTCCCTATATAGCTTACATAGAAGGTTGCCAACCTCCAGGTATTAGCCGGAGATCTCCTGCTATTACAACTGATCTCCAGCTGATAGACATCAGCTCCCCTGGAGAAAATGGCTGCTTTGGCCATTGGACTCTATGGCATCAAAGTCCCTCCCTTCCCCAAACCCCACCCTCCTCAGGCTCCACCCCCAAAAACCTCCTGCTGGTGGCAAAGAGGGACCTGTATGCTGGCTTCCTTATTTATACATTGGTAAAACGGTCCCCTGTGCAAGCACCGGGCCATTCCTGACCCATGGGGTGACGTCACATCCTGACGTTTACTAGGCAGACTTTTGGTTTTCCAGTGCCTTCCCCAGTCATCTTCCCTTTACCCCCAGCAAGCTGGGTATTCATTTCACCCACCTTGGAAGGATGGAAGGCTGAGTCAACCTTGAGCCGGCTACCTGAAACCCACTCCCGTTGGGATTGAACTCAGGTCGTGAGCAGAGCTTGGACTGCAGTACTGCAGCTCACACCACGTTTTTCTTGTGGCTCAAAGTGGTTTACAATCCCAAACATTAAAAACACACAGTAAAACCCCATTCCCTCCTCCCCTCAAGAAAACGCCTGCAGTTTAAACCCCATTAAAAGCCCTAGAAAATAAAATGGATGTTGCTTGGGGGGTGGGGGGGTGATGGTGGGGGTCTGCTGAACTAATTTTTCTGATGAACTGTAACAACAGTTGCATTTCCACAGGTCTTTGGGACCCTCTGCTATCCTGGCAGTCCTCAAACTATGCCAGATTGGGTTGCTGGGGAGGACCTTCTTTTACTTGGGGAGTAGGGCTGTAGGATAACAGAATGGCTCAGAAAGATGCTTTCAAGAAGGGAACGGGACTGTGGAGGATACCACTGTGGGTAGCACAGATGTGTCTGTTGCTGTATGCATTATCTGACATTGTGATTTTTGCATCATTTTAACATGTCACGCTGCTACTTATGCTTTGTTTCAGCTTTGTCTCAGATTCCCGCTTGGTTTCAGACTTCTGCGGTCCTTCTCCCGGGGCCCTGCTTATTGGATGCCCCAGCCTGGTTACTCTATTGACTTACTCTGCGTAATCCACCTTGAGCCTCAGGGAGAAAGGCGGGCTACAAATAACGTCAACAAACCAAAAAGGTAATTCGCAGTGGGTAGCCGTGTTAGTCTGTTTGCAGTAGTCAAAAAGGGCAAGAGTCCAGTAGCACCTTAAAGACTAGTTAGTCTTTAAGGTGCTACTGGACTCTTGCCCTTTTTGACTAAACCAAAAAGGGAAATGCTGCTGCTTTTGGAGTGTTGCTGCTGTTGTTATTGTGAAGGTTATTATTCATCGGTTTAAAGAGGTATAAAAGTAACAATTTACTTTGAAAGACGTATCAAAAGTTAAAAGTAACAATGCATAATAAAAATGCTCACACAGTAAGAAAATGTCATCATCCCAGCGTCAAGTTGTCCTGCCAGAGGTTGATCTTCCTGGATGGTTGCAATCTTGAATTCTGTCTAGCGGAAAGGGAGGATCCAAACGCTTCAGCTACAGAAGCAGACATTTTTAAGAGGGCGGTTTGATTCATGCAGAAATATGCTTTATTCAGCAGAGGCCTCCCCTTCACGGGCAGCGAGCCCCATTCCCAAGGTGAGAAGGCAGGGCACGACCTGTCAACAGGACCACCTCCGCCCCACCCTTTGGGCATGCCGGTACCGGTAGCGGATCCCAGCCAGACTGGGGGCAGGAGAAGAGGTGCCTGCTGTAGGGCTGTCAATTCGGTTCGGCCCGAACTGAAAATCAGCCGAATTTCCCTTGATTCGGCGGTTTTTAGTTCGGACGGATCCGAACTCAAAACTGGCGGGCAACCGGGGGGGCCGAATTCAGCGAGTTCGGGAGTTCGGCGAATAAATTCGGCCAATTCGGCCGTCAGTAAGCAGCATAACCGTCAGTAAGCAGCATTCTCCTCCCCCGGCCAATCGGTGGCCAAGCTGGGTCTTCTTCTGGCCAATCAGTCAGGATTGAGTGCTGGAGGAATCAGCTGATGTGCGGCCGGCCGGGGAAAGAGAGAGAGAGAGGGAAATCCTCATGTGTGTGTGAGGGGGTGCTTGTGCACATTCGCTCCTTTCCCTGGCTGCAGGGGGCGCATTTTTTGGGGTACCGACCCCAAACTTTCAGGGGATATTCAGACAGGTTTTTTTAAGAGACCACCCAAGTTTTGTAAACATTGGGTCAGGGGGTCCCGAGATATGGGCTGCCCCCCTTTTTTCTTTCCATGGCTGCAGAGGGCGCATTTTTGGGTGTGCCGACCCCAAACTTTCAGCGGAGCATCAGACTAGGCTTCTTAAGATACCCCCCAAGTTTTGTAAACATTGGGTCAGGGCCCCCCGAGATATGGGCTCCACCCCTTTTTCCTCTCCCCCCTTTTCCATTTTCGTGGCTGCAGGGGGCGCTTTTTTGGGGGTTCAGCCCCCAAACTTTTGTCATAGCTTCAGAGAATCCCTCTTAAGAGACCACCCAAGTTTTGTAAAGATGGGTTCAGTGGGGGCTGAAATATTGGCTCCCCCCTTTTCTCTTTCCATGGCTGCAGGGGGCGCATTTTTGGGTGTGCCGATCCCAGACTTTCGGCGGAGCTTCAGTCAAGGCTTTTTAAGAGACCACCCAAGTTTTGTAAACATTGGGTCAGGGCCCCCCGAGATATGGGCTTTCCCCTTTCCCCTATTGGGATGAATGGATCACCCTCGAGAGATGCATACATATGGATCTTATATTGGATACAAATGGAATCATATTGGATTACCCAGCCTCCCAGCCCCTCCTGCTGGAACAGAAGACAGCCACAGTAAGACCCCTTTGGGGGCTTTAATCTAGATTTTTTCTTTTCTGTGTGTGTGTGTGGGGGAAAGCAGAGTCTGTGTGTGTGTGTGGGGAGGGTGGGGGGGGAAGCCAAAGGGTGGGGGGGGGAAGCCAAAGGGGGCTTTTGCCGGTTCTGCCTGGGATGTGTGTTCCCCCTCCAGTCTCTCTCTCCCTGGTTTGAGGGGGGGCTTCATTTTATTATTTCTGTGGGTGGGGGGGGGGAAGCCAAAGGGGGCTTTTGCCGGTTCTGCCTGGGATGTGTGTTCCCCCTCCAGTCTCTCTCTCCCTGGTTTGAGGGGGGGCTTCATTTTTATTCTTCAGGTTTTTCCTCATTCATAAGATCAGTTAGGTTATTGATGCTTGCTCAAAACTGGTTTTCAAATGGTGACTTAAAGAATGCATCTGCCTGGTCCCAAGTCCAATGCAAAAGGAGACATTCCACCCCCTCCTGCTTATTATGCATAGCTAGCTGCCTCTGTCCCTTTCCATGGTATGCAAACTCCCAGGTGTCAGGTGTTGCTATGCACTGTTGCAAAGGTTTTGCATTGCGTGCTTGTGTTGCTTTGCAGTTGTATTGTTTTGCAAAATTCTTCACACCTGCCCCGCCCTTTGCATATTTGCAAAGGGGTTGCTCTGCAGTTGTGTTGCTTTGCAAAGTTCTTAGCACCTGCCCCGCCCTTGCTCTCATCAGCTGTTTGTCGGGCCGGGAGCTTTGTGCGTGGGCGGCAAGCTCTGCGGAGAGATCCACATTAAGGGTGGGGGGGACCCCTTTCAGGGCCCATATCTCAGCCCCCCCTGACCCAATCTTTACAAAACTTGGGGAGTCTTTCAATATACGTCCTTTGAAGCTCTGCTGAAAGTTTGGGACCTCTAAGCCCAAAAATGCCCCCCCCAGAGCCGCGGAAAGGCGCGGTTGTGTTTTTAATGGCTTTATTCGGCCGAATTTTTTTCCCGAACTTTGAATTCCCGCCGAATTGAACGGATCCGAAGTGGGGGAGTTCGGACTTTGGCACATACCGAACCCACAAGGGCCAAATTCGGCCGAATCCGAACTGTACCGAAATTTTTTTTTTTTGACAGCCCTAGCCTGCTGTCTCAGGGCAGGAGAGCGGCAGAGGGGCTTGGAGTGCGTGCTGTCTGAGCTATATCTGTTTAGGTAGCCCAGTCGTGATCCCTTCACAATATTCTCCCCCCTCCACACACACACACACACACACACCCCGACTCCGGGCACGTCTGCAGCTCTCCGCATCCCTGTCAGGTGCACCATTCCCTCTCCTGGGCCGCAGAGGCCGCTCCAGCTCCTCATTTCCAGGCGGTGCTCTGCGGAGACTCCCTCACACGCCAGCCGGATGAGCTCAGCAGAGCTGCTGAAATATTTATTAGTGTCTTCCCTGTCAAAGATTTTCTGCCCAGTTGTGTGGAGCAATCCGATGGCCGTGTGGAGCAATCCGATGCAGCAATTCTAAGCTGTCCCTGCCCCATGACCTGTCTCGGCACTGCCATCCTGAGCGGTGGAAAGCACACTCGGGGAAGGCAAAGGATATCCCAGCCCCCCACCCCCCCCAGCCACGGTAACCTGGCTGGGAGAAATGAATGGGGCCGCACAAGCCGATCTAGGTACTGAAATCAGCAGGCTTTGATTGGCTCTGCGCAGGACCACCAGCAGCAGCGTAAGTGGGATGGAAACTGTTAAGTCCGCGTGGGGCGGTCAGAGACGGAGTTCCAACAGCAACACGGTTATTGTGAGCAGAACAGAACTGGAGAACTCAGTGAACCGGCCCTGCTTATACGCCCCCCTGGCCGCCCTCGGCCACTCCCCCCCTGATCCGTGATGGGGGGAACAACCCCCGGGTCGCCAATGGCGCGTGCCGGCTAAAAGCCAATGGCGCGTGCAGGTTTAGGAGCCTTCGTCGGGGACTCAAGCTCCTAGGTGTTCCCCTGCTTACCGGCCTAACTATATACCTACATAACAGAAACGGAGTCGCCCAGGAGACTGGGGATCAGGCCATGCATGGTGTGCAAAGTGCAGCACGGTCCGTTTCCATGGGGCTGTCTTTACATTTACACGTTCCTAATTACTCTGATCTTTGGGCTAAACATCCATTAAGCAAATAAAATCTTGCTTTCTTTTTGGCACCAGCCTCTGGGTCTTGGAGGTTCTTCAAACTGCACCAGAGAAAGGTTTTCTTTCTGGGGCATATTTATCTGTACATTCATGGCTCAGAGTACAGTTCTCTCGCACAGATCTCAGAGTGGAAACCACCACGTGGCATTTCCTCTCCAGAATGTCGTCCGCTAACCCGGCACGTGTGAGAGAAGACGGGCAACGCAAGTCTGTCTCCTGGCAAGGGGAATGTTGTTGTCAGGCTCAGGCGTCTGTCCCTAGCATCCCGTAAGCAAACGCATTCAGGCAGGCGATCCTGAAGCAGTAAGACTTTATTAGGAGCAAAAGGCAGATAAAAGAAGCTGACTGCTTACGCGCAGGTAAGGCTCATAATGAGGAATCGTTGGCAGGTTACATGTTTAAATGCAATACAGGCAAGGAAGGTAAACCTGGCTAGCATCCCCGAGATAGAGATTCCCAGGACAGAAAGACTAAACAACCCCACAGCTGTGGGAACAGGATGAAGGAAACTGCACGCAGAGTTTACAGGCATGTGTCTCAAGGTCGTGGGCTGTGGCCAGAAGCTGGCCTGTCCCTGTCAGGAGCCTTTACTCCAGGTAGCAGCAAAGGCCTGACAGTTGTCACACAAGGACTTATGAGGGCTTAGAACATTTAAAACTGCCAAACTGGGGGATCAATATTTGTCAGGTGAAAAGAATCAAAATCATTAAAGAGAGATTTTTATTCTCTGAAATCTCAGTGGGCCCCGGCAATCACAGGGCCTACTGAGCCATCGTGGCATTTTAATTTGACTTTTGTTAAAAGAAAAAAAATAGTTTCAGGAAAATAATTCTCCAGCTATTTCTTTTCTGCAGTTTGTGTCGCATTTGCTTTGCTTTGACAATTATTATTTCTAGCAAGCTGAATAAGGGGCACCAGAGCTCAGGCGACAGCCCTTACTCACCAAGGAGACCCCTCCCTCCTTTGTATAAACAGCCAGAGCTCCACAAAGAGGCAGCAATCACAACTTGAAGGGACAGACATGAATATTTATTACCTCTAATGAGCTTTAAATGGAGCTTTGAGAGGCTTAGATAATTTTCCTAGAATCATAGAATCACAGAAATGGAAGGGACCACCGGGGTCATCTAGTCCAACCCCCTGCACAATGCAGGAAATTCACAACTACCTCCCCCACACAACCCCAAGTGACCCCTACTCCAAGCCCAGAAGATGCCCCCCTCTCATGATCAGCGTGAACTCAGGGAAAAGGTTTCAGATGGTGACTTGAAAAGGCAGCCTTGGAAGCCATGGGGGTCTTCTGGCCCCACTAGCTTGCCACTGATCATGGAAACCGTGAATTTAAAATGCAGGAAGGGAAAGAAGATGGGTAACCCCTCAGGAAGTTTCTGTAAAGGTAGAGGTCTTGTCTCACTAACCGTTCAGAGTTTTTTTTAAAGTGCCAGTAAACATGTGGACAGGAATGAGCCTGTGGGCATTGTGTATCTGGATTTCCAAAAGGTTTTTGACAAATTCCCCCACCAAAGACTGCTAAGCAAACTTCATAGTCACGGGATAAGAGGACAAGTCCTCCTATGGATTGGGAGCTGGATGAAACGCAGGAAGCAGAGTGTAGGAATCAATGGTCAGTTCTCACAATGGAGGGACATGAGCAGTGGGGTCCCTCAGGGATCGGTGTTGGGACCGGAGCTTTTCAACCTGTTCTTCAGTGACCTGGAGTTGGGGGTGAACTGTGAGGTGGCCAAGATTGCACATGACACCAAATTATTTAGGGTGGTTAAAACAAAAACAGACTATGAAGAGCTCCAAAAGGATCTCTCCAAACAGGAAAGGAAAGGGCATTAAAATGGCAAATGAGATTCAATGAGAGCAAGTGTAAAGTGATGCATATTGGGGCAAAAAAATCCCAACTTCACACATACACTGATGGGATCTGTGCTGGCTGCAACAGACAAAGAAAGGGATCTTGGGGTGGTAGTGGATCGCTCGCTGAAGACGTCAGCCCATCTAAAATTAAAAGAAACAACATATTGTTTTGGTAATGCATTTGATTCTAGCAGCTAGAATGACATTGGCACAAGTTTGGAAACATTAAAACAACAGTGGCTAGAAAAAGTAACGTGGAAAAAATCAGACCCTATAATGTATGGCGGTCAAGGAAGTTTTGGTTAGTTGACAGGTTTATTAATCTTTTTTCACCTTTTATAAAATATTGGAACCAATTCAATCTGTCCTACAATATTAAGGGAAAGATATTGGAATGCACATAAAATGTGTTTTCTTTTTCTTTTTGGAGATTACTCTCCTTTTCAAAATAATGGTTTGAAGATTTAATACATGGATGGTAATAATAAATCATGTAAAATGGAACTTGATTGCATATAGTGCCCTTATATGCATGTTCTATAAAAAATATATATATATGGTTAGGACGAGAGTAGACCATTCCAACATCTGAGGGAGGTTAAGCACAGGACTCCCCCAAGGACCCGTCTATCAAGGCAGGCCTAAGCAGGAAGACGGCAGACGCTGAGAGGCAGCCCCTGGCTCAGCACCCCCTTTCCCCATCCTAGAGGTGGTGCGGTTCCCAACCGTCCTGGCGAGGAGGAGCGTGGCCTTCAGGTAGGGTTGCCAGCTCCCCACTTACCTTGGGCGGGAGCTTCCTATGGGCGGGGCTGGGTGGAGGGATTCCTCCACACTCCTGATTCCACTTCCAGTTTCCTAGCCCTGCTGTGCGCGCATTCTGTGAAGCGCATGCACAGGAGGGCTAGGAAGAAAGCTCCGGCCTCCCTTTCCATGCTGCAAGCCAGATCGGAACCAATTGGGCTTGCAGCGTGGAAAGGGAGGCTGGAGCCTTCAAAGCCCTGCTGTGTGCATGCTCTGAGAGATCAGAGCACATGCACGGCACGGCTAGGAGGAAGCCTCCAACCTCCCTTTCCACACTGCAAGCCAGATCAGAACTGATATGGTATGCAGTTTGGAACGGGAGGCTGGAGCATTCCCGGGAGTGCAAGGGGATGGGGAATTGCTCCCCTCCTTTTCTGCTTCCATCAGCTGGTCAGCGGGCAGCCCGGTTGATTGGCAGGCAATTGCCCACCACAACTGGGCAGTTGGCAACCCTGTCTTTAGGTGACAGGCTGACGACACTTACCAGGAAGGTTGTGGGGAGCATCATGCGCTGCCTGGTATGCGCCGTTGGATACCCCTAAATGTAACTCTTGGAAAGAGCACTTGTGCAGCATGTGAGGCGGCACCCGGGAGCACTTGTGACAATATCCAGGGTGCTGAAATGCGCCTGGCCCTTCTTTTCCAGGGGCTCCTTTCGGGTCGGTGACTGCAGGGTCCGGCCTGGCAGGTCTTGGTGCAACCTGCTGCCGGCAACCAAGCTGCCAGCTGCAGCCTGCCAAGAAACTGGCGCACGCTGTGGCTGGAGTTAATCCTGGAGGCCCAAGGGTTGGGCCGCTGTGTGTGAAGAGACTGCTGGACTTGATGGGCCTTCTGGGTCTGATCCAGCAGGGCCTTTCCTTAGGTTCTTATGAGGGATGAAATCCAATTGAAACAAGGAGTGACCACGATGGACAGGCAGACAGACCCCCGGGGACTGGGCAGATTCTCCTGCTCCGTGAAGGGGGGCATCCGTGCTTGCGAAGGAACGTCTCCTGGCTGGCGGAGCTCTGTGCTGCTTTCCAGGTTGTCCCAAGGAAGCACAACGCAGGCAGGATGCTTTTGCTGAGGGTGTTCTTTCGATGATGACGGCGCCCGGCTGTGCATCATCGGCACTTTGTCTTCCTGCAGCTGTTTGCTTTCCCAGCTGCTGCCTCAGCCCACTGGCTGGGTTGGCCCATTTGCCAGGCGACAGGGCCTGATCTCCCTGGAAGAGGCAGCAGCAGCAGCAGCCTGCAGAAAGACAGTCCTGGTGAAGGTGATCGGGAGCAGATGCTTGGCTAATGCTCCCAGGCTAAAGGTGGCCATAAGCATAAACAACCATTGCGCTCAGCTGGTGTGTGTGTGTGTGTGTGTTTGTGTGTGTGTGTGTGTGTGTGTGTGTGTGTGTGTGTGAGAGAGAGAGAGAGAGAGAGAGAGAGAGAGAGAGAGAGAGAGAGAGAGAAAGAGGCCAGACTGAGACTTCTGGCTCCTGCCTCACAGCTCCTCCTCCCTCCCTCAGCCAAATGGTCTCCAAACAGCCCACATTAAAAAAAAAACCCAAACCCATATCTTCTGTCAATAAAGTTGCCATTCTCCAGGTGGGGGCTAGAGATCTCCTGCCATTACAACTGATCTCCAGGTGACAACTGAGTTCAGCTGCCCCTGGAAAAAATGACCGCTTTGGAAGTTGGACTCTATGGCATTAGACCCAACTGAAGCCCCTCCCCAAACCCCACCCTTCTCAGGCTCCAGCTCCAAAATCTCCAGGTATTTCCCAACTTGGAGCTGGCAAACCCACCTCTTAAACAAGAATTTTTGGCCAAGGAACTGATATGAGCGTGGCACACAACGTCTTGGGCCAGCAGCGTCCTCAGGTATTGCAGGCAGATCTGTTTAGGGGGTGGCTCTGAATGAGCAACAGCCCTGTAAGAGGCACCAGGAACCAGCTTTCTCACTCAGGACCACAGGAGAAACCCACAAAGGACTAGAGATCACCAAAGAAAACTGAGCTCTTCATGGATTTGGGGACCAAACCCATCAGGGCCATTCTCAACATGATGTCTATCAGGTGGAGACCATTTACTATGGAACTGAAATAGTGCCTGACCCATAAATGGGGCCCCACTGCATCCCCCCACTGGGGCCTTGTCATGCTGGACCTCTGCTGCATTTGCTGGTGGCCAGCCTTGCTGGGCTGCCAATGAGGGGTGTTGGGGAACAAAGATGCCCAGAGTCATGGGGTATCTGGAGGTCTGCAGTGCTCTAAAACCTTCTGCAGATGTGTGCAGGACAGCAAGGATAACTGACCTTCCCTGGCAAGCACAAGAAGAAGAAGAAGTAGAAGAAGAAGAAGAGTTGGTTTTTATACCCCAATTTTCTCTAAGGAGTCTCAAACCGGCTTACAATCACCTTCCCTCCCCCTCCCCACAACAGACACCCTATGAGGTAGGTGGGGCTGAGAGAGTTCGCAGAGAACTGTGACTAGACCAAAGTCACCCAGCTAGCTTCATGTGGGGAAACCAACCCGGTTCACCAGACCAGAGTCCACTGCTCATATGGAGGAGTGGGGAATCCAACCCAGTTCTCCAGATTAGAGTCCACCGCTCTTAACCACTCCACCACGCTGGCTTTCAAGCCAACATGGAAGCACAATAACATTGCTGAGGAAATGGGGGAATGGGTGGGTTCCTGAAGACAGCAAAGGTTGCAGAAGAGAGACTCTGGTGGCCAAGCAGCAGAGGCCTCATCCTGGCATTCTTGGTTTCACTCCTGGCGAGAGGCAAACCGGGAGCCACGAGACAGGAGTTCGGCTATGATATCCTGGGATTTACACCCGAATCTCCAATTAACAGGATTTCTGAGCTTTAATCCTTCAGCAACCAGAAGGGGAAAAATGCGATTAAGGGTCTGTGAAGGAGCCGCTATTAACAGAAAGGGGGCAAAAGAAAAGGCGATGAATTGGAGCCTCATTCAAACGTCCCTGAGCAAAAGTCTTAATGAGCCGCCGGGCCCACCAGCTGCAGCGCCTGGAACATTAACCCCCTCCTGCCGCTGGCATTGGCGTCACCGGCCCTGACGGAACCTGGGGCTCCTCCTCTCGAGAAAGGCCGTCTCTGTAATGCCTGCTAAATGATATCCCTCTGACTGCATCAGAAGCTCAAGCTCTTCTTCCTCATCGCCCAAGCTTTAGGCATCGGCACAGAGACACCTGAAGGGCCGCACCTTTAAACAATCCAGTGCCTGAGGAACACTCTCAAAGTCAGCCATTTTCAGGGTTGAATCTTCAACTAGCTGGACCTTTGGTTTGACCTAGCAGAGCTGTACTTAACAGTTTGCTTAGTCCTTGGCCTGGCACTACGTCAACGCTGGACAAGCTCCACCATGTTCGCTGTGGCTTCCGGCCGGCCCTTTGCCCCTGTGCCAAATGTCCTCTAGACTCCCAGAGGGAGTGGGGGGGGGGATCTGCTTGTAGCCTTGCTGCAGAATCTGGGGGGGGGGGAGGGAGTGTTCTTTTTTATCCCTCCTCTCGGGTATGGTGGGTCTAGCCCTTTGAGGCAGGCTGGCAACTCCATAACTTCCCAACAAATCCACGTGTGGGATCCAGTGTGTTGCAGTGGTTTGCCTGTGGGACTAGGAAACCTGGGTTCAAATCCCTGCTCAACTTTGAATCTCATCTTGAGCCAGCCACTCTGCCAGGTCCCTCTTTGCCACTGGCGGGAGGTTTTTGGGGCAGGGCCTGAGGAGTGCGGGGTTTGGGGAGGGGAGGGACTTCGATATCATAGAGACCAATTGCCAAAGTGGCCATTTTCTCCAGGTGAACTGATCTCTAGCTGCTGGAAATCAGTTGTGATAGCAGGAAATCTCCAGCTACATAGAGCCTATGACTAGGAGTCATTCCTTTGAACTGCAAGGGTGCAGTCAGAATATTAATACATGGTCTGAAGAAGCTAATTATACACAACGCGAAACAAGAGGCAACCGGGATCTTGTTACATCTTTGTATACTGTATATGAATATTGAATGGATCCACATTCAAAATACACAGCTTTTTACAGCCAAAAGAGAAACACCGGCAGGAACAAGATTCCATCATTGTGATTGGACCAGTCCACATCACCTGACCGCGGAAGTGGTGCGGAGTACAGCGTTCCTCACAACATTGTCTTTATATTGCTTACTTGCGAGTAAGGACTTAGCTGCCGGCATTTCATTGTTCCCGAGGAGTACTCATTTATGTTAAAGATTCTGAGAAGGTATTAAGTGTAATGAAGTAATTGTATAGTGAAGTTAAACTGTATTGGAACTTATAACCTTGTTGTTGTATAAATTGTTAAGACAAGTTAAGAAACTTTGGAAAGAAAAAGAGAGAGAAATATATTTGAAAGGAAAGTTGTGGCAGTGTACTGAGATTTTTTTCTTAGGATTGCACTACCTGGAGGTTGGCAACCCTTGTTATGAGGGAAAATGGGGTTTCACCCCCCCCTTGCCCTGAGCTCCTTGAAGGAAGGGTGACATGAAAACATAATCGACAGACCGCCTTTGCCACCAGTCTTCAGCTGGAACGAGGTGACACCAAGCCTTGTCTGGCATCATTTAACAGAAGACTCAGGGGAGGAAATTCTGTTTCCTTTGTTTACAAATGAAATGATAATGTTAGGCTTTTCAAAAGAAAATGTGTGAAAATTTTCAGCCTGTCACAATGACACAACATGCAAGCATGTATCCACTGATAAAGTGATAAATTAGAAGGTCTTGCAAGGAAAACACAAAGAACAACAGCAAAAAAACCCCTACAAGCAAAACATCGAGGCAAAAAAGCAAGCAAAATGTTCTCATTTTCAACCATTTTCACCCATTTGGAGAAACCAATCCAACGAGAAAAGCCCTTTTTAATGAGCCCTTTTTTGCTGCAGCTTTGGGAGGAAGGTGACGGATGTCAGCAGCCTGCCTACCAAACCCCACGTGAAGTTCAAAACCATTTTCTTGAGAAACCCCAGAGCCTGGGAAACTAAGGTTCCAAAATGTAGCTGTTCCTAGACTACAGGATTAAAGGCAGAAGGAAACCGAAATGGGAAAACATTTCTTCCTTGATGTAATTTCCAAGAAGCACAAAAGAATATTAGAAAAATCATGACTGATCTTTGTGTGTTCACAGTATGAGATTCCACAAAAGGCAAACCAGCATGTCCTTTCGGCCCAGCGAACTGCTGTTTGCAACATACCTGTGGCAGGGGCTTGGCAGTGAATATTCATGGACACATGAAGCTGCCTTCTACTGAATCAGACCCTCGGTCCATCAAAGTCAGTACTGTCTACCCAGACCGGCAGCGGCTCTCCAGGGTCTCAGGCAGAGTCTTTCACATCACCCACTTGCCTAGTCCCTTTAACTGGAGATGCCGGGGATGGGACCTGGGACCTTCTGCATGCCAAGCAGATACTCTACCACTGAGCCACAGCTCTCTGTTCCCTCCCCCTCAAACCTTGATCATACAGAAGTTACTGGAATGCTACATAGGGTTGCCAACCTGCAGGTAGTAGCTGGAGATCTCTTGCTATTACCACTGATCTCCAGCTGATAGAGTTCAGATCACCTGGAGAAAATGGCCGCTTTGGCAATTGGACTCTATGGCATTGAAGTCCCTCCCCTCCCCAAACTCTGATCCCTCAGGCTTCACCTCAAAAACCTCCCGCCGGTAGTGAAGAGGGACCTGGCAACCCTCATGCTACATATCATGACCACTTGGCTCAATATGTTGGGGATTATCTACCTTTAAAAAAGATGTAGACAACCTGGAACGTGTCCAGAGGAGGGCAGCAAAGATGGTGAGGGGTCTGGAGACCAAGTCCTATGAGGAAAGGTTGAAGGAGCTGGGTGTGTTTAGCCTGAAGAGGAGAAGACTGAGAGGGGATATGATAACCATGTTCAAGTACTTGAGGGGCTGTCATATAGAGGAGGGTGCCGAGTTGTTTTCTGTGGCCCCAGAAGGTCGGACCAGAACCAACGGGTTGAAATTAAATCAAAAGAGTCTCCGTCTAGACATTAGGAAGAATTTTCTAACAGTTAGAGCTGTTCCTCAGTGGAATAGGCTTCCTCAGGAGGTGGTAAGCTCTTCTTCCCTGGAAGTTTGTAAGCAGAGACTAGATGGCCATCTGTCAGCAATGCTGATTCTATGACCTTAGGCAGTTTGTGAGAGGGAGGGCATCTTGGCCATCTTCTGGGCATGAAGTAGGGGTCACTGGGTGTGTGGGGGGGAGGTAGTTGGGGGGTTCCTGCATTGTGCAGGGGGTTGGACTTGATGACCCTGGTGGTCCCTTCCAACTCTATGATTCTATGATTCTACCTTTGGATCTCCTTCACTGAGCAGTGGTTGGACTAGCAGGTGCCTATGTAGGGTTGCCAGCTCTGGTTGGGAAATACCTGGAGATTTAGGGGTGGAGCCAGGGGAGTGAGGGGTTTGGGGAGGGGAGGGACTTCAATGCCATAGAGTCCAATTGCCAAAGCGGCCATTTTTCTCCAGGTGATCTAATCTCTATCGGCTGGAGATCAGTTGAATTAGCAGGAGATCTCCTGCTACTACCTGGCAGTTGGCAACCCTAATTTAGCTCTTGGTGTGTGTGTGTGTGTGTGTGTGAGCTCAAACGTAAGGCCTTAGTAGAAGAAGAAGAAGAGTTGGTTTTTATATGCCGACTTTCTCTGCCACTTAAGGCAGAATCAAACCGGCCTACAATCACCTTCCCTTCCCCTCCCCACAACAGACACCCTGTGAGGTAGGTGGGGCTGAGAGAGCTGTGACTAGCCCAAGGTCACTCAGCGGCTTCATGTGGAGGAGTGGGGAAACCAACCCAGTTCACCAGATTAGCCTCCGCCGCTCATGTAGAGGAGGAGTGGGGAATCGAATCCTGGTTCTCCAGATCAGAGTCCACCGCTTTGGACTTCCAGAGATTAAGCTAAGGTGAGTCATTCATCAGAGCAGGGGTGGGGAACGTCAGGCCCGGGGGCCTTATAAGGCCCGCAAAATCATTTGGTCTGGCCCTTCATGGATCCTGGCATTAGGGCTGTCAATTCGGTTCGGCCCGAACTGAAAATCAGCCGAATTTCCCCTGATTCGGTGGTTTTTAGTTCGGGAGGAACCGAACTCAAAACTGGCGGGCAACCGGGGGGGCTGAATTCAGCGAGTTCGGGAGTTCGCGAATAAATTCGGCAAATTCAGGGCCGTCAGTAAGCAGCATAACCGTCAGTAAGCAGCATTCTCCTCCCCCGGCCAATCGGTGGCCAAGCTGGGTCTTCTTCTGGCCAATCAGTCAGGATTGAGTACTGGAGGAATCAGCTGATGTGCGGCCCGGCCAGGGAGAGAGAGAGAGAGAGCGAAATCCTCGTGTGTGTGTGTGGGGTGCTTGTGCACATTCGCTCTTTCTGTGGCTGCAGGGGGCGTATTTTTTGGGGTACAGACACAAAACTTTCACTGGAGCTTCAGATGAAGCTTCTTAAGGTACCCCCCAAGTTTTGTAAACATTGGGTCAGGGGGTCCCGAGATATGGGCTCCCCCCTTTTTCTTTCCATGGCTGCAGGGGGCACATTTTTGGGGGTACAGATCCCAAACTTTGAGCGGAGTTTCAGACCAGTGTTCTTAAGATACCCCCCAAGTTTTGTAAACATTGGGTCAGGGGGTCTCGAGATATGGGCTCTCCCCCTTTTCCCTCCCCCCTTTTCCATTTATGTGGCTGCAGGGGGCGCTTTTTTGGGGATATAGCCCCCAAACTTTTAGCATAACTTCAGTCAATTATTCTTAAGATACTACCCAAGTTTTGTAAAGATGGGTTCAGTGGGGGCAGAAATATCACCTCCCCCCCTTTTCTCTTTCCATGGCTGCAGGGGGCGCATTTTGGGGGGTGCAGATCCCAAACTTTGAGCGGAGTTTCAGACCAGTGTTCTTAAGATACCCCCCAAGTTTTGTGAACATTGGGTCAGGAGGTCCCGAGATATGGGCTTTCCCCTTTCCCCTTTTCCCTATTGGGATGAATGGATCAGATCCTGTGCATCTTCTCCAGAGCAAAACGTTCCGTGCCTAATTGGAATCATCTTGGATTACAAGTCCTCTCTTCAGCCCCTCTTGATGGAACAGAAGACAGCCACAGTAAGACCCCTTTGGGGGCTTTAATCTATAATTTTTCTCCTGTGTATGTGTGTGTGTGTGGGGGGAAAGCAGAGTCCGTGTGTGTGTGGGGAGGGAGCAGTTTCTGTGGGTGGGGGGGAAGCCAAAGGGGGCTTTCGTCGGTTCTGCCTGGGGTGTGTGTTCCCCCTCGAGTCTCTCACTCCCTGGTTTGAGGGGGGAGGTTTCAGTTGTGTGTTGCAAAGGTGTTGTTTAACAAGGTTGTGTTTGCAGTTGTTTTGCTAATTTCTCAGCTGTTGTCGGGGCTGGGAGCTTTGTGCGTGGGCGGCAAGCTCTGCTGAGAGATGCACATTAAGGGTGGGGGGGACCCCTTTCAGGGCCCATATCTCAGCCCCCCCTGACCCAATCTTTACAAAACTTGGGGAGTCTTTCAATAAACGTCCTTTGAAGCTCTGCCAAAAGTTTGGGACCTCTAACCCCAAAAATGCCCCCCCAGAGCCGCTGAAAGGCGCGATTGTTTTTAATGGCTTTATTCGGCCGGATTTGTTTCCGAACTTTGAATTCCCGCCGAATTGAACGGATCCGAAGTGGGGGAGTTCGGACTTCGGCACGTACCAAACCCACAAGGGCCAAATTCGGCCGAATCCGAACTGTACCGAATTTTTTTTTTTTGACAGCCCTACCTGGCAGATCTCTAGCTCAGAAGGATGCTGCCCTGCCTGAATCTCTTGGGCCCAGCTGGGGACAGCAGAGCTCAAAAGTGAGTAGCTCCATGTGGCAGACACTTGGAGCCGTCTCCAGTCGTGCCTCTTGGCTAAATGTCTGACCAAATATAGCAGGCTAATTTTTAAGTTGATAATTTTGTATGGCCCGCAAATGATGTTATAAATATCCAAATGGCCCTTGGCAGAAAAAAGGTTCCCCACCCCTGCATTAGAGACTGCTCTTGGGCGGTGGGGGGAGAGCCTCTGGCCACATCTGAAGTGGAGTTCATCAGAGGTCAAAGGCTCTAAGACGTCTCCTACAGCGGGGTGAAGCGGAAGATGTGGGGCCACCAGGCACAGCCTTAAATGGCAACAGAGTTCAGACTGCTAAAAGTACAAATCCTTTTTGCGGGACATACTCTTTCAGATTTGTTGGCATTAGTGTCAGGATCAGGCATCTGTCCCTAGCATCCCATGAGCAAACTCATCCAGAAAGGTAGATCTGAAGCGGTAATACTTTATTGGGAGCAAAAGGACCGATTAAAGAGCTGACTGCCCACAGGCAGGTGAGGCTGGTAATGGCGAACACAGGCAAGTTACATGTTTAAAGGCACTATGGGCTAAAAGGTAAACATCACTAGGCAACCCCGAGATAAGCGGTTCCCAGGAAGGAAGACTAAACAATACCACAGCTGCAGAAAACAGGACGAGCGAAACTGTACACAGACGTTTACAGGCATGAGAACCAAGGACTCAACGTGTAGCCAGAACCTGGCCTAACTCATGTCAAGAGCCTTTACTCCAGCTAAAAGGCAAAAGGCCTGACAATTAGCAGTTACTACCTGGAGAGAAGCTAATACTCCTGGGAGTAAAGGAAAGGGCTTCCTTGCCAGAGACCTGAGATGACCACAGGAGGACTTTTCCAAGCTTCTGAACCAGAGAAGGAACAAGCCTGTGCAGAGCTGAGAATGTGTAGCAGAATTGGATCGACGGTGCAGGATCTTGTTTCCTGCTGGTGAGTATGAATTTTGGGGGCGTGCAGAGCATTTAGAAGGGGTCTGGAAGTCCAAATATGGTCATGCCAGGTGGGATGGCAGGGGGCAGTGGAATAATTTAGGTGGGGTGATTGAGCTACCTGAGTGGTGGGCTGGCTTGGGCTAGGGTTCCCAGACCCCCGGGGGAACCCCCTGTTTTAGGGGCCTTCTTCCTGGTGCCATTCAGCCAACCAGCAGGGGGATTTACCAGCAGCAAACTGAGTCCAAGGCCTCTGTTGCTGGCAACAGAGTGACATCACTTCCGGCATGCGCTGGAAGTAATGCTGTTAGGTTGCCAGCATAGGGTTGCCAGGTCCCTCTTTGCCACCAGCAGGAGGTTTTTGGGGCGGAGCCTGAGGAGGGCGGGGTTTTGGGAGGGGACTTCAATGCCATAGAGTCCAATGGCCAAAGTGGCCATTTTCTCCAGGCGAACTGATCTCTATCGGCTGGAGATCAGTTGTAATAGCAGGAGATCTCCAGCTAGTACCTGGAGGTTGGCAACCCTATACCGACACCCACATAGATGCTCTACTGTTTGGGCAAAACTCTTTAGTGATGAGAAGTTCTACCATCAAGTTTTTGCCCAAATACCAGAGAGCCCCCGAAGTTAAGTCAGAGGATCTTTTGGGGGTGAGCAAATACAGAGGTTGCTGTGTGCGCGTGTGTGCGTGGTGTGCACGTATGGAAACTACTTTGAGTGCGCAACATAACAGTCAACATATAGATATATATTTTACATAAATGCATAAAATCTCCTGCTCTGCAGGATGGGGTTTTCTTTCATCCCGCTTTCTAGCCCTGCTGTTTGGGCAGAGCTCCGTAACTCATGCATGTTTTCATGTGGCTTCCTGACCTTTGCTGGAGTTTCGGCAAGTCGGGCAGAATCTTAAGAGTGGCGGAGGGGAGTCCGGAAGGCGTTTGGGCGTGGGCTCCTGAAGTCACACAATAAACAAGATGCTTTCGGGGGGGGGGGGAGGGAAACAAGAATCTCCATATTGAGTTCACTGCATTGTAGCTGTAAACGCACATTGTCACTTGACAAACATCACTTTGGGGACAAGATAATTGCTGAGAGGCGGACTCCGTCTCCTGATCCTCTTATGGGTAGGTATGAAAGAACCCCAAGCAGCTGAAAGCAGAGGGATCCTGTCTTCTCCCTGTCCGTCAGCCCGAGTGATGGTGGGATACTTGAGAGATGTGCTTCATATTCGGAAGTTCCCTGGGGCTGTGGGATGCCCGTCCATTTGTGAGGACGCTCCAGAGTGCTGATACGTTATTTACAGGGGGGCTATAAATGCCGCCAGTAAGTCTGTGGCCAGGGGTGGGGGCACTGGAAGGACCTGGGTGGCACAGCTGGTGAGGGTATTGTGGCACAGCTGGACAGGCTAGGGAGCAGCGTCTGTGACTCCCTTGCGAACAGGGCAGCTCTCGCGCTCTTTAAGGGAGAGGCACTCAGATGTTTAATGTGGCTTTCTTTACAAGCACAGATTAAAAGTTTTATCAGCAGATAATTCCCTCAGCGCTGGATAAGCCCCACATGGAAAGGTGGATCGTGAAGAAATCTGCACAGATTAATTTTGTTGTTCTGTTTGAAAAAGGAAAACAATGGACTCTCCAGAGTACAGAGATCAGCTCCCCTGGAGAAAAGGGATGCTTCGGAGGGTGGACTCTGGGGCACTGTGCCCCAGCTGAGGTCCCCTGTCCTCCCCAGGCTCCACCTCCAAATCTCCAGGAGTTTCCCAACCTGGACCTGGCAACCCTATCTGAACCCCACCACTGAGAGAAGAAGAGTTGGTTTGTGTATGCCGACTTTCTCTACCACTTCAGGGAGAATCAAACCGGCTTACCATCACCTTCCCTTCCCCTCCCCACAACAGACATCTACCTGTGAGGTAGGTGGGGTTGAGAGAGCGTGACTAGCCCAAGGTCACCCTGCTGGCTTCATGTGTAGGAGTGGGAAAACAAACCCAGTTCACCAGATTAGCCTCCGCCGCTCATGTGGAGGAGGAGTGGGGAATCAAACCCGGTTCTCCAGATCAGAGTCCACCGTCCCAAACCACCACCGCTAACCACTACACCATGCTTGGAGGCAGCTGGGACACCCCCAGAAGCCCCCTTTGGTGTGCAGGAGGAACCCCAAGAGTCTGAGCCAGCCTGCTCCCCACAGGAAACAGCCAGCCCTGCCTTCAGACTCAGGCCCGGAACCACCTCAGCCCCCTTCAGGTGCTCACCAGTGTAACCAGGCGGGGCCCATTTCAGGACCAGCAGGCAACTCCTGCGTCTCCCACACCCCCTGGGCAACACCATTGAAGGCCTCAGTTCCCCCCACAGCCTTGGCCAGGACAGCGCCTGTGCAACATGGTTGGTTCCGGCTCCTCACTTGATGCCTGCCTCGACTTCCATCCCTGTGCGGGGTGTTGCCTCCCAAAAGTCTGGTTCATGGTGGGCCCTCTGATCCAGTCCACTAGCAGTGACAGATTTCAACAGAAAAATATTTCTGTTAAGGGGCATAATGGCCGGGGCTCAACGGCCCAGGAGGAGGATCCCTCAGCTTGTGTTGTGCAATCCGGGCATCTCCCCTCTTCCACGCACTCGCTCAAGTTAGTTTTTCAGCCTATGTGTTTTTGTGGGATGTACTTACAAAAAAGGCAAAGTAAGAACAAAGTAAGAACAACTGTGCTGGACCAGGCCAAGGAGCCCTGCCTCGTCCAGCGTCATGTTCCTCCACAGTGGCAGCGTCGGGAAGTCCCTGAAAGAAGGCCAAACCAGGTGAGGCACGTGGGCTTGGGGGGTGAGTTGTGCCGTTGAGCAGCTGCTCACTTTCCCGAGTGTGCCAGGGCCTGAGTCAGTCGGGGGCTGCAGCAAGTGGAGCCCCACAGCAGAGCAAGCGAGGTCCCCCCCAGCTGTTTGCTTCAAGAAAATGGGGCAGGAGGGAAGGCTGAAACTCTTCCTGTGCTGTGATTCCCAGCCAAATGGGGCCCTGACCCGCTTGGGAACTTGAGCTTGTCGACGGCACATTCGGCTACCAGTTGGGCTGAGGCTGAGTGAAACCCATTGTCTGCTCAGGTCTTGCAAACTGAGGGGTGTGGCTTCCTTTATTGAGTCCATCCATCTCTTGTTGGGTCTTCCTCTTTTCCTGCTGCCCTCAACTTTTCCTAGCATGACGGTCTTTTCCAGTGACTCTTGTCGTCTCATGATGTGACCAAAACACGATAGCCTCAGTTTAGTCATTTTAGCTTCCAGGGTGAGTTCAGGCTTGATTTGATGTAGAACGTTACTTAATGAGTGATTATATCGTGAAATTCACTGCCAGTGATGGCTACAAGCATAGATGGCTTTAGATGGGGGTTGGACAGACTCATGGAAGAGGAGAGATCCGTCATTGGCTAATAGCCATAGTTAGTAAAGGGAGCCTCTACATTTTGAGGCAGTCAGCCAGCCTCTGAAAGCCAATGCTGGGAGGCAACGTCAGGGGGTGGCTTGGCTTCTGTGCCCTGTTTGGCCCCCCAACACCCTCCTCACCCCTGACCAACCTGTGCCTCTTGCCCTTCATTTGCCAGGAACAGGGGACTGCAGAGCAAACCACACCAGTGGACTCTCATGAGGCATTCAAGCCACAAAATGATTGCACAAAAGCTGCGGTGTGTTAGGGGGTGGGGAATTACCTGTCAATGAATTCTGTGCCCCACGGTTTTCCTCCTTCCCTTCCTCTCTAGCCTCCTCGAATGCAGGCGGAGAGCAGCAGCTGAAATGCCGTTAGCTCTGGCTTCTTCTTCTCAGAGAGGCTGGGAGGACTTCCAATCTCATTATCCATCGGTAAATGAAGCGGAGGCAAATGCCTTCATGCGGCTAAGGGTGGTGGCATTTTGATGGGGGCTCCTGCCAGCAGGCGCCTGCCGGAACTTCCAGGGTCTCTGCTTCACACAGCCTCTCTAGCACCAAAAGGCAGTTATCAAGACTGAGAGCAACGGTGAGTGTTGGATGCGTACAGTGAGATCGGAAAGCAACGGAGCTAAGTGAGCTCATTTAAGAGCATCTGTTAACACACAGCTGGAAGGAAGGCAGACGGGAGGGGGGTTGCTGCTGCTTGAAACACAAGGATCAGTGTTGCAGTGAAAAGTGGTGACTCACGGGAAAAGAAACAGAGGCCTTGCGTCCCACTGAGACTCTTCCATCTGCAGAATGGGAGGCGCTTTTGCCTCCCCCGAGCACTGCAGCCCACAGTGCCCCCCAAACGCTATCCCTGGCAAACAGGGGGCTGCCAGGTCAGCATAAGAGGCAAGCTGGAGACCTGCAGGGGGAGGGCAAAGCCAGCAGAAATCACCCTCCCCTTCTGACCACGGTAGTCAAAAGACTACCAAACCAATGGTGCAAAGTGACAGCGAACAGAAAAGCAAGTGGAAAACCAGTCCGTGAACTGAAGTGAAGAACCAAGAACATGCTGAAGAAACGGGGCACACAGCTGGCACTGGGTGGGGTGGGGGGTTGAGTTGTCAGAATGAGCTGCCCGGGGTCAGGAAATGGGGACTGGAACGTGCTTGCAGGATTTCACACACATTTCACCGTACAGGTTATGGCCTAGCAACACAGGGGTCCCCAACCTTTTTGAGCCCATGGGCAAATTTGGAATCCTGGCGTGGTATGGTGGGCACAGCAACAAAACGTGTGTGTGTGCTAAGTGCCTTCAAGTTGTTTCCGACTCATGGCGACCCTATGAATGAAAGTCCTCCAAAACGTCCTCTCTTTGACAGCCTTGCTCAGATCTTGCAGACTGAGGGCTGTGGCTTCCGTTATTGAGTCCACCTCTTGTTGGGTCTTCCTCTTTTCCGGCTGCTGTCAGGCACCGGCCTGGGAAAGGCGCCCAGTGGTCAGGCCAGGTGGCGTTTCAAGGTCTAACTGTTATTCAGCCCTAGCTCTGTTTAGTCTTTGATCGCTCCTGGGAACAAATGTTATCTAGGGGGTTGCCCTAGCAACCAGTAGTCATTCTGAAAGTTTACTTTCGCCTTTATATCACCCGTACCTTTAGTTTTCCTTCCATTAGTATCCTTGCTAAGTTTCAAGTCAATTTCTGTAACTCACTGTATATTTCCTACTAAACCAGCTTTTGTAGGAAGACCTGCCTGGAAGTCTGTTTGTGGGATTTATCTGGTGATCCCAGAGCTGACAGCTGCCCTCAACTTTTCCCAGCATGATTGTCTTTTTTAGTGACTCTTGTCTTCTCATAACGGGACCAAAGCACGACAGCCTCAGTTGAGTCATTTTAGCTTCTCGGGTCAGTTCAGGCTTGATTTGATCTAGAACCCACTGACTGGTGGGGTTTTTTTTGGCAGTCCAGGGTATCCGTAACACTCTCCTCCAACGCCACATTTCAAAGGAATCTGCTTCCTTCAAAGCAACAAAATAGCTGCCACAAAATGGCTGCTGCAGGAGGCGGAGCCACCCACAAAATGATGGCCGCCTATTACCTTCAGTCACACAGCGCGGCAGAGTGTGCGGCAGCTGCAGCCAGAGCCCGTTTTTTAAAAATCTGCACAGCCAATCAAATCTCCCATAGACAATCAGAAACCTGGCTGGGCAAAAGCCCCACCTGGCCCCACCCACTAGGTGGGTGCCAGAAAAGGTGTTGGTGGGTGCTACGGCATCCATAGGCACCATGTTGGGGACCCCTGCGTTACACATTCCTCAGTTCCTCAGCACGCCCGGACTCAGGTCAGGTCAGCACTCTAGTACGTAGGGGAGAGGACACTGAGGTTTCCCCGCCTGGATTATTTTCCATAGCCCCAGGAGCTGGTGCTGCCAGAGCCCTGCTTCAGGTGAGCAACGGCAGGCCTTCTCTGCCCCCTTGCCCATGCCGTTACCCTGGGGGTTCACGTTTATGTCCCATATGATTCAGAGCCTCTCCGGTGCAGCAGAATAAGGCCATTCATTTTGCCTGGGATTTGGCCGCTCTCTAGAGGCACATTTTCCCCATCCAAATTCTCAAAACTCTGCGTGCGGGATTATTGTTGAGTTTTGAGAATTCAGATAGGGAAAATGTACCTCTAGAGAGCGGCAAATCCCAGGCAAGACCCCCCATGCATAAATGGCCTGAATGTTCCTTACGGCTGCCCTCCCTTTCCTACAGGTTTAATGCTAGGACTCAGGGCCTTAAATGTCAGCTCTCCACCCAGGTACATTGTCCTGGGTCCCCAACCATGGGCCAGTCTTAAATGCCCCCTGCTGCCATAAGGCAGCCTTGGCACCCAGGGCTCCTCAGGGCAGCTCCTACCCTCAGGCTGAGAGCCGATTCTGGGAATTCAGCCAGCATCCAAAGTTTGGAGGGCCCCTCTGCTCCTTTCCCTGTCGGACTCTTGAAGCAAATCTCAGCACCTGAACATTTCATCAACTGTGAATGCCACCAAGAGCCTAAAGAAAAGCCCCGGCATAGACTTCCGTTGCAAAAGATGTGAGAAAGAGTTGCTTCTTGTGGGACTTCGGGGAGTAGAGAAGAGGAAGAAACATCAACAGCTGAGTACAGCGGGGAAAGAAGCGAGAATGAAGGGGAGGGGGAGAAAAAAACATATACTCTGAGGAGGGGAGCATGCATGACCGGTCCTTTGTCTGGGGCTTGATTGCGTTTCTCTTCAGACCACAGAACAATAAATTCTAACCTGAAGTCATGAGGGATTAATGATTCCTTATTCCTGGATTTAAGTGAGGAGACTTTTAAGGGAGGCTAAATGATTTAAGGTCTGGTCTGGTACCTAGAATGATGACGAGGCACACTGAGAAAAAGGTCAGATCAGAAGAAGAAATTACTTTAACCATAATGGAAGGTCTAAAGCGGTGCTGTAAACTCAATTGGCCACCTTTGAGGAGAATTTAAGTGTAGAAATTGATGAGCCAAGGCAGAATCTTGTAGCCAGGTTAAGCAAACTGGAGAAACGATGCTCTGACTTAGAAGAATAGAAATCTAGGCTTACAAAACTGAAAGGCTGGTTGGGAGGCCTGGGCGGTTGAGGGGGCTGATCTGCCTTTTTATTTAGTTTGTGGGGGGGGGGAAATGGAGACACCGCCTCTCTAGAGACCTGCTCAAGATGCCTCATAAAGTAAAAACAGTACAACAAAATCATTAAAAAAAACACCTATGCAGAATGGGGTCATGTTGATTAACCCAGAGTTAACCAGAGGTCAAGGCTCTAACTCCCGGAGTGTGGGAACAGGCCGTGCTAACAGGGGAGTTTGCCGGGGAAGTTGGAGTGGAAGCAGGAGAAAACTGATGAAAGAGATAGAAGCAAAGCTCCTGAGTCAGTGCCGCTTTAGGGAGAAGAAGCGACAGAACTCCACATGCCCATCTTGGACAGCATAGTTTAGGTAAGCACCCTTCTTACCCCTTAACGGCAAACTCTGCACTGTGTATTACTGAACATAAGAACATAAGAAAAGCCCCGCTTGATCAGACCCAGGCCCATCAAGTCCAGCAATCTCTTCACACAGTGGCCAACCATTCCCCCCCCCCCCAAGATTCTTTCTGCCCTGCCCGTATCACTCAGATCCAAACCCAGCCTCATAAGAAAACACATTCAAGGACTTGCTATTTCCGTGAATAGGTGAATGATTGTTAACCAGCTAGGAAACGTTAAAGGTACAGGATTTTAAAGAACAGAGTTCTACCTTTGGAAATATGAATCTTAGCAGGAATTTGGATCGGTCTCTAAACTAGTTTTAGGATGGAATATATCCCCCCTCTCACAAAGTCCCATTGACAGAGTTACACTCTTCTACATCCATTCAAGTCAACAGACTTAGAAGGGTACATATCTGCGACTATTACAGTGCGATCCTGAAATGAGTTACTCCAGTCTAAGCAGTCAGTGGGCTCAGACTGCAGTAACTCTATGTAGGTTTGAACTGTTAGTGTATCTGATGTTTCCCCACCCTCAATGGGTCTCATACTGTTACCTTGGCTGATCCTCCCACTTTCCTTTGCGTACTTTTGGACTCTCTTGTGACAGCTGACCATCTTTTGGATGCTTGCTAGAACATCTTTGGCCCTTACATAAGTCGTCCTCACCAGAGGAAAAGTGCAGTCCCTGTGTGCATTCTTGGCCTGTCCTGAAATACTTTCCAGCAGGGGAGGGCTCATGTAAGTGAAGGACTTCTGCATGCAGTCAGAGCTCAGTCAGGATACCTCCCGTGGGCTAAATTGCTATTTGGAAGGATCTGAGTTTCCCCTCTCTAGTCACGGAGAATGCTTGAGCACCTGCCGGTTCAGCTCATGACCTGCTTGCCTGTCAAGAGCAGGGGGCTGATTGCTGGGCGGGGGGGAGCAGTTCAGGTTACTCACAGGCTGCTCAGACCTGTTTGCTCAGTTACTTTCCATGCACACTGACAGTCACACCCGTTAGCCCCCTCCCACACACCCATCACCACTGCCGTGCTGCTCTCTGCCACCAACTCTTTAAATCAAGAAAGAAACACACACACCCACACCCCAATAGAATAATAGAATCATAGAACTGGAAGGGGCCACAGAGGCCATCTAGTCCAACCCCCTGCTTAATGCAGGATCAGCCTAGACCATCACTGACAAGTGTTGTCCAGCCATTGCTTAAAGACTGCCAGAGAGGGGGGATTCACCACCTCCCTAGGTAGCTGATTCCATGCAATGCATTGTTTTTAAAAAGCATTTGTTACCCAGAGCCAAGGGGAACACATGCAGGATCCTTCCCGACACCCCCTTTAACACTTTTTCAGGATCTGAGGTCTGTGAATGTGTACATCTTGGAGGAACGCTAGTAAAAGAGAGGAGACAATCCTTGGAGGAAAAAAAGTTAAGTTTTACTGGTTCAAAGGAGGGCAGAAAAAAGGTAAGAAAGCTGCCAATTTCTGCTGTGAGAAAAGGAGGACATCTTAGCATGGGAGATTCCCTCCAATTAGTCAGGGAGGCAGGAATTAATGAACAATTTCCTTTCTCCACTGGTGGGGGTTCACCCTACTGCTCAGTTCATATACTTTCCCCAGCCATGGGGAAATTTCTTTTAACTTGCCAACTGTACAAAAAACATTAGTTAGGTGAACAAATAAAGGCAAAAGCAGCCATGTGTAACATTGCATAAGAAAAGGCACTGAAAGAGTTTAATTAGTACGGTTGAAGTCAGCCATAAAAGGATTCCCCCCCACCTCCAGACAGAGGAGAAGGAACTTCCCAGGTAAGTCTCCAGCGTGCCTTCTCACTCCGAGTGGGAGGCCATCTTGATGCGGGATGGCCAAACGTCTTGTCTCCCATGTCAGGTGGGAAGGCTGAGATCTAATCTGACACTACCATCCGCTTCAGTTCTCTCCGATCAAACGTGGGGACAGCTGAGATCATGGGATTTATTTGGCATGTGGAGGCTCGAACAGCATCCCTCTGCCGAGAGGATGGCGTCACACACAGGCGAAGCCGCTGCTATGAACAGAATGGGCTTCTGAACAGAGGGATGCCAGCCTCCAGGTGGGACCAGGGGATCCCCTGGCTTCTGAAGAAGACTCCTCACCCGCACGGATGAGCAATCTCCTTCACAAGAGCAATCTCCAGTCATGACTTTGGCTGGCTCCGATATCACCCCCCCCAAAAAACCTGCTCTAAAACTGAAGGTCGCCTTGAGTAGAGGCTTCATTTCCCTGCACCGTGACCATCTCTTGAAATCCAGTTTTTGATAACTGCAATAAAGGACTGTTCACAGGATGTCATTTACCACTAAAAGAAATGTTTTCCATGCCTTATTTTTCTTGCATTTAAGCCCTTTTCTTCAGCTTGGAAGCTGATTTGCATGGACATCATGCTGTGCGCCCCAGATGCGAAGGGAGCCTCCAGACTTTGAGGCACCAGCCTGCCAATCATCTCTTTCCACCAGTCCTCGGCAATGTTGAACTTCTGAACCTGAAAATCGATGGACAGCTTGGCTCACAAATGCCTGGAGGATGGGGTTGACCCCTTTGGGGGCCCATAAAATTAGAACCCTTGTCCCAGAGTTCACCAACCTTCGGTGACCGTCTAAGGAGAGTCCCTTGCAGCCATGCTGCATATTTGGGAACTCTACCTCCAAAAATGCCCCCACAGGAGCTTTGAAAAAAATCCCCATAGACTATAATGGGCCCATTCCCCCCCCCCCCCAGTAAACCCAGAAATAAGCCAAATACCCATATTTACTGGTATGTGTATTTGGCTTATTCTGGGCTTACTGAAAAAACTGGGTCCAATAAACCCGAACCTGAAATTTACCAAAAAAACTTTTGCACTGCCCTAATGTTCATACAGCCCCATTGAAAGAGTTTTCCACCTCTCCCACGTATCATTTAATTACCTGACTCAGCCATGACCCCAGGGCAAAACTGGTCTCACCTTCTGCACAGGTGCAAAAGCAGAAGGAAACCCCACCAACAGGAGTTTGATTCCTAAGTCACCCCTGGGAGATGCTCATCCTATCACCAGAAATATAGTGTGAGGATCACGCGAAGTGACGGTATGGCTTTGCTCTGCTCTGGTTAGACCTCACATGGAGTACTGTGTTCAGTTTTGGGCACCGCAATTCAAGAAGGATGTAGACAAGCCAGAACATGTCCAGAGGAGGGCAGCAAAGATGGTGACGGGTCTGGAGACCAAGTCCTATGAGGAAAGGTTGAAGGAGCTGGGAATGTTTAGCCTGGAGAGGAGAAGACTGAGGGCTGTCATAAAGAGGAGTTAATTTTTTTGCCCCAGAAGGTCGGACCGGAACCAACAGGTTGAAATTAAATCAGAAAAGTTTCCATCTAGACATTAGGAAGAACTTTCTAACCGTTAGAGCGGTTCCTCGGTGGAAAAGGCTTCCTCGGGAGGTGGTGAGCTCTCCTTCCCTGGAGGTTTTTAAGAAGAGGTTGGATGGCCATCTGTCAGCAATGCTGATTCTATGACCTTAGGCAGATCACGAGAGGGAGGGCATCTTGGCCATTTTCTGGGCATGGAGTAGGGGCAGCTGGGGGTGTAGGAGGGGAGAGGTAATTGTGAATTCCCTGCCTTGTGCAGGTGGTTGGACTAGATGACCCTGGTGGTCCCTTCCAACTCTATGATTCTATCACCTGTCAATGTGAGCAGGGTGTTCTTCGTATCCACTTATAGGATTCTCTGTTCAGCTTCTCCTTCTGGCTGTGCCATCTAGAAGACAGTTTCTATTTTCCTCTACTTTGAATTACCTCCCCACCCCCAAGCTTCTATTTGTTGGTCTCAGAGCAAGGGGGTAGATTTTGACAAATCATAAATCACTTTCCCCCCCGTCCTTCCCAAACAAGCGCTGCTGCCCTTCAGTCTTCACATCATTTACCATGAATTACCAAACTGAATTTAGTGGCAACTCCGGGAACATCTGATTTTTGCAACTGCTGGGCGAACAGATAATTTGTTCCGACCCTGGGGGGAAAGCAGGATAAGCATACAGAATTGAAAGGGGGTTTCAGAGTTTCGCCTTGGTTCACTTCACAGTAACCCAGCCTGTGTTTTCCCATTATAGGATGTCATCATGTTCACTGTGCTTTAGGCAGTGTTAAATAAACAGGAGACATTTGACATGCCTCCTTTCTGCTTTGGCTGTGTACCTTGATCAGGGTAAAACAGATCAAGAAAAAATCGGATCTTGGTTTTTGTTTGACCAGGATTCTTCTCCGATAGACTGGTGGAGCTGGGCTGCTTGCAGGCCTTCAGGGGTCGGGGGTGTGTGTGGCCTGGGCAAAGGGGAGGGGCATTTGGCCATGTGAGAAGTCATAATCACATCTTTTCCAGTGGCTTCCTGGTGTGTCAAAAGCACCAAGACGCCCTCACTCCTGGACAGAAAATTGCCCGTTCTTCTCAAGGGAGGGTAGACAGGAGCCGGAGCGTTGAGTTGGCACAAGACAGGAAACTCAGTCTCAAAACTCTGCCCAGCCAAGGGAGGGGCCTGCGTCAAAGTGCCCCCTCTTTGTTACAGCTTTCCCCTCCCACCCCTTTCCATCATTTGCTGCCTTTAATATAAATGCACCAGCTTAATGGACGTACCGTCCCACCCCTCTGATGAAGTGGGCTCTGACCCTTGAAAGATTCTGCTTGGATATATTTTGTTACCCTCTCCAGTGCCTCTGGGCTCCTGTGTTGTTTTGATACTTTGCAGGGTTGTTATGAAGGTACAGCATGGTGTAGTGGTTAAGAGCAGTGGTTTGGAGCGGTGGACTCTGATCTGGAGAACCGGGTTCGATTCCCCGCTCCTCCACATGAGCGGCGGACTCTAATCTGGTGAACTGGTTTGGTTTCCCTACTCCTCCACATTAAGCCAGCTGGGTGACCTTGGGCTAGTCACAGTTCTCTCTGAACTCTCTCAGCCCCACCTACCTCACAAGGTGTCTGTTGTGGGGAGAGGAAGGGAAGGTGATTGTAAGCCGGTTTGAGTCTCCCTTCAGTGGTAGAGAAAGTCGGCATATAAAAACCAACTCTTCTTCTTCTTCTTAAGAACAGGCAAGTCACCATGCGGTCCATGCACCCACCAGAAACCCAGATATCTACATTCCTAAGGATTGAATCCCCCACTACAAGAAGCCCCCCTCCCCTCTGAGGAATATCCTTGGTACGAGAGGATATCTGTTCATCCACCAAGGAAGAGGTCCCTTCTAAGGTACCACATCCCCCTACCTCAGTGAGATGGCCTCCTTCCCCAAGGGCTCCATCATCCGTGACTGGCAGGTTGCCATCACCTTGGGACTGGGATGTGACTATTTCATCCCCGGAGTCCTTAGTCACCTCTCTCTCTGCCTGCCTCAGCTCCTCCAGTTGAGCTACCTTGGCCTCGAGGAAGTGAACTCGCTTCCTGAGAGCCAGGAGCTCCCTGCACCAAGCACACACCCACGACATCTGTCCAGCAGGCAGATAATCATACATGTGACACTCCATGCAGCACACTGGATAGCCCCCCGACTCCTGCTGGCTTTCTACCTTCATAACTGGTATTTTAGTAATTAATTAATTATTATATTATTCTTTGGTGTTGTAACCCTGCCCTTTACGCTCTTGCACTCTTCCTGTACCAAATAAGAACTCAGTGCCAAAGTTCCTTGCCCTGCAGCTTTCTCCTGCTAATTCACATAGTTATTCAAGTTACTCGGTACCCCAACCGGATGGATGGAGTTTCTCTGCCAAGATAAAAAGATTTTATACTCACCTACAGATCCCCAGTCACGATCCACAGGCTAAGAGCCACTGGGCTCGTGCCTCTGGCGAGCAGGAGCCTTGGAATTTAAATGCACACAGCCCCCACCTCTCACCCACAATCTCCAGTCACAACAACCCCACTTAACAAGGGAACAATCAAGCTTTCAGGCAGCAATCAACCTTAATCACACACCCCTGGCACAACAACCACAACCCTCTCCCAGCAAACCTCAATTAAATCCTCAGTTTAGTTAGGCTTCCCAGCGTTTTTAAAAAGGCAAAGTTTAAACTCATTCCTGCCTGTAGTCCCCAGCTCAGCTGAATCAAAATTCTTCTTCTTCTTCGTCTTCATCTTCTTCCCCCCATATAATCTCCTTGGAGTAAAAGTGTGAGATATGGATTGTGTGGCAAACTCACAAGACTGTGATCATTCTCAGCAGTTTGGCAGGTTGGTTGGCTTGAATATGCAAAGTGGCGATGATAAAATCGAGGGCTGCCTGGAATTTGTTTAGGGCCACCTGGAGTTCTTTTCTCTGCGGATCCTTTTCCTCGGGCCACCTACTCTCCAACCGCTCGCTGCTCAGGGCCTGGTGGGCTGATAAATCGCAGGGGAAAGGGGCAGCTGCTGCCATGAACAGCCTCCAGCTGAAATCACCCTTGTCTGACTTTTTAAAGCCTGCAGAGGCATCTTTGGGCATTCTGACGTGGTGTGCGCTGCCACACAACAGCTGGCACAGAATGCCTGCCAGCCAGTAACAAAACAGCTGCTGCTGACAAAGCAACATTTCTAAAAATCTGCAGAGCCAATGAAATCCCTGATGCCCAATCAGAGGTCTTGTGGGCAAAACCTCTTCCTGGCCCTGCCCACTTTCTGAAAACACTTGGTGGGCATAAGGAAAGAAGAAGAAGAGTTAGTTTTTATCTGCCGACTTTCTCTACCACTTAAGGAGGAATCAAACTGGCTTACAATCACCTTCCCTTCCCCTCCCCACAACAGACACCCTGTGCGGTAGTTGGGGCTGAGGGAGCTCTAAGAGAGCAGTGACTAGCCCAAGGTCACCCAGCTGGCTTCATGTGTAGGAGTAGGGAAACCAACTCAATTCACCAGATTAGTCTCCCCTGCTCATGTGGAGGAGTGGGAAATCAAACCAGGTTCTCCAGATCAGAGTCCACCACTCCAAACCACCACTCTTAACCACTACACCATGCTGGCACCATGGCACCCATGGACACCATGTTAGGGACTCCTGCTCTAGTCAGTCTGCTAGGTTCTGGATTCTCCTTGACATCTTAAGGCGAGGGGACTCTTTCTTTTTTGCATAGCTAACCCTGATGTGGATGGCCCAGGCTAGCCTGATCTCTTCAGATCTCAGAAGCTAAGAAGGGTTGGCCCTGTCTAGTATTTGGATGGGAGGCCACCAAGGAATTCCAGGGTTGCTACATGGAGGCAGGCAATGGCAAACCACCTCTGTTCATCTCTTGCCTTGAAAACCCTACGGGGTTGACATAAATTGGCTGCGACTTGATGGCCCTTTACCCACACACAACCACCAGCACCATCTCCTCGAGATGATTAGGTTGAAGAGATACCTTCAGGATCCAGCACCGAGGCAGAAGCATGCCTCGTTTCCTTGCACAATAGAACAATTTTCTCCAGAACTGTTTGTCTCCTTAGTTTCTCCTCTTTCATTTTCATTCTCAATCTGTGCTTTTAATCATCAGGCATTATTAATTGAATTTGCCTGCCCGCTGCTCCAGGGTGAGCACTCCCTCCACACTGATGTATCATTTGCAATGAACAGAGCTGCTTCCTACGACAGCTCTCAATCATGCCGGCGCCACATCAGGACTGGCACGTTGCCACTGCAGACAGGCTTTGCAATTAGCAGAAACCCAATTAGCGAGCATGCAAGGGCCCCTTCCTCTGGCTCCATCACCAGCAGCAGCCGGAGTCATGCTGAAATGAGAAGGAGGCTGTTCCAAATACTGAGCAATTCAAGCTACAAAGTAAATAACAAGAAGTAATCATATAATCATAGGGTTGAAGATAAATTTCTATCGAAATTCTATACATTTCTTCTTATGTTAGCGACAGAGCAGGAAGTAGTAAAAGAAACCATGGTGAAATGGGCCCAAGCTATAGGGCAGAATATAAATATGTCTCAATGGGAAAAAAGCTGGAATCAAACACAAAAATTCACTCCTTGTATTAGTCTAAAAGAAAATTACTACAAAATGTTTTATAGGTGGCATTATTCGCCAAGAAGACTACACAGGTTTAATAATAGAACTCCATCACACTGCTGGAAATGTAGAAAGAAAGAAGCAAACTATATACACATGTGGTGGGAGTGTAAAAAAGCTAAAAAGTTTTGGTCAATGATTAATCAAGAATTAAGTAAGATGCTAAAAATTAATATTAAAAAGAGTATTCCTTTATATCTTTTGAATATTATTGATAAAGCAATATATATTGTCGAAGGCTTTCACGGTCAGAGTTCATTGGTTCTTGTGGGTTATCCGGGTTGTGTAACTGTGGTTTTGGTATTTTCTTTCCTGACGTTTCGCCAGCAGCTGTGGCAGGCATCCTTCAGTGTTACTCCTCTGAAGATGCATGCCACAGCTGCTGGCGAAACGTCAGGAAAGAAAATACCAAGACCACGGTTACACAACCCGGATAACCCACAAGAACCAAAGCAATATATGCTGACAATACGGTCTTTCTTATGTATGCTACAACAGCAGCAAGAATAACTTTTGCTCAGAAATGGAAGAACAGCAAGGTTCCCAACAAGGAAGACTGGATCTTTAAACTTTTGGATTACAAAGAGTCCGCTAGATTGACTGCTCTTTACGAGGATGAAAACTTGGATAAATATGACTCAACACGGATGCCATTTCAAAATTATATCAACTTAAAATATGGTTTGAAAATATGATTAGACTACACAAATTTATGAGTCTTAAGACAAATTTTATTTAGGTATTGGTTTATTATGACAGTTTTTTTCCTATTCACAATTGTTTTAATATAGAGTAATTCATAAAATGTGTGATATAATCGAGACAGATGAATATCAAGCTTGGGAAGTCAAAGTAAATTGAGAAGATACAACTATTCTTTGTATATGAAAGTCTCAGTGAAGAAATTTTGACATTGTTTGATTTTAGATCTCAATTGTAACTTAATTTTTTTCTTTTGTGTTTCCTCTATTGTTGTTTCTTAATAAAGTTAAATCAATGAAAAAAAAAGAATCATAGGGTTGGAAGGGACCACCAGGGTAATCTAGTCCAACCCCCTGCACAATGCAGGAAATCCACAACTACCTCCCCGCCCCCCACACCCCCAGCGACCCCCGGCTCCATGCCCAGAAGATGGCCGAGATGCCCTCCCTCTCATCATTGGCTTAGGGTCATAGAATGAGCATTGCTGACGGTTGGCCATCTAACCTTAAAAACCTCCAGGGAAGGAGAGCTCACCACCTCCCGAGGAAGCCTGTTCCACTGAGGAACCGCTCTGACTGTTAGAAAATTCTTCCTAATGTCAAGACGGAAACTCTTTTGATTTAATTTCAACCTGTTGGTTCTAGTCCGACCTTCTGGGGCAACAGAAAACAACTCAGCACCCTCCTCTCTATGACAGCCCTTCAAGTACTTGAAGCTGGTTATCATGTCCCCTCTCAAGTCTTCTCCTCTCCAGGCTAAACCCAGCTCCTTCAACCTTTCCTCATAGGACTTGGTCTGCAGACCCTTCACCATCTTTGTTGCCCTTCTCTGGACACATTCCAGCTTGTCTACATCCTTCTTAAACTGTGGTGCCCAAAACTGAACACAGTACTCTAGGTGAGGTCTAACCAGAGAGGAGTAAAGCGATACCATCACTTCCCATGATCTGGACATTATACTTCTGTTGATGCAGCTCAAGATCGCATTTGCCTTTTTTTTTAATTAGGTAAAGGTCAAGGTCCTCTATGCGAGCACCGGGTCATTCCTGACCCATGGGGTGATGTCACATTTCGACGGTTACTAGGCAGACTTTGTTTACGGGGTGGTTAGCCAGTGCCTTCCCCAGTAATCTCCCCTTTACCCGACCTCGGAAGGATGGAAGGCTGAGTCGACCTTGAGCCAGCTACCTGAAACCGAATTCCATTGGGATCGATCTAAGGTTGTGAGCAGAGCTTGGACTGCAGCTGACCACTCTGCGCCACGGGGATCCTTTTTAACTGGGGGCGGGAAAATGTGAGTGTCATAGTCCTGGACTACTGTGGTTTTGTTGCAACCAAAAAGAGCTCAGCTGAGTTGTTGTATCTTGGGCATAATTTTCAGATGCTGCAAATTCAACCCAGATAAACCTCAGTGCTGCTGGGGGGGGAGGGGGAGGCAGCTCCGAACATGGACTCTCTTCTTCAAGGGGGGGGGGCGCGCTTCCCTCCAAGCTTTTTCATGCAGTGCACCGATTAACTGGAAAATTTATTGATGCAGCTTTATGTACGGTATGCAAAGTCTGCTCGACAGGTTTTGATAGGATAAGATGAATCCACAGGGGACAAGTCCAACAACAGCATCCCACAGGTTACCAGGGAGAGAGGGAAGCCGAAACCCTTGATGCTTGCAAGCTCCCGGGGGCACCTGGAGACCGAGCAGCGGGCTCCATGCGATGACCGAGTCAGCTTATTCGCCAGGGAACCACAAGGCTCACTGCACCATCCTCCCAAGCACCATTCATCCCGAAATGTGAACAGTCTCAGATTTCAAAGTTTTATTGCCCCATCCGAAACCGATGAAGGGCCAGTCCTGGACACCCTTTGGCGGGTTCAGCAGGAAGGGGCAAAACACACAGCAGAGACGGCTCCCCTGGCATCCTCCACGCGAATGGACCCCTCGCTCTCCTGTTCAGACCCCTGCCCCGTGTGTGCTCCAGGCCCCTTAGCCAAGCTGGGTCCTCCTGGGCTCAAGCCCACAGGAACCTGGACCCTCCAACCAAAAGACACGTGGACACACCCAAGGCTGAGCCTGTTTCCCCATGTTTAGTTGGAGTGGAGGCTCTCTGTCTGGAGGAGAGCCCCTTTCCCAGTCACAGGGGCGGCAGCCAGGTCCCCTCCCACCACCACACCTGTCCCCGCATCACACTTGCCCCCCCCGGCTCTGGCTCAGTGACGCCATCAGCCTCTTGATGGCCAGGATGGCCCACATCATCACATGCTTGGCACATTGAGGAGGGGCCGTGGCTCAGTGGTAGAGCCTCTGCTTGGCCTGCAGAAGGTCCCAGGTTCAAACCCTGGCATCTCCTGTTAAAAGGACCAGGCAAGTAAGGTGATGGGAAAGACCCCTGCCTGAGACCCTGGAGAGCCGCTGCCGGTCTGAGGAGACAGTACAGACTTTGATGGACCAAGGGGGGTCTGATTCAGTAGAAGGCAGCTTCATATGTTCATGTGAGGCTCAGGAAGTCCTCCCCGCCCCCTAATCCCAGCGTGGTATAGTAGTTAAGAGCAGTGGTTTGGAGCAGTGGAGTCTGATCTAGAGAACTGGGTTTGATTCCCCACTCCTCCAAGTGAACGGCGGAGGCTAACCTGGTGAACCAGGTTGGTTTCCCCACTCCTACACATGAAGCCATCTGGGTGACCTTGGGCTGGTCACCACTCTCTTAGAGCTCTCTCAGCCCCACCTACCTCACAGGGTGTCTGTCTGTTGTGCAGAGGGGAAGGGAAGGTGATTGTAAGCCCCTTTGAGTCTCCCTTAAGTGGTAGAGAAAGTCGGCATATAAAAAACCAACTCTTCTTCTTCTAATCCCTTTTTCTTGACCTTTCTTCCTGTAGACAATGCTTCCCACAGCTCCCTGTCTTGCCGAGATGTTTTCTCCATCCAAAACACCTCTAATTTCCTCAGTCTCTCCTCACAGAATGTGCCTCTTAGATCCTGGATATCATCCATGTCATCATAGTGCAGTGGTTAGAATGTTAGTCTATGACCTGAGAGGTCTAGGTTCGAATCTCCACTCTGCCATGGAAGCTTGCTGGGTGGCCTTGGGCCAATCATTCTCTCTTAGGCTAGCCTAACTCACAGGGTTGTTGTGCTGATAAAATGGAGAAGAGGAAAATGATGCTGTAAGCCATTTTGGGTCCCCATCTGGGACACCAGCGAGGCATAAAGAGCTAAATAAATACATAAGTAACCGTTCACAATATGGGAGAGAATTTTCATTCAGTGCACACCACACAAACTCTCTATAGATTGCCGGCACGTGGATACAAGACTTCAGACTCTTCCACAATCAACTGACCCCCCCCCCAAAGCCTGTGCTATTGGGCTGTTGGAATAAAATGCATTCTTTGGAAAGGCGGAGAGGGGGGAGAGATGGATGGTGATTTGCAGGGCTTGCAATAGCAACAAGGGACGGAGATGAAGTGAAATTCACCACATGGATATTACCACCAGACCTCTTACACATACACATAGCACAACATTCCTATTTGTAAATATAGATGGCGGTAGTTAAACTCTTAAATTCAATTATTCCATGCATATTAGCCATTCTGAGCAATAAAGAGAAGAGGAATCAGTCCCAACAAAGTGATTTACAATACAGCCCTGTCTGGAGCCCAAACACTGACAATATTCCGAAGCCGTAATGCAGAATAAATCTCCCTTTGCAAGCCTTCGCTTCCAGCTTTTCATGAGTATATATTATTCCATCTACATATAAACTGCACGTCTCACAACAGTATCTGGGTCACAGTGGTTTCCATAAATAAAATGAAATAAAATGAAAAGGCAGAGTGCCCAAAGGGAGAGAAAGGAAGAGGGTGGCTATAAAATCAGCCGCTCACGAATGCACGGAAGACCTAGAAAACTCAGGTGAGGGAGCTGGAGGTCCCAGCACCATCTTGAGGCCAAGGCAAAGACCTGAGGAGGCTGAGGCCTTTCCCCAATGCTGTTCCCACATGGGTCCCCCCATGCGCAACAGCTGCTCAGCACCAGCCGGTGTAGCCACACAGCCTGGAAGCGGGAGGCAGGATGGAGCCACGGTGGCGGCACCACTGGGGGCCGGATGCAACCAGCACCACTGTCACAATCGTACCTCAGGTGGCCGTGGGAGGCAACTTTGGAGGTTCCTGCTTAGATGAACATGTGAGGAATTTGAAAGGGGGCCCTCCCGAAGGCTAGCAGCTCTTCACAGGTGAGTCTTGTAATGCATGAAGAGGCCTTTGGTGTTTAGCAGCAAGAGAGACCGGTTCGGTTAGCTGGCCATTTCATGAGAAGAAGAAGAAGAGTAGAAGAGCTGGTTTTAATACCCCAATTTTCTCTACCTTTTAAGGACGTTCAAATAGGCTTACAATTGCCTTCCCCTCCCCACAAAAGACACCTTTGGAGGTAGGTGAGGCTGAGAGAGTTTGGAGAGCTGTGACTAGTCCAAGGTCACCCAGCAAATTTCATGTGAAGGAACTCAGTTCACCAGATTACAGTCCACCACTCATGTGGAGGAGTGGGGAATCGAACTCAGCTCTCCAGATTAGAGTCCACCGCTCTTAACCACTACACCATGTTGGATCTCCCATGGACGCAATAGGTAAATGCTGGGGTGTGTCACAGAAGCTGCAAGGATTTGATGCCCAGGTGGATGGCAGGCAAGTGGTGTGTCATGTTCAACGGGGAGGAGAGGACAAGGGAGAACCCACTCAGCCCTGAAGGGTCACTGCAGGACAGTTTCCCCCAGTTGTCACCTCCGAGACAAACAGGCCAGAGGACAACACTACAGTGTTACTCACCTAAGCAGGGCCTTCCGGGATGTGGCCCTGCAAATGGGTAAGATCAACAATGCTCGTCCATGTGCATTCTCTCATGTGCCCCCACCTTTGGAAATGGCCTGCCTGTGGAGGTCAGGATGGCTTCTGTCAGACTTTCCCCTCGGAGACTCAGAACTGTTCTGGAGCATTCTGGGCCAAAAAAGACAGAAGTCACACACAGGGTGGCCGCTCTACCCAAGAGCAGCTATGACGTGACAGGGAGGGCACCTTGGCCATCTTCTGGACATGGAGTAGGGGTCACTGGGGTTGGGGGAGGAGGTAGTTGTGAATTTCCTGCGTTGTGCAGAGGGTTGGACTAGATGACCCTGGTGGTCCCTTCCAACTCTGATTCTATGAGGGTGTCACACATGAAGGCTCTTCACAAACATGCATCTCAAAGTGGACCCAGTGCTCTTCCACAGGTTTTCCATAATGACCTGATCAAAGAGAAATCTCCTCCCTTGGATGCATGTTGTGGCCCTCCCCCTTCTGGGCCCTTTGGACACGCTGCTTTCAAATCAGAGCTGGAGACGTGTCCATTTTGGGGGCATGGCGAATGGGAAGGAACTCCTCCTCATTCTCCCAAGGAAGGCCCAGCCAGCGTCCTTCATACCATCTCCATTGACAGAGAGCTCCTGAGAAATTGCTCCACACGGCCCCCTCTGCCGGGGGAGAAGCCTCAGCAGAAGTTGCACCAGAGGAAAGAGCCCCAAGATGGCCGCTCACCCCTCCCTTGGGATACATCTCCAAACTTTTATTCCTGACGTGGAATTCACAACTTTATGTCACATGGAAACGCAGATGACCCACATTGGGGGAAAGCTGAGCATTGTCTTCTGAGACAAAAGACTACATTCCTCTTTGCAAGATGCTCAGTAGATCAAAATTAATGGTTTCTTACAATTAATCCCCCTAATCCTAAATCAGAAAATTCAATAATCATGTCCAATGGTGGCACGTTAGGAGATAAAAGCCAGGCCCATTTTACACAGATGGGTAATAGCTGCTGAGCACATTTTTTTTTAATTGCTAATTGCTTGATATTTTGCATTTTACTGATAAAGTCCCCATTCCTTATGCCCACAAAAGGATTTCAGAAGATTAATTAGCTCCTTGTTAATAAATAATTAAACATTTTATCTTCTAATTGCCCACAAGCAAGTGTAAATTTCATATTACTAATTTGATGTCCTGCAAACAGTCTTGCTCGGAGTCATCTCAGCGAAGCACCCCGTCCATTCGCAGCATCCGATTGTCTCTGGTTTCCTCTTAATTGTCGCTAACTAGAATCCAGTTACATGAAAGATTACACACATCATCAAGCCAAGAGAACGTGCCTCGCATTTGCAAGGAGCGCATGAAGGGGGGCCGAAGCCCTTGAGGACCGCTGCCATAGCCTTCTCTATCTCCCCAGTGGGGCACATTTTGCTGTGGGGCCCCTCAGCGAAGGAGGAGGCAAGAAGGCAGGGCTTCAAGCGGCAGGGAGGCTGGGCTCAGGCCAGCATTGGGGCCACTCGAAGAGCAGCTCCCTTCTAGGGAAGTGGCCGAATCTCCTTCAGAACTGCCTCTCTCCCTCCCCTTCAGAGCCAGGTCCCTGCTTCGGGAGTACCTCCAAGGGGTAGTGAATTCAAGAGGATGGATTTTCAACAATGGCCCACCGCAATAACCCACTCATCCCTTTCTTTGCCCTTTTGACCCCATTGAGTGTGATACAGTTTGACTGTTGGATATGCCTCCCTTTCTAATTTCCCTGTAGTCCAATTTGGATGCAGTTTGCAATATACTTCAGCCAATATAAATGTCCAGAGCACCTTCTGTCCAGAGAGCCAGAAGGTTCAGTTCCCCACTCCTCGACATGCAGCCTGCTGGGTGACCTTGGGCCAGTCACAGTTCTCTCCAGACTCTCTCAACCCCACCTACCCCACAAGATGTCTGTTGTGGAGAGGGGAGGGGAAGGCTATTGTAAGCTGGGTTGAGACTCCTTAAAGGTAGTGAAAATCAGGGTATAAAAACTAACTCCTCCTCCTCCTCCTCCTCCTCCTCCTCCTCTTCTTCTTCTTCATCTTCATCTTCTTGAAGCATTTTGACCCTGATGGACATTGACAGGAACTTGGAGTCCGAGAAGGCCATGACTTGTGTTCTGGGTCCTTCTGTCCTGGTTGTTGAAGTTATGTAAGTATCACACTGAGTCCCTGATGTCCATCATAAATCAATTACTGACTTTGGGCCCCTTTCCTCAGTCACTGAGAGAGATGTTTATCTCTTTACTTTACTCTAAAAACCACCACCAGGGGAAAATGATGTTGCCCAATTATTGCCCCAGTCTCTCACATGAACACATGAAGCTGCCTTCTACTGAATCAGACTCTTGGTCCATCAAAGTCAGTATTGTCTACTCAGACCGGCAGTGGCTCTCCAAGGTCTCAGTTAGAGGTCTTTCACTTCACCTACTTGCCTGGTTCCTCTAACTGGAGATGCCAGGGATTGAGCCTGGGACCTTCTCCATGCCAAGTAGATGCTCTACCACTGAGCTCTCATTTGTCCTTCAGTGGCAATATTATTGAGAGAGAAGTTGCCGAAAAACTCCAAGCGTTCCTGGATAACTCATCTGCTCTAGACTCCTTTCAATCCATTTCATTTCATTTCATTTCATTTCATTTCATTTCATTAACCTTTATTGGCATACCAAAAGACAGAGATAAAACAACAATATACCTCCAAAGGGCGATACATATAAGTTACAAGTCGGGTTAATAAAACTTTTCTTGTTCTTTAAGAACTCCTGTAAGAAATTCAGCCACAGTAGCCGTAATTTTAGGATCATGATCACTCAAGAGAAATTTGCATTTCACTTCATTACTCCTGTATCTCTTGTACTGGAGCAAAGTAAATAGCAGTTTATCCCACAGTCACATAGAAGGGGCAATCTAAAAGGATGTGGTCAATTGTATCCAACAAATTTAAACCGCATGTGCATAAGCGTTCATGTCTAGGGATCTGAAGGTATCGGCCTAAGAGCATCCTAGATGGGAATGTGTTAACCCTAGCTAATAGAAAAGTGCGGCGTTGAGAAGGTATCTCTAGGTTAGCTAGATACCTAGCCATTTTACCAATCCATTATTAAGGCCTAGGGCTGCAGGAGAACAGACGGGGGGAAAGAGCTGGGTTAAAATTCTGCAATTCTACATCAAGGAGACATTGCTTGATTCTTTTGAAGATGTAAGATTCATTGGCCAGAGCAAGATTCCAATTTGGCAGAGTCTAGATTTAATCAATATGTCCCATGAGAAATAATGAAGTTCACTTTTCAAAAGATATAAAAGGGAACCTGGCTCAGTTTGAAAATATAATTTGAGCCAATATCTTATTGTTTGAATCCAGGCTTTGGTGGCAATCACGTTTTGCCCGGTTTCAAGACAAATTGTAAAATATGAAACACATTTAGGTATCCCCAATATTTGTCTAAGAAATATGGCTTGGATTTCTCCACTTCTTGATTAAGAGTTCCGACTCCTTTCAATCCAATTTCAGACTGGCTTAGGGCATGGAGGTGGTGCTGATGGCTATAGTTGCTGATCTTGGTTTGAAACTAGACAGTGGCCTTACTGCTTGGTACTACTACTGGATTTGCCAGCAGACTTCACAGAGTGGCCCACGCTATCGTACCCAGACATTTGGAGGTAGAAGTAGGTATCAGGTGATGTGCTTTGGGTGGTTTTATTCATCTCTTATGAGCAGGACTCAAAGGGCTGTTGTAGTTTGAGACCACTTGTCATCAATGTGGGAGGGGGCCCTGTGGAGTTTCACCATGTTCAGCCGATTTGATCTCTGTTTGATCCCCATGCTTTTTGATCTCTATGTAAAGCCTTGAGAGGAAATCACTCATGGTTTTGGCCTAGGTTGTCATTAATACACATTAATACACTGATGAGCTGGCTGAAAAATAGGAAGCAGAGAGTAGGAATCAATGGTCAGTTCTCCCAATGGAGGGATGTGAGCAGTGGGGTCCCTCAGGGATCTGTGTTGGGACCGGTGCTTTTCAACCTGTTCATCAATGACCTGGAGCTGGGGGTGAACAGTGAGATGGCCACGTTTTCAGATGATATCAAATTATTTAGGGTGGTTAAAACAAAACTGGATTATGAAGAGATCCAAAAGGATCTCAACAAACTGGAGGAATGGGCATCAAAATGGCAAATGAGATTCAGTGTGAACAAGTGTAAAGTGATGCATATTGGGGCAAAAAATCCCAGCTTCACATATACACTGATGGGATCTGTGCTGACAGCAATAGACCAAGAAAGGGATCTTGGGGATCAGTGTGTGGCTGCTGAGAAAAAGGCAAATTCCATGCTGGCCATAATTAGACAAGGAATAAAAACTGCTGGTGATTCAGCCCTGCTGCTAGGACTTATCTTCAGCTTTGTGCGGCCTCCCAAATGCCCACCTAGAACTGACATCAGACTGTTCTTTTGGGGGCTTCTCAACAACCCATTCCTCCCTTGGGTGAACTGAGTATTATCATCAGCAATGGTGGCGATGGAGGAGGAAAAGGATCTTGTCTTTCAGAGTCAGTATTTACAGCATTTCCTCGGCTCCTCTTCCGAACTATCCAAATTATTCGAGATGGGCTGTTCTTCTCCTCTCACAGGGACTCATCCCCCAAGGAGAAACTTTACAAGAATGATCTCTGGCTGTCTCCCAGGTATCTGTCTCCAAAGCATATGAGCCCTGCAAAGGCAGAAATAAATTTGAGGATGTCTACAGGGAGAGCTACTTTCCAGTGATTTACAGGAATTTAAACACAGAACAGCTCCATCTGTCTTGTTGGCTTTTGCTCGGAAAGTGTCTCCATCTTTAATAATGTGCCTGGATTTGAAAGATGGGTGCTGGCATGTTAGCCGCCTTTGCACTGTAGATTTTCAGACTGACACCTTTGTTCTGACCCCAAGGCTTGGGGCTGGGTGTGGATGTTGTTGGGTTTCCTGTGAAAGAGCCGAGCGTAGAAATTTCACGTGCTGGATGCCCGCCTGTCTCACTTAGGACCTGCTCTCCCGCCCCCAGCTGCTGTGCAGTTTACAGGGGATGGAGATTGACCACGCCTCTGCTCCTCCCCTTATAGAGCCCCCTGCCGCTACATCCATTGGCAGTGAATTCAGCTTAGCCTTTACTTACTGAGTGAAGTCCCCTGTCCACAGCTCTGTAGTCCTCTTTGTATCGAAAATCTCTTGTATCTTTAGCCTTTTCTTGCAGGGAAGGTGTTCAGTATCTTTTTTGAGCTCTGGCAAGCAGAACGGCACACAATATTCCAAATGCAGCAGAACCAAAGGTCTGTACAATAGCGTTACAACACCACACCATTTCATTAAAGCCCCAAGAACTCTTGCTTGGCCATCGGCTGCCACTTTAGACACAATCCACCCACCCACTCCAGCTTCTATTGAGTTTGATTTTCCCCCTCCACTTCCCACTACCTTCCATTGAACCTCATTTGCCATTTTTCCGGGTTGAAGTGTTCATCACCTCCACTGTATAGTATTGCGCTGATGCATTGGTGGCTGAGAGAATTGTAGAATCATAGAGTTGGAAGGGGCCATAAAGGCCATCTAGTCCAACCCCCTGCTCAATGAAGGATCAGCCTAGAGCATCCCTAACAAGTGTTTGTCCAGCCGCTGCTTGAAGATTGCCAGTGGACGGGGGGGGGGGGGGAGCTCACCACCTCCCTAGGTAGCTGATCCCACTCTTGAACTACTCTCATTGTAAATCCCCCCTAATATCTAGACAGTACTTTTCCGCCTGCAATTTAAAAACCATGATTGTGTGTCTGCTTCCAAGAGGAGCAGCTCCCTGCCCTCCTCTAAGTGACGGCCCTTCAAATACTTCAAGAGAGCCATCCTGTCCCCCCTCAACCTCCTCTACTCCAGACTGAACATCGGCATGAAAGCACTGGGGGCGATCATCAGGGGATTTAGAATCAGGTGCCAGCAATATGCAGGCGACACCCAACTCCATTTCCCCTTCAAAGCTCAGTCAGGTGGATGTCCAGAACAGGTGCCTTCTTGGCCACGGCACCAAAACTTTGGAACTCCCTCCCCAGGGAGATTAGTCTGCCTCCCTCCATCCTTGCCCTCCACTACCGGGTTAAGATTTTTTTTTTTTTTTTTGCTGTTTGGCATACCTCGAGTGACTGTTATTGGACCTCCCCCCCCTTATGATTCTGTATGTGTTGGTCTGTTTATATGTTTTTTTTCTTTTCATTTTTATAATCAAAGGGGTACAAAAAGGGGGGAAAGGGAAAAGATAAAAATATTCAACGTATTTATAAAGTAGTTTCCATTTCTCATGAAACTGTTCATAGCTCGTGTCGTTGCTTATGTTTATCATATTGGTCATTTTTGCCATGATGGCATATTCCATTGGTTTATCTTTCCATTCTTCAATATCTGGGATGTTTGTATGTTTTGATGTAATTGGGTTGTATAGACTTTACCATATAAATGCAGTTTTAATCTTGAGATGTTTGGATGCTTGCCATCTTGGGGACCCTATTTGGGTGGAAAGGTGGCGTACGCACATGCTAGCTAAATCAAACCTCCTTGCCCAGGGGCCTGAACTCCTTGGCCAGGACCCACCCCCAGGGTCAATCCCTGCTGCGTCTGGCAACCCTCTGTGCTCCCACCAGCCACCTCCCCAGCAACGGAAGGAAGCCCTCCTTCTTCAAAAGCAGCAGACTGACTCGTACCATCGGCTGCTACAATCCAAGGCTGGAAGCACATCACACACGGCAACACGTGCATCCCTCCTGGCGGGGGCCCCAGGTGACGGCATGAATGCCTAAACCGGCAGCACAGTGCTGGCTCGGAGTAGGCTTCCGGTTGCTTCTCAATATGCCTTTGTTTTCCTGACACCTCATAAGCTACGTTGAGCAAAGGGAAAACAGCCTGTCGATATTTCCCATCACTCACGCACTGAGCTTAGGTACAGCTTCCACCCCCCACCCCAAACCCCCGGCACGGTCTGACTCCGCTCCCGGTGCCGTGCCCTCTGGAGTCTGCTCTCCCGCTCAGCCGAGAGCCGTCGAGGCATGGGCATGTAAGCCATCCCGAATGCTATTATTCTCTCTGCCAAGATTCCTTCCGCAGCTGGACCATTTGACAAGCCGGGAGAGATTAACATCTCCAAACAGGAACCTGTTTTGGGTTGTTTGTTTCTGTGCTTGTTAAGAACTCTGTCACGTAGCGGATAAAAACATCTCACCACCGCTCTTGGAAGTGTTTAGATGGGGGTGCCCTGAAAACGGATAGCAGCTCCCTTCTCTTCCCTTGGTCATGGCAGAAAGCTCTGACGGCGGGTTATAGCAAGACCTGCAATTTTGCACCTAATGCACGGGGCACGCTCACCCGGTTTTGATGCTCAGCTTGATCATAAGTAGATGCATCACAACCACGAAGCAACCAGATTATTTATTTCCCACATGGTAATGAGGGCAAAATGGACAACCCCTGGATTTCTCTCCTGGAAAATGAGAGGGGTGTTCACCGTAATGAAAGGCTGTCTCCTTTGAGAGTTTATAAATGCTGTTTTCCATTCTGTTTGCAGAGAAGAAAAGGAGGCAATTAACTTCTAGCTGTCCTTGGGTATCATCATCCTGGGAAGTTGCTTTCCGTTTCCCCTGGAAGTTTCATGGATAAGATTCAGAATGTCCTGATGAGAAGACTGCACAATCTAACGTGAGTTTCTTCCTAGGGCTCCTTGTATCTCTGGCCCAGTTGTCAGGCGATATTGTTGATCTGTTTTAGAGGGCTTCTTGGGAAAATATTCATCACCTCATATTTTGTCCAACAAATAAGACCCACGGTGTGTAGGGAAGGAAAGGGGGTGAAGGAGTGTTCAGTGTTTCCCTACGAACCCAGTGGCTGATGGAGGAGGAGGGGAATGCAGAACATGATACTGCTGTATCATGTACTTTATTTTGGTTAGTCAATCCTGGGAAGGCATGGGGGAGAGACACCGCCCATTGGCAGCCACATGCCTCCCATGATGTCTGGTCCCTTTCCCATCAAGGATCTTCTCTTTTAGTGGGCATCTAGCCACTGGTGGCTTTTCCATGCTGTGATCTCGCAGTCCGTGTTCTCTGGTTCCTATGGCAACTGCTGCCCCTTCCCTAATTTCTCCCCCCCCCCCAGTCACTTGGAGAATATCTGGCACTCACCAAGATTTAGCTGTCAACCCATATATGTGCCAGGCCAACCAAGGTGCACGAAGTCCTCCTGGTGGATGGGCTGGGGGGAGGGGCTTCCAGGCTGTCTGTCGATGGGTTCGCTTCTGAAGGATGCCTGTTCTGCGTATCAGCTGTTGGCTGAGATTTTTTGTGTGAGCAAGGAGGACTGATGCCACTTTTGGAGAAACTGGGCTGTCACTACACATCTAGACATTCTCCAGGGGATGCCAAAAACCATCTGGGAAAGGTTTGGCTGCCTGAATCCAATCAAAACACTTTGGGTCAAGTTGGGAATAAAAAGATTCCTGGTATCTTTCTCTTATAATATGTTGACATATACCATTTTTTTAAAAGTAATTGTACAACTAGAATTTCTTTAGCTTATTACATGTTACTGAGGATTAATTAAACTTTATGATCATTCCAGATTGAAGGAGCACAGCTTCTTGTGTGGTGGCATTTTGTCTCCCAGTTTGAACTGGACACATTTCACTGCTCCAAGGTGGCATCTATGCCAAGATCTGGGGCTGCCATGTCCCCCTTGGGGGCGGCAATGACCCCCCCCCCCGACGGCTGAGTCCATTTGCTTATCGTTGCGTCTTCTCAACTGCGGCTGGAGAGGAGCAGGGCAGCCGGAGTGTCGAGGCTCCCCTTCCCTTCTCTGCTTCTTCAAAACAAGTTAATTCTTCCCGCAATTCACAGGAGTCTTGGAACTTAATTATGGCTCTAATATGCTCACTAATGAATGTGAGCATAATTATGTCATGGAGTGATTTCAGGGGTATTTCGTGCTAATGCTAATCACTTCCATTTAATGTGTACACCAGTTAATGAAAATACAATTTTCTCCAGGCAGATGACTTGGACATCATAGAAACCCAACCCATGACTGCTGGATATTTTGGGGGGTGGGGTACACAGGCAGGCAGGCAGGAATGAGCCTGAACCTATTTTATATGCAAGACAGTAAAGAAAGGGCATTTTTATGGGCGACCCATATTAATCAGTTAATTAATTAAAACATTATAAACCACCTTTCACAACAGAAGTATCAAAGTTATATACTTAAAAATCAATGTTACACCCAGCCAATTTAATACCAATAGCCAAACCATCCAAATGAGACAGGCTCATAATAAAAACCCAACCACCCAAACCTGGAAAACCTAATCAAGCATTAAGGAAAGGCTCTTTGGGAGGAAACTGTCTTGAGCACGGAGAAAGGAAACAAGTCCCAGCCCTCGAAAGGCAGCCTGTTGCCCTCCTACATGTTACCTCTGGCTGCTAAGGCAAGCACTGCTCACCACGCTCTGGTGGCAAGTGAGACGGTGCCCTTTATTAGGCCAAGCAGATCGTGTCTGCAGGTCTTTCATACTCCATCTTGTTGGGATCGGGAATAAACAAAAAGACATAATCATACCAGTAGGAGAGGAGCCCTGACGGATCTGGCCTCCCCCTGTGCATCTAGTCCAGCAGCCTCCTGCTCTCCATAGTGGCTGACCAGATGCCTGTAAGCCAGCAGGGCCAGGATACCGCAGCATCCCTCCCCTCCAGCAACTGATCTCCAGAGGTGCCTCTGAACATGTACTTTCCATTTAGAAATCATGGCTAGGAGTACTGAGGGTCCTGTCCACTAATCCCCTCTCTACCACCCGTGACATTTAGTTCCAAAAGGGAAATTATACATTACAAGTGGGGGCCCTGCAAGGACTTATAGGTAGGGTCGCCAGGCCCCTCTTCTCAACCAGCAGGAGGTTTTGGGGGCGGAGCCTGAAGAGGTTGGGGTATGGGGAGAGGAGGGACTTCAATGCCATAGAGTTCAATTGCCAAAGCGGCCATTTTTCTCCAGGTGATCTGATCTCTATCGGCTGGAGATCAGTTGAATTAGCAGATCTCCTGCTACTACCTGGCAGTTGGCAACCCTACTTGTAGGGGCCATCTCATTTTTCCTTCCCTCACAATTATCTTTTTTTCTTCCCTGAAACCCCCATAACCTCTCCCCTCCCCCTGCTTCCTTCTCTCCTTCCCACCCACCCGCCAGTCTATCTGCCCCTTTCTTCAGCTTCACTTTCCCCCTCCCCCGACAGCGCTACCAAGAAAAAGCAGTTGGGTGGGGCTGGGCTGCTGGGCCAGTCCCAGTTGTGCAGTGGGGAACATGCAAGGACTTGTGGGGGGGGGATGACCTAATTCCCCCTGTATCCTCTTTCCCACCTCCAGGCAGCCCCTGTATCCTCACCTATCTCTGCTTCCTTCTCTCCTTCCCACCCACCTTTTTTCTGACCCTCTGTTCATCTACATTTACTTTTTATTTACTTCATTTATACCTTGCCTTTCTTCACAATGGGGACCTGTCAGGCTGCTATCTCGGTTTCGTTATTGCCTCTGTCTCTGCGCTGTACTGTCTGGCCCTCAAGGTCGCATACCTAGGCCTGGGAACTCAGCTCCTGGGAAACTGTATTCAGCCTATGCTTGTAATCTCCCGCCTTTTCTGCTTTATATTATCTCCCAGCTAGTGAGTCTCTCATAGCTGTCATTTTATTCGTTTGCACTGTATGCCTATTTGACCAGTAAAAGCCATCTGCTTGGACTCTATATGACTTTGTGGTGATTTCTGGTTCTGTGGGCCAAGGGCTAACAGGACCCAAAGCAGCAGACATCATCGTCCTTCCTTCTATTTTATCCTTACAATAATCCACTGAAGTAAGTTCAGCCAAAAATGCCCAAAGGGCACCCAAATGCTCCTATGACACAGTGGTTATTTGAACGGAGTTTCCCAGATCCTAGTCTGCAACTATAACCACTACACCCCATGAGCATCAATGAGGTGGCTGTTGTTCAACAGTAGCCAGCAGCTGGGCCTGGGTGAGTCATGCAAGTTGGGTGGTAGTCCGTTGCCTGTTGGCTGCTGAGGGGCCTGGCCCTGGGGAGTCCTCACTGAAAGGCCAAAACAGCCCTTCATAGGGCCCTGCCCCCTCCCCATGCCTTTCACTGATAGAAACAAAGGCTGGAAGGCTGGCAAAACCCTTGTGCTTGCCAAGCAATGGCTACTGAAGGCATTCACTTCTTAAAGCTACAGGTGCTGCTTCTATTATTTAAACCGTCCCAATTTTTTTGGGTTAGATTTCAGACTTCTCTGCAAAGCAATGGCTTCTTTCAGGCTTGCAGAAAGATCTGTCTTGTCTGTTCATGGCCCTAGTCTCTGGATTTAAGTTTCCACAGGTCTGGCCTCCTTGAGAATTACCTATATTGATGTTAAAAGGTACTTTCTTGTCTCTCTCTTGAGTCGGTCACCTGTCATTTGAGTGATCCCAAATTCCAGTATTTTGGGAAAGTGGGGGGAGGGATTGATCTTTTGTCTATATCTATGGCTAATGGTTATTATAACCCCAGCCTGGAAATTTGAAGCCAGATTCAAGCATGTGCCACTACTGTTGGTGTGCGCATGTGAAAACAGAAAGGTTGTTCTCAGTGCACAAGCACCACATTTCTAATGTGAGATTCAAGGGAGAGACACGTTTGCATGCACTTTTATTAATGATTTTTGGCTGTTGAAATATTTATGCCAAGCCTTTCCTCTTGACTCAAGACCGCTCAGGTTCCCGGACAGCCATGTTGTTTTGCAATCCCATTTCAGCTTTCCTATGCTTTAGAAGGCACATGTGATATTAGCCTCAATTTTCAGGGTGTGCACGTTCAAACACATGGGCAGAGAAATTTCATTTTTCACTGGTCCAATTTGTTTGTTAATAATTTGGCAGATCCTTTGGAATCATAATGGCATACGATTGAATTAGTTAATCAAACTGGGCAGTTCTTCCCAGTGATTTAAGTGGGCAACAGATTGTCCCCTGTAAGTCCCACCCTCAGCAAATTGGAATGACGGCCTCAGGGTCTGTTTTGCATGTGTGTTGCACCTTTCATGGTGTCTGCGATAGGGAGGCTTTCTTCCGAACAACCAAGAAGGGAGGACCTGTTCCTCTCTTCCAAGGGCTTCTCTCTCCTCGGTTGTTCGGCCATACTCAAGAAAGCCTCCCTATCGCACACACCATGAAAGGTGCAACACACCTTTAGCTGTAGCCTCCCCCTCCCCCACCAGTCCAATTAGGATGAACTTCTTCAGGACTGCAGCGCTCACCGAAGGGATCTTCTCTGCCCAACTGCAGAGAGGAGGCCCTGTTTTAAAGGCCCTTCAAATTCTTCCTTGCAGAGTGTGTGCAGAGCGAGGCATTGGGACGAGTGTTTACAGCATCCTTTCCTGATGCAGGCAGTAGGTGGGGGTGGCAGCCTGTTTTTAAATGGAAATGGCAAAGAGCACTAAAACCTACATACACGCACAAACAAACACATGTACATACACACATGCAAACTCTGCACTAGTTTCATTTACTTCTGCATGTTCCTTCCAGCCCACGCCTAGTTTCATTTCTTTCCTTCTGTTCTTCAGAGCCTTCAGGCTTCAGAGACCATCAAATGCATCAGACAGCAAGAAAAGACACAGGAGGGTGCAGGATCTGACCCCTTCACCTGCAGGAGTCAGATTGTTTTGTAAAGTAAAAGGACTCCCACCCCCTCCTACTTTACACAAGGCTAAGTGGACTTGTGTCTAGTCGGGCCTCTGCAAAGCTGCTTTCCCAGTGTCCAAAGATAGCAGGCTGGGGGGGTGGGGGTGGGGTGGGGTTTGGAGACCTCTCCCAACTGAGCACAGAGAGGAGCCCCAGAGCCCAGGCTGCCACAGAAAGCATTGCCAGATCTGGCCCAGTTGCTTTGTTTGTTTTACAAATTCTCTTGAGGTTGACCTTTGGGGTGGGGTTATCCTGGTGAGACCCCTCTGGGGGCTTCTGAGACCCACATCCTTCTCCCTGCTGTCAGCATCTCACTGGTGAGCTCCTTGGCACTGGGCCTTTTTTCAAGTGCCACAAAATTGCATCGATGCTGCGTAAAGCTTTCTTGCTGCTCGACCACAGAGCTTTAAATTGGTCTCTGGGGAAGTTTGTTTTGATAGTTTCAGTCCAGATTTCCAACCTGTGAACACATGAAGCTGCCTTCTCCTGAATCAGACCCCCCCCCCAGCTTGGTCCATCGAAGTCAGTATTGTCTACTCAGACCGGCAGCAGCTCTCTAGGGTCTCAGGCAGAGAAAAGTCTTTCATACCACCTACTTGCCTAATCCCTTTAACTGAACCTGGGACCTTCTGCTTCAAGCAGGTGTTCTACAAACTGAGCCACAGCCCTTCCCCTATGATATTTCTGTCTTCTAAGGTATTAGCCTGCCCTGACCTGGATGGCCCATGTGAGCCTGCTCTCATCAGATCTTAGAAGCTAAGCCGGGTCGGCCCTGGCAACTATGTGGATGGAAGACTCCAAGGAATACCAGGGACATGACATGGAGGCAGGCAATGGCAACCCCCCTGCAAACATCTCTTTCTTTGAAAACCCCACCAGGGGTTGCCATAAGTCAGATATGACTTGACAGCAAAAAGCCAAAGGTGTTAGCCTATCCCTCTGTTTCGTCTCATATGTGGTGGTGTTAAGAATTCCCCCAATTCCTTCACCCTTGTCACTGATAAAAATGTTGGAAAGTACTGGGCCCAGGATCTAGCCCTGTGGTATGGCACACCCCACCCAAGACCTCCCTTTGCGCTGATGAAGGGCCTCGGAGAAACACATTGGGAGTACGATTCTCCAGCCAACAGTGAGTCCACCTGACATTACTAGCATCTAGCCCACACTTAACTAGATAACTACCCCAAAATATCATAGGATGCTTTGCTAAATGCATGGCTGAAATCAAGGTATATTATTGCTACAGAATTCTCACAATCTAGTAAAGACCAGTAAAGAAATATTATCTATTTATTTAAAAGGTAAAGGTAGTCCCCCTGTGCAAGCACCGGGTCATTCCTGACCCATGGGGTGATGTCACATCCCGATGTTTACTAGGCAGACTTTGTTTATGGGGTGGTTTGCCAGTGCCTTCTCCAGTCGTCTTCCCTTTACCCCCAGCAAGCTGGGTCCTCATTTGACCGACCTCGGAAGGATGGAAGGCTGAGTCAACCTTGAGCCGGCTACCTGAAACCGACTTCTGTAGAGATCGAACTCAGGTCGTGAGCAGAGCTTTTGACTGCAGTACTGCAGCTTTACCACTCTGCGCCACAGGGCTCCTATTTATTTATTTATTTAGGAAGGATTTATTTCCAGAGAGCTGCTTGATTAGTCTGGCAGGATCTCTTCTTGACAAATCCAGGCTGGCTTTCCACAAACTATGTGAAACAGGATTGTTGAGGAGGGCCCATATGGACACATGAAACTGCAATTACACTCAATCAGATGGTTCGTCCATCTTAGTCAGCCTCACCTACTCAGACCGGCAGCGGCTCCCCAGGGTCTCAGGCAGAAAAGGGTCTTTCACATCACCTACTTGCCTGTTCCCTTGAACTGGAGATGCCAGGGATTGAACCTGGGACCTTCTGCATACCAAGCAGATGCTCTACCACTGAGCCATGGTTCCTCCCTTCATAGCAGAATGGTTTAGGAAACATTCAGTCCATGCCATGGTGCATGTATGTTAAGTGCTGTCAAGTTGCTTCAGACTCATGGTGACCCTATGAATCAATAACCTCCAAAGTCTCTTATTGTTAACAGGCTTGCTCAGGTCTCGCAGACTGAGAGCCGTGGCTCCCTTTATGATGTCAATCCATCTCATGTTGTGTCTCCCTCTTTTCCCTGCTGCCTTCAACTTTTCCTAGTATTATTGTCTTTTCTAGTGACTGTGTATTCTGCTCTTACTATGTTTTTTTTTTTTAAAAAACGTCTATAATTCCATTCTCTGATCATGTCTGATAACTTTGCCCTCTTGAGAGAAGACGGAGGCAAAATGGCAGCTCTGCCTTCTCTCTCTGCCACTTGTTGACATTTCCCCTTCCTTGCTGAGCGGTGGGCGCACCACGTCCTTCCCTTTCCTCTGTACTTTGAACATACCTCCTCCGACACATCATTTTTAAAGGGGAGGCAATACTGACTGATGCTTGTTCGGATGAGGGTTGACAGTTCCCTCTGCTCCACTGGCGAGAGGTTTTTGGGGTGGAGCCTGAGGGTGGTTTGGAGAGGGGCTTCAGTGCCATAGAGTCCAATGGCCAAAGCGGCCATTTTCTCCAGGTGAGCTGATCTCAATCGGCTGGAGATCAGCTGTAATAGCAGGAGATCTCCGGCTAGTACCTGGAGGTTGGCAACCCTAGTTTGGATACAGAAAATACAGCCCTAACTCGTTCATTCTGCTGTGAATGCACACTGAACATAGCTCCTGAGATCCATAAGAGTCCTCAAGAGGCAGCGTGGAAGCTGATCCCATACATTCAGGCAGCCACAGTCCCCCACAGGAGATCCATTCTGGACGGCTGTCCTGGCAATGGGGGAGATGCGGCGGCAGCAGTGGGAGAACAACAGGTTTCCTTGTCCTCAGGATGAGGGATCGGCCAGGAGGGCCTCACGGGGATAATCTGGGACTGAAGATAACAGGGAACGTGCCAGATGAGCAGCAGCAAGGAAGGGTGCGCTGAAGAAAGTCACTTCAGAAGCTGGGAGGAACACCGTTGGCCGGGAGGAGGGCTCAAGCAGAGGGGCAGGCAAAAGAAACTCCGCGGGTGCCCGGCAGGGAGCCAGGCTAATAGGAGTTCCCTGAACCCGCGGCCTCCAGGCAAGAATGGCAGCCTGCTTGGGGGTCTCCTGTTCATGTCCCATTTTGCGCTTGCCAACTGCTCCTGCAGCCAGAAACATGACATTTCTCTTTGGGCTGAATCTGTCTCAAGGCCAGATCTGGCCACTGGAAGGGAGTATTGATTAGGGGAGTTGTCAGCATGCAATACAAACAGCAAGTGTTATTCAAACAGAGGCTCGGGGGCTGCTGCAGATTTGCAGAAACGGAGTTTGCCTGCTGCACAAATACCAAACCAGGGAGCAGAACTTAAAATGGTTTCCTCTTTGCTTGTGTGGGGTGCAGGTAGGGTTGCCAGGTCCCTCTTCAACACCAGCGGGAGGTTTTTGGGGTAGAGCCTGAGGAGGGCGGGGTTCACCCAATTAGAGTCTGCCGCTCATGTGGAGGAGTGGGGAATCAAACCCGGTTCTCCAGATCAGACTCCACCGCTCCAAACCACCACTCTGAACCACTACACCATGCTGAGATGGAGTTATTATTATGCTTATGTTAACTGATAGAATTTCAAATAATTATTTAGACTTAAGAATAATGTGTTTAGTGATCTATTAGATAAGGAGATCAGAGTCAGGAGTTTTGGTATTGAATACTTATATGAATGACTGAATAGATGGATAATTTGCTTAAGATAATATGAGAACACTAATATTAAGAATTATGGCATTAGGAATAAATAGAAGTGAAACAAGGAGATATAGTATTATATATATAGTATAGTATAATAACATGAATATCATATTATGAAAATGATAATTGTTATCATTTTCATAATAAAGGGGATATATGAAGTTTAAACTAATGTAGTAACTGGTATAAAATGGTGGAATTTATATTTTAGTTTAGTAATAATTTTTAACACTGATAGAAAATATCCTAGTAGTAAATATAGCAGGGATTCTAATAATTATCCTTCAGGTGGTTTATGTTTTTTCTCTCTCTCTTCCCCCCAATATCCCTTTTTTAATTTTTGTATCCCACATTAAAAAACTTTATTTTTTTTTTAAAAAAATGGAGTACAGGAGAACAATGGAAGGGGCTTTGGGGACCCCCTCTGGAGAAAAATGGGGTTCTAAATAAATGCATAATATGAGTGGGAAACTTCTTTGTGGCTATGCAGCAGTCCTCTATTGTATGAAGCAGCCCTGTGATTTTGGACTCCTGGTAGGGGGAGAGAAAACAGGATGGAGATATTTTTCCGGTCTCCCAATAAATCCCTAAAACTCATTTAAACTCTGCTGTTAGGCAAATGCAATTTCGTGTCTCCGGAGCTCAAGGCAATTGCAGAGCAATTCATATTTGAATGTAAACTCAATTTTGTTTGCTTAATGTGATGATAAAGGGGAATTTTTGTTCTCCATGTGTGAAGACATGCTGGACCAGTTGGCCCCATAAGTCGGCTTAATTGGCCTTGCATAAGAATGGGAGCATGAAAGCAAGGGGGGAAATTGCATCCGGAGCTGCGTTAATAAAGCTCCAACTCTTTGGAAGCCTCTCTGTGGTCGTGGTGGGGACACAGACTCTGCAGGGGAGAGACTTGCGGTCCAGCAGAGCTTTCATTTGGAACATTAATTTTATTTAGCAGGAGTTTGTGTTTCAGCCGCTCACGAAAATCCAGCCGCCCGAGTACAGCAGGCTCATGGGGCTGGCTATGGAAAGTTGCCATCTCCAAATCAGCTCATGAATTAAATCAGCAGCTGGGATTGTTGCGGGGTTTAAATATGCCTTTCCTCAATCTGAAATCTTCATTTCATATTTAACAGTATGTAGGGATAGTCCTGGTAATGACCAGTCTGGCTGTCCCCATGATGCTCAGCTTCCCTGGCAGCACCGTGCATAAGTGCGGGCGTCCAAGTCCCCCCTCCCAGGGCAAAAAGCACCTTTTCTGCCCCTTCTGTAAGTCACATGAAATGGAGGCAGGCAGTAGGGAAGGCCTGAGTTGCACCAGCAGATCCCCGGGTGCCTTCAGAGGGAGCGAGTGAATGACTGAGCAGCCTGCCTGGCCGTTCTTGTATTCATGAGGCACTGGATGAGAGTGAGAATGGGGCTCACTGCTGTCAGCAGCACCCATGGAAAAAAACAGGCCGCCTCACTCACAGTAGGACCAACTAGTCCAGCTCTTCAGCCTACGAGGGCCCCTCAGGAAGACCCCCGTTCAGCCACCTTGGCCACGAAGGTCCAGGAAGGACTGACGCCCCCTCCGCAGACCTCTCCTTATTTATCCAGAAGAGAATGCAACAGACGCGTGGGGACCATGCCCCCAGCATGTGCCTGTCTGAGGGTGGCCAATTCTGGGTTGGGAAATTCCTGGAGAGTTGGGGGGTGGAGCCGGGGGAACTTTCCCATCTCTCCGCTGACCCTACCTCACAGGGTTGCTGTGAGGATAAAATGGAGGAGAGGAGAATGATGTAAGTGGCTTTGGGGCCCTACTGTGGAGGAAGGCGGGCCGGGCATGAAGTGAACGAAGAAGCAAACCAAACCCATCTCTCGCCTCCCTCCTGCCTTCTGGCTGCGGTGCTGGTCAGGCGGAGCAGAAATGACAGGGCCACACGCTGAATATTTCATGCATGGCTGGAATGTATAATTGATGACCAGCCTCTTTAGAGAGGGAGAGAGAAGCAGCAGCCACCAAGGCCTGAAACGGAGGCTTTTCTCTCGTTCGCTGGGAGGGGGGGTTGATTACCGCTGCTCCCCCCTCCCTCCAAGCACTAGACAAAGTTTTAAGAGGAAAGCAGAACACTCCACGTGGGTTTGACAAGTTGTTTGTTCCCACGCTGCACTCGGAGATGCAACTACCGTAGGGCTCCCTCCCTGTGGCTCCAGAGGGTCTTTCCTTAGATTCAGGACTCCCCCCCCCAATTCCTTGGATAGCTGGCTGATGAACTTCAGCTGGTGAGCAGCGCCTGGCCAGCCGATTCAGGACTGGGGAGCCAAACGCCTGCAAACTGGGAGCCCCTGGCTACCATTCCACGGCCCTTCACGGGAGAGTGGGAGCTTTTCAGCTATTTATGGAACTACTAAGATTTTTTGAATCCTTTTACTATTGCTGCTGCTGCTGCTGCTGTTGTTTAGACCTTTCACAACCAGCTCAAGGAGGCTCGCAATACATAATACCAATAAACCAGTGAAACATTAAAAAGCCAGGCGCTCTGGCAGCTCCCTCTGGCAACTCCTTGAAAACAACTCGGCCCCCTCCTCCATATGACAGCCCTTCAAGTACTTGAAGATGGTTCTCATTCCCCTCTCAGTCTTCTCCTCTTCAGGCTAAACATACCCAGCTCCTTCAACCTTTCCTCATAGGACTTGGTCTCCAGACCCCTCACCATCTTTGTTGCCCTCCTCTGGACACGGTCCAGCTTGTCTACATCCTTCTTACATTGTGGTGCCCAAACTGAACACACAGTACTCTAGGTGAGGTCTAACCAGAGCAGAGTAAAGCGATACCAGCACTTTGCATGATCTGGAAAAAATGCTGAAGGAGATGTTTCCATGTTCAAATGGTGACGGCTGGGTGTCTTTTATGGAGTGATGAGGTATTTTCTATCTCAAAGGACACCATCCCAAACATTTATCTATATGCAAGTCGATGTAACTTTCGTGAGCTAAAACGCAGATTGTCAACATTTTTCCCCCTGGGGTTGAGATGCCGGCCTTCATTCTCCCTGCAGATGTCCATCTTGTGCAAGTCCTTACTCAAACCTACTGACGGCCTTCTTGTCCTCGCTCCCCCTTGTCTCATCCTACCCTCCCTCTCTAGTCCCAAGCAGACTCTGCCCCACCCTTGGCTGGGGGGCTCCGTCTTCTAGGCTTGGGCTGCAGAGCCTTTCCTGAGAGCGTAAAGATGGGCTGCAGTGGGACTTCTCTGGCTCCAGCTTCCCTGTCTCTGGCTTCAGATCGTTCATTTGGTTGGATTTTAATCCACTGAGTCAACCTTTCTCTTCCGTTTCTTCTCCACAGAGAAGGGGCTCGGGCTAATGAAAGCTGAGACCCAGCTATACTCAGCGGGAATTGTCTTTGCAGGGCAAATTCCAGTTCAATTATTTTGCAAAGGAAACAAACACTCAGGTTTGATTTGCAAATATGAAAAGCTCAGTTAATTCCATCTCTGGTTGGAAAAAGGAAGATGAAGCAGGAGGCTTATTATTTTTTAAAAAAAACAGGCAGGCAGTTCTGCTTTCGCTCAGAAACGAAGAGCCAGCACAGGAAGACGGCTGCCTCTCTGGCAGTTGAAGGGAAAGCCCCCCCCCCTCTCTATTGGCCCCAGTGTGAGAAAGAAGAACAGACTGTCTGCAAGTAGAATTGGCTCCTGCCAGTGGCTGAAGGACTCACTCAAAAAGCTCATCTGCTTCCTGGGGAAGGGGTGTTGTATAGCCTACTGGCCGCTGTTAAATGCCAGGCATGTGCACACCCCTAAGTTCCTTTGGCTTACAAAGACGGGAAGCAGGGGACGGAGCACCCCCAAAACTGAGTCTTGAACCTAAGAAGCCAGGTTTTCAGGAAACAGACCCTAAGAATGTCTGATCTTAAGAGGACAGATGTGAGAGGAAATACATCTCTTTTCACATTAGAGGGAGCAGCATTGTTCTTTTCTAAAATTCACTTTTTAAGATATAGCCGTTGGTCCCTCTTATTCCCTTTTTCTCTTCTAAAAGAGGGATTTCGCTTTCATTTCTCCTTGATTTCTCTTTGCAGGAAAATCGACGCACCCTTTTCTAACTTCAGCCCTTGCAGTTGTTTTATGTCAAACACCACAGGGTGGTGCTCTAGCGGGAGGACAGGAAGGTTTGGGAAGACATTGCCAGCCTCTGAGCATCTGCAGAGTGAAATTCTGAAATTTTCCAGAACTACCCTTTCATGCCCCTCCTCTCTTTGAATTTATCTTTGATCAAAATGGAATTGATTCGAAACAGACTCAAATTACTAAAAAATATATTAAGAAATGGTGTTGGATTTCAGGGAGAAATTGGGTAAAGAGGAATTAAAAGACTTTGCAATGCTAAAAAGGGAAGTTCCTTGAGCAAAGCAAAGATCTGATAAAAGACACTCCCCACACGGGGACACCTCAACACCCCAAATGCACCAGGAATTCAGTGCCGAAAGCTTTCTTGGCTTCTCCCATGTGAACCCACCCACTCACTCCAGTTATCCTCAGAGCTCTAGAGGAGGCTAGATGAGCGGTGACCTGAGAAAGGGCCTTCTTGGTCATGGCACCAAAAGTTTGGAGCTTCCTTCCCAGGGAGATTCGTCTGTCTCCCTCTAGTGGGGTCTTTCTCCAGCAGGTGAAGACCTTTTTGTTTCATCTTGCACACCCCCAACAACAGTCACTGGCCCTCCTTATGTGTGTGTAATTGAATTTTAAAATGTTAACTGTATTTTTAATTGTTTACATGTTGTAATGTTTTTATGTCCGCTGCCTTGTGACCCTGCTTGGGTGGAAAGGAGGAATAAAAATGTTTAAAATAAATAAAATATCAGATCTATTGACATTTTATTTACAAAAGTAATTCCTAGACATTACCAGCATATCCACGTCAATCTTAATTTGTGTGCCCTTCACTGAGACCCTGCCTTTCTCCCCAGTGAGGACACAGAGCAGCTTCCCTTGTGCTCCTCTCCTCCGTTTTATCCTGTGAGGTTAGTTAGGGCTCCAGAGTGTGTGACCGGCCCAAGGCCACCCAGCAAGCCTCCAGGGCACAGCCGGGATTCAGACCATGAGCTCCCAGATCTCACTCTGACGCTCTAACCAGTAAAAACACCGGTTCACACGCTGCCTAATCCAGGTGCATTTCACATGCATATTCTCGTGCCCCCCTTTCCCACAGGTTGGTGGTTACTTTGCCCTATCATAGCCCAAATCCTGAGGTTGCGCCAATAGCATCTCAGATCCAATGTTGCACCAATCAGAACACAGCCCCAAGTTAGGGTTACCTGCTCTGGGTTGGGAAATACCTGGAGATTTGGGGGGTGGAGCCTGAGGAAGGTGAGATTTGGGGGAGGGGAGGGACTTCAGTGGGGTATAATGCCATACTACAGTCAACCTTCAAAGGTGGCCATTCTCTCCAAGTGAACTGATCTCTGTCACCTGGAGATCAGCAGTAATAGCAGGAGATCTCCAGCCACCACCTGGAGGTTGACAACTCTACCCCAAATCCACCAATAGTAGTTAGGTTCCAAAGTCCTGGGCCAACAGCAGGGAAGATCCTAATTTTCTAGCAAAATAGACCAATAGCTATTCTTGCCCATTTTATAGGTGGAACCCATCCAGAGCCGTCTTCCAGTCATCATGAATACAGCAACACTGGACTCTTCCTCTTCAAAACAGACAGAATATGACTTCATCCCTCCCATTTTACTTCCCTCCCCTAACTCAACTTATATGCCCTTCCTCCCTTCCACCTCTCCTAGCTTTTCCCATTCCTGTTAAGGTCCAACTTGCCCTACCGACTCCTGCCCTCCACTATATTACACTTGTTACAAGATGAAGAGCTGGTTTTTATATGCCAACTTTCTCTACCACTTAAGGGAGACTCAAACCAGCTTAAAACCACCTTCCCTTCCCCTCCCCGCAACAGACACCCTGGGAGGTAGGTGGGGCTGAGAGAATTGTGACTAGCTCAAGGTCACTGAGCTGGCTTCTTGTTGAGGAGCAGGGAAACCAATCCAGTTCACCAGATTAGCCTCTGCCACTCATGTGGAGGAGTGGGGAATCAAACCCGGTTCTCCAGATCAGAGTCCACCGCTCCAAACCACCGCTCTTAACCACTACACCATGCTGGCTACTCCCTCCCACCTCTCTTATGTTCTGTTCCATTTATCCCACCGCACCTTCTGGTCCCAATTTAGGCCGCCTCTCACTTATCTCTTTTCTCTAGGGTGGTTTGCTCTGGACTAGCCAAACTAGAGGTACACAATTAGGACTGAAAGGTATATTTAATTGGGTATCAATCTTAAAAGGAGACAATTGCACATTAGGTTTGTGCTGAGTGGCTAGTTTTATTGGCTGCCTTTGATACAACTGCTTACTATCTCAACTTTCCACACTGAGTTTTTGTTTCTAGTCTGTATCTTGTTAGGGTAGTAAAGTTACCTGCGGGTTCAGTGCTGGGCCTCCCTTCCATCCTTCGTCTGAGATTTTCTGTGCCAAAACTGGGAGCCGTGTGTATATCAATCCTATGTGACTCCTATGCCTGTGCCTTGGACTGCATATCTGGAGCGGTGGAGTCTGGAGAACTGGGTTTGATTCCCCACTCCTCCACATGAGCAACAGAGGCTTTATCCCCACTCCTACACACAAAGCCAGCTGGGTGACCTTGGGCAAGTTACAGCTCCGTTAGAGCTCTCTCAGTCCCACCTACCTCACAGGGTGTCTGATGTGGGGAGGGGAAGGGAAGGTGACTGTAAGCCGGTTCGAGACTCCCTTAAGTGGTAGAGAAAGTTGGCATATAAAAACCAACCCTTCTTCTTCTTCATATGGTTAGGGGATGCTGTGTGGAGTGACGGGCCTGGCACAGGGACCGCTTTGGGTATCAGGAGGCACAGTTTTGGCCCACTATGACCCTGTAGTGTAGGCCTCATTGAGGTGGCATCTTGCAAACACCTGAGCTACCAAGTTGGGCTGCTGGTGGGTGTCCACACCAACGGAAAAATTCCCTCCATATTGAAACTGAGGAGCCTCAAATAAATGGGCTGTAAAGAGTTTGTTTCTATTTGTTTTTCACAGAAAATAGGGGAAAGGCAGGAAGGCCTATTAGAGGCAAGGTTGCCTACTGGACAGGAAAATATGTCCTGTCTCTTTAGCAGAGGTTTAATTAAGGGGAATGGGCAGTGGGGGCTTTCTTGCATGGCATGGAGCTAAATTCCATCCCTGGATCACTGTGGCAGATCAAACGGGTATTAAAGGGACAGCCAAAGGGACCTCTGCGTCTGTGGAAGTGCCACTCAAACCACAGCTGATTTATGGTGACCCTGTAGGGTTTTCAAGGCAAGAGACGCTGGAAAGTGGTTTTGCCCTTGCCTGCCTCCACTTGAGAGAATTCTGTGACTGGCCCAGGGTCACCCAGCAGGCGTCATGTGGAGGAGTGGGGAATCGAACTTGGTTCTCCAGTTTAGAGGCCGCCCGCCACTCTTAACCCCTACACCACAGTGGCTCTCTGGCAACCCCATTAAAAGCTGGCAACCCCCATTAGAGGACAGAACAGGGCTGAAAGCACTTTCAACTGCTAACTGCCAGAATGGTACATTGACAGGTGATTAATTTGAACTTTAGTGAAGCATTTGGTAAGATGTTTTGATCGGCAAGTTGGAGAGCTGCAGATTAGATTTCAGGACGGCTGGGCAGACAAGGACTGTCAGATAATCACACCCAAAGAGTGGTAGTTAATGGCTCCTTGTCTGATTTGGCAGTAGAGTTGCCAAGCTCCAGGTACTAGCTGGAGATCTGCTATTTCAACTGATCTCCAGGCGATAGAGATCAGTTCCCCTAGAGAAAATGGCCGCTTTGGCAGTTGGACTCTATGGCATTGAAGTCCCTCCCCTCCCCAAACCCCATCCTCCTCAAGCTCTGCCCCAAAAATCTCCAGGTATTTCCCATCCTGGAGCTGGCAACCCTATTTGGGGGTGGTATCTACTGGGGTGCCGCAGGGCTTGGTTTGGGGCCCAGTGCTTTTAAATATTTTTATCAGTGACCTAGATGAGGGCATGAAGGGACTACTCATTAAATTTGCATATGACACCAAATTGGGTGGGGTAGCGAACATATTCTGGAAGACCAAAATAAAATACAATCAGACTTGGATACATGGGGAATGATAGAATCATAGAGTTGGAAGGGACCACCAGGGTCATCTATTCCAACCCCCTGCACAATGCAGGAAATTCACAACTACCTCCTCCCCACACCCCCAGTGACCCCTGCTCCACGACCAGAAGAAGGGCAGATGTGAACAAGATTTGATTTACTAAAAATAAATGTAGGGTTGCTTCACTATTAGTATCCTTTGCTTGGTCTTTGTTGTTTGGCTGCCTACTGGTTGAAGCACATAAAGATGTTTGTATGGTTCGCCTCCCCCCTCCCCTTGCTCGCTTCCTTGTTTGATTAATCCTTGTGGATATCTTCCTGTTGTTAACAATGACTTAGCAAATCAGAAAGAACAAAAAGGAATTGGACATCTCCTCTGCTACTTAGACTTTGCTACTCCAGCTGGCCTTGAATAACAACATTTTCCTATCTGGATTAAAAATGTATTTAAAGTTGCCGTTTGATCAGCGTTTCTAATTGTTTTCATCTCTGCCTCCTTTATCCAGTTTGATGTAACCACATCTAAAAACTCCCTGGCCACGCTTAAGCCCCTTAAGAGCTTAGGATGCTTGTCACTTGTCAAAGACCAGGACGGGGTGGAAGGCGAGCCCAGATCATTCACTGCTGATCTGAGAGGGACCTGCCAGCCCCCCTCCCTCCACAGCAGCTAAGCCAGAATTTCAAAGGGCCACTTAGTCTAATCGGGGCTGAGTTTTGAAAGTATTAAAACCCGCAATCCAAAGCTGTTAAGCCCACTTTGTTTGGCATGCACCACACACAAAAGACATGTTTACATCCGAGCTGGTTATTGGTGGTCGTGGAGAAGTGCCTGGGCTGTGGCTTGGTGGTAGAGCATCTGCCTGGCATGCAGAAGGTCCCATGTTCAATCCCCAGCATCTCTAGTTAAAGCGACTAAGCAGGTAGGTGATATGAAAGACCCCTGCCTGAGACCCTGGAGAGCCACTGCTGGTCTGAGTAGACAATACTGGCTTTGATGGACCTTGGGTCTGACTCAGTATAAGGCAGCTTCATGTGTTCACCCTAGAGTTCATCCAGTGGAACTACTTTCTGTTTATGAGTTCTATTTTAGATTTTTTTTTTGACAATTACATTTTAATTACCTCAAACAGAAATACAAATATAACATAACAACAACGGTAGCAGGTCAACAGATAAGAATCTATAAACTGTTTCCAAATATCTAAAAATGTGTCCATGCACAATTTCCATCTATATGCCATATGCCCAAAGTTAATAAAGCTGTGAAGTCCACAATCCAGTGGATGACTAAAGGTAGGCAGCTAGATTCAAGTCCAGTAGCACCTTTGAGCCCAACAAGATTTTTGCTTGTATGAGCTTTCAAGAGTGAAAGCTCTCTTCGTCAGATACCTGGAGGTGGGCCTTTATCTTTCCAGGGTGGTAATATAAGTCTTCTAGCAACAGTAAGGGCACAGGGGTCCATCTTTGTTGACCATCAGTTCGTCTCCAGGAGACAGGCATCCTCAAAGATCAATGCATATTCTAATACAAAATTGATATGGGATTCTGTTTATGAATTGGAACCCAGGAGACAGATGGCTGGAAAGTATTCTCTTCCTCTTTGCAGCAAGAAGATTAGAGCAACCACAGAGGGAGGAGATTATAAATTCCTAGGACAAGGGAAAGTAACTCTTTTCCATCTTGCCCTTCTCCTTGGATGGGCACTAGTCATGCAGGACTGAGCTTTGACCTAGGGACTCCATCTTGTCCACATGGCAAGGGACTATGGGGAGAAGTCCCAACCATGAGAACTAATACTGAACTTATACTAATACTGAACTGCAGCTTCATGCAATTCTAACCTGTCCTAATTTAGCATTCTTTAGGAGTGCAGGAAAAGGGATTGCTTTTTCACCTTTTCTTTGAACCTTTACTTGGCCTCATGCTTGAACAGACCACGTGGATTCTTTTTATCCATTTATTAAACTTTCTTATATTTTGAATGCTCTAAGCCTGATCTCTGTCAACATACCAGACACTGTCCTAAATATTTCACAAAGTTATTTGGATTAATTATTAGGAACTGTGGTATATACTACTGTATATGGCTTGCTGAAACTAGGATCCCGTGGTAAATTGGTGAGGATCCTGGGAAGCCCGATCATCTTCTCTGAGACCCATCCCACCCCTAGAATTTATTTCTAACAGCTGTACCTATGTACATATGAAGCTGCCTTATACTGAATCAGACCCTGGGTCCATCATGGTCTTGATGTATTGTCTTCTCAGTATGATCTACTCAGGCTGGCAGCGGCTTTCTAGGGTCTCAGATATAGATACATGTTACCTGCAACTTGATCCATTTAACTGGAGATGTTGGGGATTGAACCTGGGACTTTATGCATACCAAGCTGATGCTCTACCACTGAGCCACAGCCCCTCCCTGAGCCACAAAGAAAGACTGGCTGTTCTAAAGATGGTATTATACCCCAAATATGATAAAAAGATGAATAAGACCAATCTTGCCTCTTGTTGGAAATGTGATACAATAGACAGTTCACTTGTGGTGGACTTGTCCGAAATTACAGACATATTGGAAAAATATCCATCAAGAATTTTTAAAGATGTTTCAGCAGACATTTCTCTTTGATGCCAAATATTTGTTACTAGGTATTGCATCAGTTGAACTTCCTACACGATCTAAAGAAGTATACAAGTATGCTACCACTGCTGCGAGGGTAGTTTTAGCGAGGAAATGGAAACAACCATTCATCCTGGAAATAGAAGAACGGAGGGACATATTAATGGCAAAAATGACTGGAATGATAAATACTAACCTTGATATGGCTCTTGACGAGCATTATGAGATATGGAAAACTTTTTATAATTATGTTGAGGCTCAAGGTTCACAATAAGAAAATGATAGATAAGATTTTTATAGGATATATCATAATGCAATTTTTACTTTACTTACAGAAAACTATTAGATTTGTTAATGCGTTAACTGTTATAGAAAATGACTATTTTTTGTACAAGCTATTTATATAATCAGCCCAAGTAATGAATTATGGTAATATTATCAGCCTGTTCTGAACTAGAATGGTTTTTTTTCCAACTTGTGGATAATATCTATGTTTGATATTCATACTGTTCCCTTTCCCTGTTTATCTATTTTTTTAAGAGCAGGTCAGGTTTTGCTTTGTGCTCATGGTGAAGTACTCACCCATTTTGAGCCGTAAATGAAAAGAGGTTGAAATTAGTTCAACGGTGGCCTGGTTTGGCTCTTAGCTCAGGGTTCTACAGCCCCATAGAGGAGCAGAGCATAGTTTAGAGCTGTGAAGTTCAATAGGGAACAACAGAGAAAACAGCACACGTCGTTCCGAGTATTGCCGGGCCCTGGCCAAAACCCTACATTGGCTCCTGCATGTTACTAGCTCAAACTCTAGCTTAGATTCCCTTTCAGGACTGAAACATAGCAGGAGATGTCATGGAAGTGTGGCGTGAAAAGTCGGAGACGGAGGCAGTGCCAGGAGCTGCTGTGAGGGGCTATGGAGGAAAGAGCTCATCACGAATCTTAGATGACTTGCTCAAACGCCAGCTGAGCCTTTGGCCAGGGAGTGCCAGGCAGCGGCTTCTAGCCCAGCAAGCGCCTTACTTAGGGAACATGGCAGCTTTAGTGCTAGGCACTCTGAACACTGGTGCCCTTCGTTTCAAGCATTGTGTGTGTGCAGGGGTGTGTGTGTGGGGAGAGTGCAAAATATATCAACACAAGCATGCTGCCATTAAAATCTTCTTCCTCCAGTCCCTATAGAGTGAAGAGCTGAGAGTCATACAGAGTTATTTCCAGCCTGAACTCTTGAATGGCACCCAAGGTCTATCTCCCAACTTACCTAGGATTGCCAACTTCCAGGAGTGGCCTGGAGATAGGGTTGCCAGGTCTCTCTTCACCATTGACGGGAGGTCTTTGGGGCAGAGCCTGAAAAGGGCAGGGTTTGGGGAGGGGAGGGACTTCAATGCCATAGAGTCCTATTGCCAAAGCGACCATTTTCTCTAGGTGAACGGAGATCTCTAGCTAGTACCTGGAGGTTGGCAACCCTACCTAGAGATCTCCAAGAATTACAACTGATCTCCAGAGATGAGTTCTGCTAGGGAAAATAGCTGCTTTGGAGGGTGGGCTCTATGGCATTATACCCTGCTGAGCGCTATCCCCTCCCCAAACCCGGAGTTTGCAACCTTAGACTCAACCAAGGGTCTGAAACTTCCAAGTGAAGACTCCAGTTGTTCATTCAGCCACCGGGGGATCTTCTACCCCTTCCTTTCATTAAACAGGAAGCCCAGTAGGGCCTTTTCAGTGCCAGAAGACCGGATGAACAAACCCAAGGATTGCAGTTCCAATTATGAAGCAAAGATAAAGCAACCTCGGGATTTTTTGGCAATGAAAGAGTGTTGATTTGTTTACAACATTTACATCCTGTTTTTGAATCTTTGTTTCTGAGGTAGTGCACAATGTAAAAAAGTAGAAAGGGTATCTCTGCAATAGAGAGGACTGAAAAGAAAGGTCAACAAAACCAGTAACAATTCCAGGGGTTGAAATTAAACACAAAGGGGGAAGCCTCTAGGGAGGCCAAAGTCCAGGGAAATGGAAAAAGGTCAGCAGGATGGTTGACGAGCCTGGCGGGAGGGATCCGTCTTGGATTGCCTTCCAAAAGGAGCCAAGGACAGGAAGGCAGGACTTCAAAGAATCATAGAATATCATAGAATCATAGAGTTGGAAGGGACCACCAGGGTCGTCTAGTCCAACCCCCTGCACAATGCAGGAAATTTACCACTACCTCCACCCCACACCTCAGTGTCCCCTACTCCATGCCCAGAAGAGGGCCAAGATGCCTTCCCTCTAATCATCTGCTTAAGGCCCTTGGAAGAGAAGACTCAACTGGCTCCCGAGAAAGCTCTTCTCATGGCACTCCTCATGCCCCCACAAACAATGTGCCCTGAACAGGATCTTGTTGGTGGATCTTAAGCCCACACACTGAATTAGTCCCTGAAATGGCTCTTCCTTCTGCTTGGATGATGATAATGATGATTTGTATGCTGCTTTCATGCCCAATCAGAGTCACCAAGCAGCTATTTATTTTATTCACAAAATTTGTATCCCACCTAGAGGCCATTAAATCATAGGGTCACCATAAATTGGAAGCAACTTGATGGCAATTACACACACACTACCTTTCTGCCTTCATCAGGGCCAAAATGAAAAACATGCATAATTAAAATGTATCTTTAGAAACATTAAAAGCAAACACGCCATTAAAACAATTAAAACAAATTAAATACACATAACAATACAAAAAAACACATACAAAAGTTAGGGCAGGAAAGAGGGATCGCCGAGGGAATGCCTGACAAAGCAACAAAAACCCTTAACATGCTGGCAGAAGACAGCAGCAGAAGAGCGCAGACAATCACCAGTTGTACAAGCTGGCAACTGCGTGGTGGCATTTTTTTTAAGCACGGCACTTTCTGGACGCTCTTCAAGGACCGTCCATAAGGATATAAAAAACTAACAAAAACAGGGCTTCACCCAGTGGCCCTGGAGGGTCAACAAACAAGGCCTAGAGGCCAAAGCTTCCCCCTCCTGTTGCGCACTCACCCTGGGTTTCAGAGGGCGACTGCCTCTGAATATGGAGATTTCCTCCCCCATCATGGCTAGTAGCCATTGATGGGCCTGTTCTCCATGAATCTGGCTACATGAACCCTTTAATGCCCTCTGTGCTCATGGCCATCACTACCATCACCACTAGCAACGGATTCCTTAATTTAATTACTCAGAGTAAAGGAGTCTTTCTTTTCATCTGTCCTAAGTTTATTGCCCATCAACTTCATTCAGTACCCCCAAATTTTAGCATTATGGGAGAGGGAGAAAAAGCTCCATCTGTCCATTTAGTTTGCCCTGACCTGGATATAGTACAGGCTAGCCTGAAGCTAAGCAGCATGGGCCATAGTTAGTATTTGGATGGGAGACCACCAAGGAATACCAGGGTTGCTGCACAGAGGCAGGCAAAAATCACCTCTCCGTTTCTTGCCTTGAAAATCCTATGGGGTTGCCATAAGTCAGCTGTGACTTGATGGCAAAAAAAAGAAGCTTAATTTTATAAACCTCCGTCATGTCCTCCCTTAGTCGTCTCTTTTCTAAACTGAAAAATCCCAGACTCTTCAGCCTTGCCTCATAGGAGAGGGAGGGCATCTTGGTCACCTTCTGGGCATGGAGTAGGGGTCACTGGGTGTGTGTGTGGGGGGGAGTTTGACCCATTTCTTCAACCACCTTTCCTGAAAACAGTGGCTGTGGCATGGATACATGCCCCACATATTTCCACAGTGAAAACCGATAGAAAGAATTCATTCATTCAGTTTCTCTGCAGGAAGGGTGCTAGAATATATACAGGTGTGCAGGCTTAAAAAACAACAGCTTCATCTCATATCCAAAGTCCCTGAATGCACTCAATCCACACAATCCCCCCCACCTTCACACTTTCTTTATACTGCCAAGTCCCTCTTTGTGCATGTAATCTCATCACTTCAATGGGACCCACAAGCCGGGCATAGAAGGATGGCGCTTTCTTTCTTTCTTTTTCTGCTGCTCATTAGCTGAGGTACGTTTGATGCCAGAAAAGCAGATCACCTTCCTTCAGGCACTATCCACAACTTGGGGTTTTGTCAGGGGAGCAGAAGAAGAGAACAGCGAGTGCATTTATGCCATTAATCCTGGCTGCTTTATGTCTTCCTTGGTGTACTTCTGTTTATTACTGAGAATGATGTGGCATTTTCCATGAATGGTAAAGGGACTGGAAGATCAGCTTGAAAAGGAGTGGGGAGGTGATCAAAAAGGCTTGGGATATTGGCCTCTCTAGGGACCCAGTCACATGAACAGCGGGAGTTACCAATGAGACAGTTTGCAGATGTGGGCATTGGAAAGAAAGGGAGAGATAAAGGGGGGGAGGTGATCCGAAATATCTGGGACCCAGCATGTCATGAGATTGTGTTCACACCTGATCAGTATGGCTAGGACTGGAAAAAATGGCAAGGTATCCCAAAGAGTTGAGCAAGCATTTCTGTGGTTCTCATCCAGCAGTGCCTTGGGCTGGATCAGAATTAGCCCTGACTCCTTTCCCCCCATTGCTGCTGCTGGCAAAAGACGTGGGCCCAGCAAAGAGCAGCATAACCAAATGAGCAACTGTCTCTGTTTCCTTAGGTACTGTATGGTCTGAAAGACGCCTGGCATTCTTGGCTCATGGAAACACCCACAATTGGTGGGACATTCATTGCGCCGGGACCTGTGGCAGCCTCCGAACGCTCCATCCTCTTCTTTTGCCTCAAAGAGAAGGAAGCGTTTGATGTCTGCTTATTTGCTGGCTCAGCTGGGGTGCCTGGAGCCTTCCCATCCCCCCTTCCCTGATTTATGGTTTAACAAGTTAAATCATCTTAAGGTGATTCTCAGCAGGTGAAGGAGGCCGGCTCCTTTGGCATCGGCTTGAAAGGCTTGGCAATTATTTCTGTAGCGCTCATGAGTTTACCTGTGGCAGGAGGCCGGCTTTGAAGGCGGCTTTGATTGCCTGAGCAAACTGGTAAATGTTTTATGACAAATGGACGGCAGCAGGCAAAGCTGCTCACAGAGCTCGGGCGGGCGGGTGTCCCCACAGAGGCTCCAGTCGCCATCAGGAGGACGGAGCTTGACAGACTATGCGTGGCCGTCCTGCTCCTTGGCACCCTGGGCCAAACCACGGCATCAGAAAAACAAGGAACCAACCAGCCGCCCACGTGCAAAAGCCCAGAGAGCTTTGCCCTGAAGCCGACTTCTAACTGACTTGCGCCCTCCCTGTCCCACCTCAATCTTTCCCAGCCCACAGCCCCTATTTGTACTGCTCTGATTGGCCCCTGTGCCTCCGGGGACATTTCTTGCTCTTCGTGTCATGATGGCCTCTCCACAGAAGACCCCGGGGCACATATAATGCAAGCAAGGCTGTGACTTGTGGGTATGCAACAGCAGCAGTGAGCCCCCAGCCGGGGGCAGTGCTACATGACCCCCCCCCAACTACTTTATGGCAGGTTTCCGTGGGTTTGGTCCCTGGGCTGGGAGCCAGACGGCTTATTATTAGCTGTAGCAACACGTCTACCTTTAAAAATGCTTTCCATCAGTTTGCCTAGGAAAGATGTTAGACTAATGGGCCCTTACTTTTCTGGATTGCCTTTTCAAAATTGGTGTTAAATTAGCTACCTTTTAACCCACTCGTAAGGAGGCCAATTTTAGTGAACAGCTGAATATTTCTGTTGGAAGATCAACAATTTCACAGGCGAGCTCTTTAAGAACTCTTGGGAGTTGAGCAGCTCTCTCAGATGTCAGGCAAAGAGACAAGAGAGATCTTTCCCAGAACCTGACACTTGAGATGCTCTTAGCTGGAGATGGCAGGAATCGACGGGCTAACACCTCTGTGCGAGATGTCTGCGCTTCAGCCTGGGAGCCTCGGCCCCCCCGGGCCCCAGGGCCACCTCGTTTACTCCGTGGGTGGAGGCTGGAGTGGGTGCCGACTGGTGCCCACAGGGCTAGAGAGCAGGAAGGAACGGGCGAAGTTGGCGGTGAGTGCCAAAGTGACAGCTTGGGCCACCCATTGTGGAGCCTTTTGATGGCTGGGGTCGGCGTGGCCGATGCGCCCCCATGGCACCTCCAAAGAGGTTCCTCAGCCTCCGAAAAGTTTTTAAAAACCCTTTTAAATTTTAAAACTGAAAAATGGGGCATGTTTTCCCCATTGAGAACAGTGAGGCTGTGGCTGGAAAAACCTGGCGCAGCAATGCAGTTGCTGGAGGGGGTGTCCTCAGCCTGAAAGGGGTCAGGAAGCTGCCTAGTGGCAGATCCACCACCCCCGGAATGCCCCCCCCCACCCAGGATGCCCGAGTGGGGACTTGCACCAGTGCAGGGAGGCCTGCGTGAGCGCCCCAGCGCTGGCATCTGTGCCACTCTTTCAGCCTCAGAGCTCAGGAATGGGCCGTTAGCTTAGAAGAGCCCACTCAAACAGCCAGATTGGGACTGGCATTTTAACTTAGGTGGTTGCCCGCCTTGGGTCCCAGCCCAGCGGAAGCAAGGCAGGCCTACAAATGTTCGAAATACATAAATACGAGTGTTTAGAATGGAACCAACTAAACAGAGAATGCTTCCCGTCCCTCGAAGGCATACATCAGAAGGGAATACCCGTGGCATAGCGGGCATCGCAGCTGACCTAGAAGAGAGCAGTCTCAGAACCCACCTGTGGTGGGACGTTGAGGCAGTTTTGGAGGCTGAGCATGGGAGCAGAAGCAAGACGGCCACAAGATGCTGAGGAACCCTGAGGGAGGCCTTTGGCAGCCCCTGTGCCCCTTCGGCTGGCACAAGGCAGCGTCCCCCTCAGTCCCACCCTGGAGGCTGTACGGTCGGTAGCTCCGGTCTCGACTCCGCTGCAGCCCCCCCCCAAAAGGCTAGACCATTTCTACTAGAGGATGTGTGAGACCCCTGCCCTCCTCCTGGTTGAGAGACCTCCCCATCTGATCCCCCAGTCTTCTCTTAGTTGTTTTAGAAAAAAGCCAGAGTCCAGCAGCACCTTAAAGACTAACAACATTTCTGGCAAGGTGGGAGCTTTTGTGACTCCCGAAAGCTCACACCCTGCCAGAAATGTTGTTAGTCTTTAAGGTGCTGCTGGACTCTGGCTCTTTTCTACTGCTATCTTAGTTGTCTTGACCTGGTTTTGCGACCTCTTCTGCTGTTCTCCTCTTATTGCTCACCCACCCAGTGTCTCCACCCCCATTGACAGTTTTTATACCCCCTCCGTTTTGTATGATTTTTATTTTATTTTGAGATTTAATCGCGAGGATGGGGGCTGTTGTGTTGTTTTATTAAGCGCCATCATGTTGTTTTAGATGTAGTTAAGTATATTTATAGCTCTGGTTGTTAATAGTTTTAAATCACTTGCATTATACTTATTCTTTTATTATAGTATGTGAGCTGCTCAGAGCCCTGCTATGCAGGGGGAGAGTGGGATGTAGGTGTAAGTAAGTAAGTATGTGAGGTGTTGTGGCAATCCCTGGGATGAGTCTCATAAAGCACACCTGATCTGCCATGACCAAAGGCCATTTTGTCTTGGAGGCGGGCGGTGCATTCACTTTGGCCGAACTGAAAATAAACCTGGGAAATGCCATTTAGGCTTTTTCCAGGTTTATTTTTGGCCAGATATCACAACTGCCCATCTGAACAAAGGTGGAATAGCTGGAAGCTGAAAAGCCAAATACTATTTGGCTCTTTTCTGCTTTTGGCCTTTCCCTCAGCCTGTTGAAAGCAATGGGTAGACCTGGCGTCCGAAGACCAGGTTGAAAGCAATGGCAGCGGGTAGACCTGGCCTCCGGGATGGGTAGACCTGACCTCCAGAGATTTACCCTGACCTTTACATTTACCTTGGCTGCTGCTCTGCTGGGCTTCCGGGGGGTGGGTGGGTTCTGCTGGGCTGGGAAAGGAGCCTCCACCTTTGCTGGATTGCTCAGGAAGGAGCAATCTTCTGTCGCTTTCTTCCTGCTCCCTGGCTGGTTTCCAGGGCAACAGGAGTGAGGAGGAGAGGCATCTTGACAGGACAAAGAGGAAATTGGTTCTTGTAGGTTATCCGGGCTGTGTAACCGTGGTCTTGGAATTTTCTTTCCTGACGTTTCGCCAGCAACTGTGGCAGGCATCTTCAGAGGAGTAACACTGAAGGACAGTGTCCTTCAGTGTTACTACTCTGAAGATGCCTGCCACAGTTGCTGGCGAAACGTCAGGAAAGAAAATTCCAAGACCACGGTTACACAGCCCGGATAACCTACAAGAACCAATGAACTCTGACCGTGAAAGCCTTCGACAATATTTTTTACAAAGAGGAAAGTTTGCTGGAGCTTTCCTACTTGGCCAATGGCTGCAATGCCTTTTGCATTGCAGTTTTGCTAGGCTGGTGCAGTCTATCTGGATCGCAACAGCCTAGAGCAGTGATGGCGAACCTTTTAGAGACCGAGTGCCCAAACTGCAACCCAAAACCCACTTATTTATCGCCAAGTGCCAATACGGCAATTTAACCTGAATACTGAGGTTTTAGTTTAGAAAAAACAACTCATACATTCACATATTTTGCGTTAAAAGAAAAACACAATAACAGAGCTTTCAGTGATGCAAACTTTTACCTTTCAATAAAAAGTTGTTTGTATTTGGCATGCATTTCTCCAGGACTCGTCCTCTGCTCAGCCACCCGACATTATTGCTAGGGTTGCCAGGTCTCCAGCCACCACCTGGAGGTTGGCAGCCCTAGTAGAGGAAGGGAAGGGGGAGGGATGGAGAAAGGAAGGAACTGGGAAAGGAAAGAGAATGAAGGAACTGGGGAAGGAAGGAAGAAAGAAAGGGGAAGAAAGGAAGGAAGGAAGGAAGGAAGAGAAAGAGGGGAAGGCAGACAGGCAGGCAGGAAGGGAAAGGAAAGAGAAGGAAGGAACTGGGGAAGAGAGGATGAAAGGGAGGAAGGATGGAAGGAAGGAAGGATGGAAGGAAGAAAGAAAGTGTCCTGGGTCGGGCCTCAAGCTCCACCCAGGACTTGCTCCAGGGCGCACACCCAAAGTTCTCCCCCACCTTACCGGCAGCTCTGGGGAGGCGGCGAGGCGACGGCGCTGGCTATCGGGTGCGACAGCCCTGGCACGGCGGCATCGGGCACCTCCCAGCTGGCTGGCTGGTGCAGGGGAGGAGGGGGCGGCGAGAGCGAGGGCGAGCGCGCCAACACTCACGACCCCGCCAGCCTGCGGGCGACCTTAGGGGGCGGGGAGGGAGAAGGCAGAGGCCACGCAGCCACGCCTGAGCTGGAGGACTCGAGGGTGGCTACGGCTACCCCACAAGCTTACCGCAGGAGTCAGGGACGAGTGGGAGAGAGGGGGAGGACGGCGGGAGACGGCAGGCCTTTCTCTGGCAGCAGCCTGGAGCTGTTCTTTTGGGAGCCGCCTGAGGGGGACAAGGAGGAGGAAGGTGGCGAGGAGGAGCTGCTGCTGGAGCCTGGAGGAGGCGGCCCCACCTCGTTGCTGCTGGCCTCCCCGCCGCCTGTCAGCTGTTGCGGGGCAAGAGGGGGGGAAGAGGAAGAAGCCAGCCGCGTGCGTGCGAGGCAGGAAGCTGACGCGCTGACGCACGCATGGTGGGGGGAGCTCAGCTGAGAGAGGGAGGGGCACAGACGACCCGGGAGGCCTTTTGGAGCCCACCCGCGCGTGCCAGCAGAGAGGGCTACGCGTGCCGGAAATGGCACACGTGCCATAGGTTCGCCAACACGGGCCTAGAGGCTAGAGAGGAGAGGGTGAAAGGGGCAGAAAGTTAGAGTGGCCAATAGGATTTCAGGTAAAGGACCTGATTACTTTCAAATTTTTCTGTGCTTGGCCAAAGAGCACAAAAAGGAGCTCTGGCTCCAGAGCAGACCCCGTTCCAGACAGAGGTTTGAGAGAGTTGTGATTGAACACTACTACACCACGCTGGAGCAGGTAGTATCACCCCTCTGAATGTTCTCCCCTCCCGCTCCTTGCCTATCACCATAATGTGTGTGTGCATGTGTATTGGGGAGGGAAAGGGAGGTTTATTTCAGTTTTATTTGGGTTCTCTGTAGTTCATTTGTAGTTTATTAGTGGCTGTAGGGTTTGTAATTTGGTTTACTTATACTTGTGTGACTTCATTTCGTTTGAACAAGATGATCTCTGTTACTTTCTCCCTTAGAATCATAGAATCAGAGTTGGAAGTGACCTCCAGGGTCATCTAGTCCACCCCCTGCACAAGGCAGGAAATTCACAACTACCTCTCACCCCCACCCCCAGTGACCCCTACTCCATGCCCAGAACATGGCAACAAAAACCCTCCAGGATCCCTGGCCAATCCGGCCTGGAGGAAAATTGCTTCCTGATATTCCCTTGGAATATCACTCTGGAATACCCCCCCCCATATACACAGATAAAAGATCTCTTGTTTATCCCTCTGGAAACCCTTTAAAAGCAAATCCCTCCCCCTGCCCAAGGGTCCAGTTCAGCTAAAAGATTCTCAGTCCTGCCTGGCTGTACTTCTCCAGGTTTTTGGGCAAGGAATTTCCCAGGAATCTCAACGGAGATCTCTGTCTTCAGGGGTCTCCGTCTTCAAAATCTGCTTCCCGTGGCTTGCCAGAAGGAGATGAGCAGTCCCCCCCCCCACGCATGGGGCAATCAAGAGCTCAAGTCAAGTGTTGCCGCTATCAGATGAGAAGTGCCTGAAAAAGAACCAGCGTTTAATGCCCGAGACGTGTTCCAGCCCTGCCTCCTGTTTGAAAAGCCTGATTTGGAGTTTCCTTGAGGCAATTTTGATCGATGTAATTTAATTCCACAGACCCCCGCCCCTTCCCATTCAGTTTCTCTGCAATCCAGAAACATCCCCCTCTCATCCAAGTGAAGTCACCACCTGCATCTCGGGAAGTAATTTGGAAAGGGCTTCTTGCAGCTCAGGTGGTGTCCCCGTCAAGCATTGAGGGTTGGAAAGAAGGAGCCCTGCGGGGGTCTTCCAAGCCAGGACAGAAGCAATTTTCTGGCACAGGAATGGAAAAAGACCTGCTCCAACTCCCAGCACAATCCCCTTTTCTAATCAGCGTGGGACGCTAAAGTTTTCCTGCTTCAGTGGAAATTGAAGAGCTTTGCAATAATAAATCTTTAAAAAATATTGTCCCTGTTAGAAGGCGAGCAGAGAGCAGCTTTCTAATGTAATTACTGCTGAGTCTCATCAGGGAGAGGAAGCCTTCCCCTGGAACAAAACAAAGTTTTCGGTGCTCTCTGCATCTGACCAGCATTTCTATCACCCTGGAGGGGTGGTGAAGAAGAGGGAGGGGGCAGCGGAGGCTTCGTTACTTGCCTGTAGACTCCTGGGGGTGCGGCCGAGGAGAAATTTCATCAGTAAGTAGAAAATAGAGCAGATCTTGTAATTCCTGGAAGAAGGTTTGTACCAGGATTTAAAACAATAATATCCAACCCAACAGTACTGTACTGTTACAAAATGGTGGCAAAAGGATACAAGTTTGGTTTTTAGCTAAGAGAAGCCTATATTATTTTTATATATGGGGGTACAGAAAAAAGAAAATGGGGAAAAAAGAATGGGGGAAAATCAGAAAAGGAAACATGTCTGTGCCCGAGCTACAATTAATAATACATACATGCACTCATCATCTACTTTAAACTCAAATTGTTGGTTTCTAATCTTGATTACTAATTTATCACTCTTCTATATTACACATTAGAGAGCTAAGAAGTTGGAAGCACTTGATTAGTAATAAAAGAATACATACGTAGACATTTCTATATCAGTTAAACTAAAACTACAAACTTCAAATACTAAATACTGATTATGCATATTGCCTCTCTCTGCATACTAAAAAACAGAAGCGCTTAAGCACATAAGTATTTGTTGTATAGTGGCTGCCATTTCAATGGTGCTTCCCCCCCCCCCCCCCGCTTGCTACCATGAAGCTAGCTGGGGATGTTACGACAGCCAGTGTGGTCCGAGTTCCAGAATAGGATCTGGGAGACCCTGATTCCTGTCCCAACTCTGCCAAGGGAGCTTGCTGGGTGATCTTGGGTCAGCCACACACTCTCAGCCTAACTGACTCCGTAGGGTTATTGTGGCGATAAATAGAAGAGAGGAGACGGTTGTGAGCTGCTTCTTGTCCTCACTGGGTTGAAAGTCTGGGTATAAATAAATAAATAGCACACACTTTCAATGCAACAAAGGAAAGCTTTATATGATGAAAGCATTGGGAAAACAGCGTTCATTTTTTATTCCATCTTCAGTCTTTAATGGACTAGAACTGGTAGGGGGCAGTTTGAGAACTAACTACAGAGAAACTGGGACTAACGTGGACAGGAATAAGCTCCTCCAGGCCATTTCCCAAGAGCAATGAGCTCTCCGTGGCATGGCATTCATGTGATTTGTGTGCAGGCAGCCTGCTGTGTGCATCGCTGCCAGCCATGATTGCCACAGACCGAGCACCTTCCCTCAGCACCACCTGCCACTTCTCTGCCTTCCGAGGTGGCAACAGGTCCTTCTGCTTAAAAATAATACTTTACATGCTAAACTAGCCAGAAAAAGAAGTCCCAGATATCCTTGAGAAGCCAGATCCACTCTGTATGCAAATGCTCTTCGCTTTCTGGTTTTCACTCCCTTCCACAGCCCAAAGCTGCGATCGACATTATAAACTAATAGTCTATACAGTTTTATCTTCCCAATGAAAGGGTGTTTTGAGTTATGAAGGCATAAAAATGCTGGAAAGCAGGAAACAGGCAGCTCATCACAGAAATGCAGACGGCCTGGACGGCGTCGGTATTCTGGGCTGGTGGAGGCTCCTGTCGTTTGAAGTTGAGTCCCCCCCGCCTTTCAAGGTAGCTCCGCTCGCCTCCCTGCCCCCACCACTTCAGTCTGGTTCGGAAGGTGTCTGGCAAGCGGAAGCTGCGCTTCGGAGCTGTTGAGCTACAGCTGCTCAGAGTGGGTATTATGTTCCAAACAAGAGCAACATCTGCCAGAGTCTGTTGCTTATACACTCTGCTGGAGCTGTCCATCTGCCGGGTGCTGAAGTCACAGTTGAGTGCTCAAGAGTAATGGAATTGCATCCCTACAGCTGAGCACAGCAGCCTTTCTAATGAGCAGGGAATCTTTCCACCTGTTTCCTTTTATCTGCATTTGCTGCCTTCGTATTTTTCCAAAGCTCTGGCTAATGCTGCCTCATTAAAGCCTTGGAATGTATATGCTTGCGCAAGTTGTGTGTGTGTGTGTGTGTTGTGCTGTCAAGTCGCTTCTGACTCATGGCGACCCTATGAATCGAAGTCCTCCAAAATGTCCTCTCTGACACCCTTGTTCAGATCTTGCAAACTGAGGGCTGTGGCTTCCTTTATAGAGTCAATCCATCCCTTGTTGGGTCTTCCTCTTTTCCTGCTGCCTTCAACTTTTCCTAGCATGACTGTCTTTTCCAGTGATTCTTGTCTTACCATATTGTGACCAAAGTATGATAGCTTCATTGGTTCTTGTAGGTTATCCGGGCTGTGTAACCGTGGTCTTGGAATTTTCTTTCCTGACGTTTCGCCAGCAACTGTGGCAGGCAGCTTCAGAGTAGTAACACTGAAGGACAGTGTCTCTCAGTGTTACTACTCTGAAGATGCCTGCCACAGTTGCTGGCGAAACGTCAGGAAAGAAAATTCCAAGACCACGGTTACACAGCCCGGATAACCTACAAGAACCAATGAACTCTGACCGTGAAAGCCTTCGACAATATTATGATAGCTTCAGTTTAGTCATTTTAGCTTCTTAGGTCAGTTCAGGCTTGATTTGATCTAGAGCCCACTGATTTGGTTTTTTGGCGGTCCACGGTATCTGTAACCCTCTCCTCCAAAACTACCTTTCAAAGGAATCTACTTTCTTCCTATTAGCTTTCTTCAATGTCCGACTTTCACACCCATACATAGTAATAGGGAATATGATGGCATGTTGAGAAGATGTATGTTTGGACTGTCCCCTGGTCATGGAAATGCTGTTGGATGTCAGTTGATGAGCCCGGTGGCTCTCCTTTTCTGTGGTGGTTTTCCATCATTACATTTGAGAAAACCAAGAAATACAAATCAGCCTTTCAAAGTTGGTTTGCCCTGGATATATTTGCACTTCTCAGATTAGCTACCAGGTTCAGTCCAAGGTTCTGGCTCTCATATACAAAGCCCTTCATGGTGCTGGAGCCCCATAGCTGCAAGATTGCCCCTCCTCCTATGCCCTGCCATGACAACCTCTGCTGGTAAAGACCTTTCAAATAGGCCAGATCAACCCCTCTACCCCTTGCATGTGCATTCTCTGTGTTGGCCCCCATGGAATGGCCGGCCTGAGGAGTTCCAGAAGGCTCCCACACTCTTGGCTTTCCACAAACTATGTAAAACAGAACTGTTTAAGAGGGCATTTTAAAATAAAGGAACAGGGCTATAACGCTAGTCCTATTGCATTGTGTATTAGATGTCTCCTCATCCTATTGATTATACTGGTTTACATTGTATAATCTGCCTTGAATCTCAGTGAGAAAGGTGGACTATGTACAACATAAACAAACACATGAATAAATACATAAAATTCTTCCAGATCCTGCCCCTCCCAATTTACTCCACCATCTTGCTACCACTGCTATCCCTCCGGTAAAGAGTAGGGATTGTTGGCCAGCCTCTGATCTTCCAACATTTATGATCAAAGTGACCAAGGTCCTCAGTTGCAAAGTGGGGGCAGCACTGTTTGGAGATAAATTGCCTTCTTTGTTGGGCTCTTGAGCAAATGCTGTCCTTTAAAGTATGATCAGTGTCAATACTGAACTTTGAAAAGAAAAACTGCAAATCTTAAATTTATAGAATCATAGAGTTGGAAGGGACCACCAGGGTCATCTAGTCCAACCCCCTGCAAAATGTAGGAAATTCCAAACTACCTCCTCCCGCACACACCCAGTGACCCATACTCCATACCCATAAGATGGCCAAGGTGCCCTCCCTCTCATCATCTGCCTAAGTTCATAGAATCAGCATTGCTGACAGATGGCCATCTAGCCTCTTCTTAAAAACCTCCAGGGAAGGAGAGCTTACCATCTCCTGAGGAAGCCTGTTCCACTGAGGAACAGCTCTAGCTGTTAGAAAGTTCTTCCTAATGTCTAGATGGAAACTCTTTTGATTTAATTTCAACTCGTTGGTTCTGGTGCAACCTCCTGGAGCAACAGAAAACAACTTGGCACCCTCCTCTATTTGACAGCCCTTCAAGTACTTGAAGATGGTTATCATGTCCCCTCTCAGTCTTCTCCTCTTCAGGTTAAGCATTCCCTGCTTCTTCAACCTTTCCTCATAGGACTTGGTCTCCAGACTCCTCATCGTCTTTGTTGCCCTCCTCTGGACGCGTTTCCAGCTTGTCTACATCTTGCTTAAATTGTGGTGCCCGAAACAGAACACAATTCTCTAGGTGAGGTCTAACCAGAGCAGAGCACTTTGCGTGATCTGGACACTATACTTCTGTTGATACAGCTCAAGACCGCATTCCTCAGAAGTTATATAATAATTCCAGAACGACAGGCAGGTAGTTCAAGTTCTATGATAACGGCCATCTGAGCACCTGAGGCTGAGTTCTTTCGGGTCCTCAGACCCATCCAGTCAGGTCTCGCCTCACAGGACTGGAGGTCTCCAGGCTTCCCCTACTCCTGCTTCTTCCAATCCTTTATGGTGGAGAAGCCAGTAGCTGAACACGGGACCTTTTTGTGTCACTGAAGGAACAGCCAGGAGCAATGCCTTTGCAGGCTCACCTCTCTGAACTGTCCGGCCTAGGGTTTCTGCTATTCCTAATAAGACGCCAGGGCCTGGTCAAACTCCACTCTCCTGCCTTGAGAACCGAACTCTTATGTCCACCAGCTCCCAGCAGCAGGCAGTTCTGTGACGGAGCCTGCAGATCTGTGTCCTAAACCCAGCCAGAGATTGTGCGGAGCAGGCTGACAAGCTCCCAGGGGCAGCTAAGCTTGACTCAGACTCAGAGACCTTGTGCATAATTGAAAATCTTTAATTAAAATCCACTTTTTAATTTTCGGCTTTTCCAGCAAGAAGCCATTAATTCAGCAGGCTTGAACTATTGCGGGAGAAGCCTCATCAAAGCCAAAGGGGCTCCCTGTGGTGGGCGGCTGCCTCGCTCAGCTGTTTTTTTATTCCAGCTTCACTTCTCCGCTGCTTTCCCGCCTGCAAATTGGTCCAGGGGAGTGTGAACGGTGAGTTATTCTTCTCACAGAAAATGGTTGCCGTTTGTTCAGGGCACCAAAGCATTTATGGAGAAATCCACCAGCCGTCTAAATGTCACCAAAGAGCCCTGAGTCTATTTGTGTCGTGGTGTAAATATTCAGCGCCTGCTTTTTTCGTGGGGTTTGGCTCTGTGGTCTTTGCTACATTTCAAAAGAAATTCTGTCCACCAGCGTTTCAAGACCAATTTATGTACTTTGCAGAAAGCAAGAAGGTGGTTGACAAGTTAGCCCTAACAAATGAGCCCCAACACATAACTGCAGTGAATGCAGAAACTTTAATGATTCTGCTCAAATGACCAATAGGTCTTAAGCAGGAGCACACAAAAGCACAATGGTCAAAATATTAAATATTTAATATATTTCCCTTATATTTACTAGGTCCAATTCATTTGTTATTTAAAAAATTAAGGATGGGGGAGGCCCTTCTTTCCATTATCAAGAAGAAGAAAAGAAGAGTTGGTTTTTTATATGCCGACTTTCTCTACCACTTAAGGGAGAATCAAACCGGCTTACCATCACCTTCCCTTCCCCTCTGCACAACAGACACCCTGTGAGGTAGGTGGGGCTGACAGAGCTGTGACTAGCCCAAGGTCGCCCAGCTGGCTTTGTGTGGAGTGGGGAAACCAGCCCAGTTCACCAGATTAGCCTCCGTCACTCATGTGGAGGAGTGGGGAATCAAACCCCGTTCTCCTGATCAGACTCCACCGCTCCAAACCACCGCTCTTAACCACTACACCACGCTGGCTCTCAACTAGACTCTGTCTATCAACCTCAAATAACAGACAGTGAAAAAAACAAACGACTTATTGTACCTATACTGCCAGAGCCACAAGGGCAGATCCTATTGGAAAATGGAACTTTACTAAATCTGCCCTTCAGCTCAGGGGATGGCAGAACATTCAATTGGGCCCATCCTATAGGCTCTCCTATACTTGGGAAAGGTTAACAGATTTAAGAACTTTGGCATACTTTGAGGGAAAATACTCCAAAAGAAGGGAATGCAGAAACAAACACACCGGCAGCATTATATCAAGGGATAGGTAGCTTCATGATGGTGGGCCACGGACAGTTTAATCTTTCTTTTGGTCTGCAGTGAAATAAGAACATGCAAATCCTTCTGAAGCAAGGTCTGGATATGTTGCTTGCTTGAATCTACTCTAAAGCTGTCATGACTCTTGACAAGTTCATCTAGCCTAAAAATGCTCAAATCCCAATGACTAACTTGTGGTGCTGGCCTTACTTGTGTGATTGCCTCATCATTTCTGCCTGTGAGATTAAGGAATATCTTAATTGATACGATGCCTCATATTTGCAGGGCTGCCAAGACCCGATACACCCTCCCTCCCATAAAAACACAAAGATTTCCTCTGTTCCCTCATGTCACACAAAGAGCACCACAACAGCCTTACCGGGGAGGGAAATCTTTGCAGAATCAGCTTCCTCCTAAACTGACATCGCTTAGGGCCCTCCTCATCATGACATAATACAGCGCTGCTTGCCTCATTAAGCAAGCTAATACTTCATCAGGACTTCTATCCAGTCAAACCGGGGAGTTGATGCCACCACCAGATGTCAGTTTATGAACAAATCAGGACATTTACGAACAAGTTAGATAGTGGTGGTGGACAGGGCCACACAAGGATTGTGATGAGCGAAGCCTCTGGGCTGAGAACACCCCCAACTCCGCCACTCCACCAGCCACAAAGCCAGGCAGCCCACATCACTCCCGTAGTGTCCACTAAAAGGCCAGGAAAGGGTTTTCTCGGCCTGAGATCTGGGGACCTGCTGCCGGCCGAAGAAGTCTCTCCTGGCCTAGAGAGGCAAGCAGACCGTCTTGAGATGACTGCTCTGTCCCTTTGAAGATAGACCCAGAGATACTACAAGGCCCCCAACTTCCCGCTTCTTGAATGTGACCAGAGGGAAGTAATATCACGATGGGCGGCCGTGTTAGTCTGCCTGTAGCAGTGGGAAAGCGCCAGAGTGCGGTGGGGCCTGAAAGACTAACAACATTTCAGGCAGGGGATGAGCTTCCGTGAGCCACAGCTCACTTCTTCAGATACAGCTAGAATGGGAGTCCATCTCTCCTTAAGTAGAGAAGAGTGAATTAGACACACCGTGGCAAAGTAAATGTCAAACGCTAGTAAATGACATTAGCAGGTGAGTGGGTGTGGACATGCAAAGCCGAGCTCTGCCCTTTTGAATGTGGGGAACTCAGCTCGGCCTCCTTATCGGCTTCTTGCAGAGTGTCCCTCACGAACGCTCTGGCCTCGGCCTCCCTGCCGCTCCTCCTTTGAGCTGCATCTATGGACGTTTTCCAGTGATCAGGCTCAAATGGGAAATCCCCAGGAGAACTGTGAGTCAGAATGAGCACGACAGCATGAGGATCAGTTCTTGTAGGTTGTCCGGGCTGTGTGACCCCAAAAGAAGATGCTCCCCAAAAGAGCAGGGGCAGCCTGTTGTCTGCACAAGAAAAATCCCCCGTGTGGGGGCAGCCCTCGAGGGCGAGGCTCCACTCGGCAATGGAGCTGTCCCAACTGCAGCATAAGCTGATCTGGCAGAAAGCTGAACCATCAGAGGTCAGGTGCAAAAGGAGGAGCCTCATAAGAAGGCATAAGGGCCAGCGTATTTTTGAAAACAGGACGTCTTCTCTCTGCCAAAGGGAGGAAGCCGAGCGCACACGAAAGGCAGCACACTAAAGACACTAACGACAGCACCATCCTTTCCCAGAGGTGGCTGGCAATGAAAAAGTGAAATTAATTGCATGTAAAAGGTTGCCCTTGACTTAGATGGAGCGAAGCGAGCCGCGGCGTCTGGCCAGCCTCATCCAGACACCCAGAGAAGTGAATGGGAAATCAATTCCTCTTCACCAATGCTGATTCTCTCTAGTGTGAAGCAGGGTTTTAATGAGCCCAGGGTGCGTGGTCGCAGCTGATTGCAGAGAGCATCTCGCAGACATAATGAGGCCTCATCCCTGCTGAGGCCACGGGGAAAGCCTTTCCGCGGATTTGTCGTCCTCTGCCACAGATCCCTTGCTGGGACCCCCCCTCCCCCCACGTCTGCCACAGAATGGAGCCCCCCCACCCCAGTGCTTCAGCTCCCATCTCAAATGCAACAACTTCCCTCCTGATGACGAGACCGGCTCCCATAGCCAGACAGCTCATGGCATCTGTAAGTATACTTGACACTGTACAAGAACGTCTCTGCCTGCTGACTGTCTCAGCACACACACACACCCTTCCGAATCCAAGGAGGATTCAAGAGCTTGCCGGGAGGAGCAAGCGAGTCAGGGAGCCTCACATGACACGACCAAGGCATTGTGGGAGGAAGGGAGGGGTCTGGACTGGTGAGAGGCTGATCTGGCAACTGGGCTACATAAGAACATAAGAAAGGCCCCGCTGGATCAGACCAAGGTCCATCAAGTCCAGCAGTCTGTTCATATAGGGGCCAACCAGGGCCTCTAGGAAGCCCACAAACAAGGCGACTGCAGCAGCATAGTCCTGCCTGTCTTCTACAGCACCTAATACACATGCTCCTCCGATCCTGGACATAATAGGTGTGCATCATGACTAGTATCCATTTTGACTAGTAACCATTGGTAACCATGTCCTCCACAAGACCATAAGAAAGGTCATGCTGGATCAGACCAAGAAGGTCCATCAAGTCCAGCAGTCTGTTCACACAGTGGCCAACCAGGTGCCTCCAGGAAGCCCACAAAGAAGATGACTGCAGCAGCAGCATCCTGCCTGTGTTCCACCGCACCTCATATAACAGGCCTGCTCCTCTGATCCTGGAGAGAATAGGTATGCATCATGACTAGTATCCATTTGAACTAGTAGCCATGGATAGCCCTCTCCTCCATGAATATGTCCACTCCTCTCTTCAAGCCTTCCAAGTTGGCAGCCATCACCACATCCTGGGGCAGGGAGTTCCACAGTTTTACTATTCGTTGTATGAAGAAATACTTCCTTTACTCTGTTTTGAATCTCTCACCCTCCAGCTTCAGCAAATCACCCCCTGTTCTGACATTATGAGAAAGGGGGGAAAGGGTTCTCATCTGGAGGTCCTTTGTTGCCCAAAGAGGTGAGACTCACAAGAAGAGCTGGTGCGAGGAGCCTTAAGGAGACTGACTCAAGCTGAATGACTCACGGCAGTACGTTTAGCTTGTACTTTGGGGGTCTGCACAGAAAGGTCATGAAGTGTCCCTCCTCCATTTCATGACCTTTTGATGCCACCATCCTCCTCCCCTGGCCCTCTCCAAGCCGAATGCACAGCTGTATCTGCTGACTGAGGATTCCCTCAGTGCATGGGATGAAGCTGAATCTGGCTATGAAGCTTATGCTACACTAAAGCCACTAGTCTTTCAAGTGGCACAAGAACCCTTCTGGATGTCTGAGCATGCACCGAGTATCTTTCTCTCACTAATGAAAAACTGCAGTCTTGGGAAGATGCACACTGAATAATGGTCACAGGCTTCAGCGGGGTTCTCAGACAAAAGGGCAGGGCTCACATCTGGTTGTCTCTAGGAGAGAAAACAAACAGATTTTCTCCCACTCCTTTGCTGTTCTCCAGCCAGAAGAAGCTGGTTTTTATATGCCGACTTTTTCGACCACTTAAGGAAGAATCAAACCAGTTTGCAATCACCTTCCCCTTCCCACAACAGCCACCCTGCGAGGAAGGTGGGGCTGAGAGCTCTAAGAGAACTGTGACTAGCCCAAGGTCACCCAGCTGGCTTTGTGTGTAGGAGTGGGGAAACCAACCCTGTTCTCCAGATTTAGCCTCTTCTGCTCATGGGGAGGAGTGGGGAATCAAACCCAGTTCTCCAGATCAGAGTCCACCGCTCCAAACCACTGCTCTTAACCACTACACCACCCTTGCTCTCACATCAGCCCCACTCTCCCCGTTCTTTCAAGGAGTGTCGAGTGTCACCTTGACTTCTCTGAACAGGGGGTGCTTGAGAAAGGATGCTGCTGCAGTCGTCCTGCTTGTGGGCTTCCTGGGGGCACCTGGTTGGCCGCTGTGTGAACAGACTGCTGGACTGGATGGGCCTTGGCCTGATCCAGCAGGGCTTTTCTGATGTTCTTATGCCTACTCTCTCCAGTATCAGATGAGCATGCCTGTTCTATGAGGTGCTATGAAACACAGGCAGGATGCTGCTGCTGCAGTTGCCTTGCTTGTGGGCTTCCTAGGCACCTGGTTGGCCACTGCGTGAACAGACTGCTGGACTTGATGGGCCTTCTGGGTCGGATCCAGAGGGACCTTTCTTGTGCTCTCCTCCCTCCCTCCTGAACTGCAGGCTCTTTCCCTCCCTCCGCTCCTGGTCGGCAAAGACTTGGAAGCCGCCAAGCTCCTGTGTCATGATGGAACTGCTCCGAGAGACACCAACATGGTGTCTGGTGCAAGCCGTGCATAATTGACGTGTAATTAAGGCAACATTATTTGATCCAGGAGATGCTAAATTCTGTTCCAACTTCAAGGCGATGGATTTTATGAATAATAAATGGCTGCCTGTTGCTGCCTTGCTCATTAAGAGTGATGGACGACTGTAATGACAGGCGCTAACTTGTCAGCCATTTTGGGCAAAGGCCAGGGCAGGTGAGAATCAGCCAGGCAGGTGAGAGGTTGGGGACTGGGGGCCCATCCATGCCCCCCATGAACTCAGCCATGGGCCCGTTTGTAAAGGTCCTCAGCCTGCCTTCTCTGTAAGAACCAGAACTGCAGTCACACCAAGAGCCTGAGGCCAAGCGACAGAGGAAAGTGCCTTTTCTCAAGCAGCCTTGCCATTCCCCACAGACGGGCACCTGCTGCCAGTCAGCCCTGGCCATGCTTTGGAAAGGGCGCTGAGCACACAAGGCAGATCCATGCCAGAAGGAGGACCTTTGTCAAGGTGCTTCTTCCCTGAAGCTTCATCAAGACTGGACTGTGAGGGGGTTGGTCAGTGGCGATGCCCGCTGGGAGGTCAGCCCATCTTCAACGGGGTTGCCTGCCCAACAGGGTTGCGGTGGAATTTGAGTGCTTGTGCTTATTATTCTGTGCTCGGTGCTTCATTCTAATAAAAAGGTATTACATTATTTTTTGTCTAAATGAAATACAAATTAAATCTATCTATAGATAAATATTTTCACAGAACCTGTTACTTTGACTCACAGTCAAATTACTGATACTCATACTAAGCAAAAATACAAACTATTCTTATTACCACCTTAAAACACACAACAAACAGTGAAATCCGGGGGGTGGGGGTGGGGAGCATTCAGGGAGCCAGCCGAGAGTTACACCGGTGTATCTTGGAGTTACACCAGCACCGGCCAGAATTATGCCACCACTCTGCTCCAGAGCCTTCCCACAGGGGCCTCAACAGGGTTCCTACTAGAGAGGGGAAGGGTGTTAAGGGCCCCTGGGGCTTCCTCCTCTCTTCCCGCTGCTACAGGAAACAGCAGGTTGACGGCCAGTTTTCCCAGTGGGGCGAGTGGCATCTCTAAGGGGGCTGTTGGGAGGTGAGAAGATCACCGGGGGCGGGGGGGGGAAGGTTCCCACCAAGGGAACTGACTGCAGGTGAAAACCATCTCTGGGATACTTCCTCAGTCCACCCACCAGTTTGCCAAGTTTGACCCCAGTTCTAGAACACAATTTCAGCTCCCAAAACATCCCATAATCAGGAAAACCCGCACCCGCAACTCTTCTTTCTGGATGATCAACGTTAGTTGTCAGAGTAATAGCCTGAAACAATTATAACTATCAAAATTATTATAATCAGGATAATCACTAAATGTGCCAACACCATTATTTCTGGATATGAAAACCTACGTCACAGCACTCGAAATAAGATTCTCCGCAGGAGAAAGAATGATTTTTCAGAACAATCGTGGGGAATATCAGCAGTGGTTTGGCAATTTCCACATGTGGATCATCCAGAAGAGTGTCAGAATGATGAGGAAAAAGGCATTTCTGGATGCCGGGTGTGGCAAGGACTGGGGCAGAACATAATAACCCCAGAAAGGCCCTGCTGGATCAGACCGAGGCCCATCAAGTCCAGCAGTCCGTTCACACAGGGGCCAACCAGATTCAGAGGCAGGAGCCTCTTGGGACGGAATGTGGCCCATGAACCACCGAGTAGCCTGAACATAAGAACTAAGTAAGAACATAAAAAGAGCCCTGCAGGATCCAACCAGTGGTTCATCTCGTCCAGCATCCTGTTTCACGAAGCGGCCACTGAGTTGCCCTGGGGGGCCAAACAAATGGCGCAGAGGCCAAGGCCTTCTTCTTACCACCTCTTAGCCCTGGGATTCAGAGGATGACTGCCTCTGTAGATGGAGGCTCCCTTCAGTCAGCATAGCTAGTAGCCATTGATGGACCTCTCCTCCCTGAATTTGCCTACCCCCACCCTTTAAGCCCCTCTCTGCTTGTGGGCATCATTAATGTGGCGACGCAGACCTGGCAGGTGCCATTTTCTGAGGAATTTACTCAGCTGCCCCAGGCCTCCTGTCTCGAGATCCCCAACAATGCTCCTCTTCCTCCAGCCCCCAGCCCCCCCCCCCCAATTCTTTCACAGGGCATCGCCACCATCAGAGGTTTCTCCACAGCCCTCTCTCTTCGGGTTCTTGAAGGCCATATCACTGCTTTTGGGTCTCTCTCCTTTTCTGCTCCTGGTAAGAGAGGACTGAATGGGGCTTAATGTGGTTCAAAGTGATCAGATTGAGAGCACTTAAAATGTAAAGAAGTTTAATGAGTAAATTAAAAGCAGACATTGCAGAGATAAACACAACAGACTGAGCAAGGGTTAAAAGAAATGGGAATAAACGCAAGTCCTCTTTCCTGGGCATAAATGTGTCTCCTAAGATGGTAGGAAAAGACAGGCCATCTAATTCTCTCAGTCAGCATCATTCAGGCTCCTTCATTACCTTGGCTCCAGTACTCGGGGTGGGGTGGGGTCATCCTTTGCTTTCTCAGGTCCGTGGGCTCATGGCTGTTCTCTTGAACTAAGATGGGCTCTTTCCTCCTCCTGAATGTGTATAAATCGACCCCTTGTACAACAAGCAGGGTCGCCATGAGTCGGAAGCGACTTGATGGCACTTAACACACACACACACACACAACAAGCAGTGAACTTTTCTTCTCTATCTCCCCCACCCCTTCTCCTCCTGCCACCGGTGGGTCTCTTGGGCTTAGGTGAGACTGGGGGCCGCCAGTTATCAGCACTGTGGGACTTTTTCTGTGGGGTTGTACTAGTCTCAGTTTTATTCCCCCACATTGTTTAATCTTCATTGAAAGCCTTTGGGAGAGGTAATTTGTGGGCCATGGCTTTGGAGATGGATGCCATCTTTGAAGAAATGCCTCCTGCGCTTGAGATCACGTCAACATTACAGTAATTGGGTCTGTATTCTATCCATGCTCTTGGATCCTTCCTGCAGGTTAGTAGCTGGAAAGAGGAAAAATTCAGGGGATGCGTCATCTCTCCCCAAACACAGAGCACCTCAGTGCTTAGAGATGCAAATGGCTCTGGCCAGAGTGAGACAAAAGGTTTACCAGCTAAGCCTGGAGAAAGCAAAAAAAAACAAAAAACCCTGAATACCTATTCAGCTTTTTCAGTGATCGGCTATCCGGCTTAGGCTTGATTCCCAGTTTTAATATTCAGTGGAAATTAAACCTGAAAGACGCCGAAAAGGCCTTTTCTGGGCAACCCGATATGCACAGCTCTACCCCAAACTCTGAGGACTAAGTTAATGGAAGATTTTAAATGCTGCCGTTGTTACTAGCCTGTCTTAATTCAACATAATTCCAGGGATTAAGGAGTGTTTGCATCATTCCTTTTTATCCTGGTGCTTGTACAAACCCTGCATATCCTTTTTGTTTGTTTATTAAGCTTCCTTATATTCTGAATGCTCAAAGCCTGATCTCTGCAAACACACCGCGCCCCATTCAGAATGGTAAAGGGGAGGGGCAGCGGCTGAGCCCCCCCCCCAATGTGCAAAGGTTTGAAAGTGAGATAGAACTCCCCGAGTCAGTTATTTTGAGCAATGCAGGAGACGTGGCCGAGAGGTGGAGCATTTAAATGAAAATGCACTAAAGAATGCTAAAAGTAGGGTTGCCAGGTCCCTCTTTGCCACTGGTGGGAGATTTTTGGGGCAGAGTCTGAGGAGGGCGGGGTTTGGGGAGGGGACTTCAGTGCCATAGAGTCCAATTGCCGAAGTGGCCATTTTCTCCAGGTGAACTGATCTCTATCCACTGGAGATCAGTTCTAATAGCAGGAGATCTCCAGCTACTACCTGGAGGTAGGGGGCTTGGAAAAGAAGCTCATAGGAAGGGACAGGCTATACAGGTAGGGATTTGTGGCTATTACTGCTTCTGGGTCCTGTGGCTAGGGGGTGCCACCTACCCTCCGGAGGTGGGAGATCTCCTGCTGCCCCCAGCTCCCATGGCCCATGGTCAGTTTGGTGGCTGGCAGGAGAATTAAAAAAACAAAGCACTGTTGGCATGGCAGCATTATACCACTTCTGGTATAATGCCCAACCAGTCCTCTGCCCTAGAGCCAAGGCCCTGAAACACACATTGCGAGAAGAGAGTTCTTCTGTGCCTGTGCAGAAAGCGTTTACCTTGCCATTGGCGTTCACGGGAACCCTGGACTCAGCCCTGGAATGCACCGTCAGCGCTAATACTTGGAACAGATGAAGTCATAATAGAGAGGGGTGCCTCAGAGAATGCTGTGAGTACTTTTCTTCGATGCTGAGTTGCTCCCCCCAGCTCTTCTTCTCTTCCAGAAAAGGGCTGCCCTGGCTGGCTCCTTTGGGAACGGCAGCAGCTCTTTCACAGGATGGGAGTCCCAGTTGGGATCTGGGGCGAAGACTGATCTCCCTCTAGGGGCATTTTTGTTGGCCAAACTAGCAGGGGAGAAGGGAAGAGTCGCAGCGGTGCATTTGGTTTGCTTCCGTCTTCCGGGTTTGGCAATGTACAGTTTGTCAGCCTGTATTTAAACAAACTAACCATGAGGAAGGAGGGGATTTCTCTGCCCCCTGAATCTGGTTCTAGAACCAGCGCCCTCAGAGAGGACACCTCCTCCGTTCTGCTGACAGTGTGTTGCAGCATCCCAAGTTAAATACACACCTCTCAATATGGGGCATGCCAGGTAAGGCCAAAACACAAATAAACAAAAGCAAAGTTATGCATGTAACCAAACACAAAAAAGCCCTGCTGAGTAAATAATCCCCCAGTTAACGATTGACACCAGAGAGGCCTTTGCAGCCGTGGAAGGGGAAGAGTGACAGAGCTGAGTACACCCCAAGGGAGAGAAGAGAGGGGGCTTTGGGGTGGATGGAGGGACAGGGCACAGACAGTGGGCAGGAGGGCCAGGGAAGTCTTCTACCCCTGGGACTGGTGGCACATGGAGGTTGCTCTGCCATGAGGCAACATTAGAGTCCCTCTTCACCACCGGTGGGAGGTTTTTGGGACGGAGCCTGAGGAGGGTGGGGTTTGGGGAGGGGAGGGACTTCTGTGTCATAGAGTCCAATTGCCAAAGTGGCCATTTTCTCCAGGTGAACTGATCTCTGTCGGCTGGAGATCAGTGGTAATAGCAGGAGATCTCCAGCTAGTACCTGGAGGTTGGCAACCCTAGGAAAGGAAGCCCCAAAGCAGTCAGCGGGGGTGACCATGGGGAAACATCCCTACATAAAAGGTCTGAGTCTTTTGCACCCCTAAACGTGGTTGCCTCAAGCAATCGTGAGGGGGGCGAGGGCCGTCAGGCTGTCCCACAAGCAGTGTGCATTTGAGGCCTCTGGCATTTCCCCACTGAGCCCTGATGTGTTGCTACGTAGGAGGAACTTCCTACATCAGACGGACACCTTGTGGGTGAGGCCTGGAGCCTCTCACTCACCTCTGTGCACCTCCGTGGGGCTGGTCAGGGAGCCCCAGTCACGCTGACCTCAGCCTGGGAGATAAGGTCTCCGTTTCACCACCAGGGAAAGGGGGCGTTACCAGTCAGAGACAGAAACGCACTTCCTAGCTGGACACAGGTTGGCGTCGGTGAACATCATGCACACATCTGTGGGCATCATATTCTGCCTTTTTCTCAGTCTCACTGGGGGATTTGAACACCTGACAAAGGCCAGAAGACCCCCAAATGATAAGCAGGTCATCAGTGTTGAGAAGGGAGGCCCCCAGGGCATCTGGGGAAGGCCGGAATTCTGCCCGGAAGGCACCTGTGCCAATGGCTTTAAGCTGCAGGTACGTAAGCGGGGGCTTAGGTGGCAATGAAGAGTGAGCGTAAGGGGAGGAATCGAACTCGTGGGCCCGTAGGTGCATGCAACTGGGTGGCATGCACTGGGAAATGGTCAGGATTTTCAGCCAAGGCTGCCTGGGGAAAGCGCGGGCCAGTCGGGGGGCTGCCCACTTACCTGAGGCTGCAGCAGGGGGGTTCTGGGGAGGCAAAGAAGATGAGCCAAGAGAGAAAAGAAAGGAGCACCGCTGACTGTGGGCTGCAGCCAGTGAGAAGAAGGGTGTTAAAGCTTATCTTTGCCCCATTATTGAGTGGGGTGGAAGTCCGGGGGAAAGAGGGCCGTGGAGCAGAGGCAGGGCCAGGCTGTCGGAAGTTAGGAAAAGCTTCTTAACAATTCAGTGGTGGAATCGGTTGCCTGGGGAGGTGGTGGGTTCTCCCTCCTTGGAGATGCTTAAGTGGAGGTTGGGTGATTATTAGTCAGGGGTGCTTCAGGTCATCCTGCTATGCCCAGGGGGTTGGGTTGGATGCTCTTTAGGCCCCTTTCAACTGCTTAGTTCTCTGATCAGCCAGCCCTGGCATCTGGATAGGGTCCCCCCCCCCATGTCAGGGCACAGAAGAGCCCACGGGGCCCAGTATTGTAACTTGAGGACAAGGCAAGGGGAGGGGCAGAAGGGCAGCCCTGTCTGGGTCTTGCTGGACATGAAGATTGACCAATGGAGCTGCCCACCAGGTAGGGAAGCCCGCCTGCCATGCTGGAAACCCTGGCAGAGCCCTCTTTTACCTGGTTGATGATTGCACGCACATTTTATTTGGGAGACATATACAGCCCAGTATAACAACTTGTAGACAATCCAACCGCATATTTGTATAATTGGAAATATAGTGTACAACCTACATACATGCCTGGTCTGATATATACTTGTCTGTATATGTATATATATCTGTATGTTTTACATGGGTTTAAATTGACCACTGAGGAAGGTCAAACAGGCCGAAATGCGTCTGTCACGTGGTTACAGTATATCAACCTCAGGAAATGCCATTGTGCTGTTTTAATGATGTTTTAAAATAATTTTTATCCTGACATAGCGCCTTAAATAAATTATATTTTCTTTATCCATTGATTTTATTTATCCCACCCAACCTTGGGTGCCCAGAGCCCTCCTTCCCGGCAGCATCTGCCAAGGGACCTTCAGGCGGGCCCCTTGGGATTGCCCGGCACTTTCCTGCTGCTCCCATGACATCCAGTATCCATTTTGTCTCCAATTTCCCCCTTAAAGGTTCACTCCCCAGCCCACGGCACAGACAAGACGGGTGTGAATGGGGTCAAGTTGCGCTGCTCGGATCTGTCTGCCGTCACGTCCACTGTGGGGCCGTGAGTAACACTCCTTCTCCCAGATCAGGGTGCAGGTTGGGGAGTGGGGAGTGTTCTTTCCCCTCGGATGAGAGCCAGCTGGAGGGGGCTCTTTTGGCAACGGGACCGCTCGAAGCCCCCACCACATGCACCAAGACAGATCACTTGCTGCTGCTGTGTCCGTTGGTCCAGACTAATCTGCTCCGGTTTCATCTGCAGCATTAGCTGCGTGGCTTTCATTTCCTGCTTTATGGAGAAGGATGCCGTGGAAGGGAAGGAGGAAAAAGTTCCTTTGCTGCATCCCTTCACTGACCTAGTCACAAGTCAGCGTGGTGTAGTGGTTAAGAGCGGTAGACTCTAATCTGGAGAACCGGGTTGGTTTCCCCACTCCTGCACATGAAGCCAGCTGGGTGACCTTGGGCCAGTCACAGTTCTCTTCGAGACAGCGTGGTGTAGTGGTTAAGAGCGGTCGACTCTAATCTGGAGAACCGGGGTTGATTCCCCACTACTCCACATGAGTGGAAGACGCTAATCTGGTGAACCGGGTTGGTTTCCCCACTCCTCCACATGAAGCCTGCTGGGTGACCTTAGGCTAGTCACAGCTCTCTTACAGTTCTCTCAGCCTCACCTACCTCACAAGGTGTCTGTTGCGGAGAGGAAGGGAAGATGATTGTAAGCCGCTTTGAGACTCCTTTAGGTAGAAAAATCAGGGTATAAAAACCTACTCTACTTCTTCTGAACTTGAGTGGGTGGCTGAAGTGAAAATCTTTGGCTCCCCTGAAGTGAAAATCTGAGCGGGATGCCAATCTACTCACAGCTTGAGCGTTAAACTCCCTGGCAGCCGTTTGAGAAGTGCTTCTTTCATGACGGCTCGGAGGGGACACGTGTGCCATGTATATGCAGAACTCCCTTGGAAGCGACATTTACGAACATACATTCTAATTCTGAAAGCAATTTAATAGGCTGTGGATTATGGCAGATTGACTGTCACTGACAAGTTTTTAGGGAAGTGCACAGAATGTTTGTGTTCGGCTTATTCTGTTCCTTAAAACTCTGGGTTCATTAATATCCTCGTTAGACCAGGTGTTCAGGGTTGTTAATATATTTGTATGACATTTGCACCGGTTTCAAGGATAAACACATGCCCAGATGTATTTTTTTGTTTGTCTCCCAGGCAACTGGAATGAAATTCTCAGAAGCTGTTTCCCTCACCCAAGGGTCCTCACCTCCCAAATTTCTGGCACATGGGAGAGAGCATCTGAGCTCTTGAGTTAATTAGAGGCACCAACACACTTTGTTGGGTCTAACTGTCCTTCTCTTTATCCAGTTTGGAGGAAACATTCAGGAACTGTAAGCCCTCACATGGGGGATCCTAAGTGCCCAATTGTGGAGAGGAGAAAGGACTGCAGTGGGCCTCCCAGTACTATCCCCCCCTTGCAGAGGGGGCTCACGGGGACCGGGGACCGAGTTGATCACCTGTGCTTTGTCACTGCCAGACAGAAGCTCCGCCTCGGCCTCTTTTCAAACATGCCAGACGTGGGGGGAGGAAATTGGGCAGGATTGTGGAGGGGTTGCTGTGGCTCCCTGGTAGAGCATCTGCTTGGCATGCAGAAGGTCCCAGGTTCAAAACTACTACTTGATCTTTGTGATTTAGGATGCTTGTGATTGCACCCGGGACCTTCTACCTGCAGATCAAGTGTGCTCTCCCACCGAGTCATGACCCCTCCCCTCTACCAGGGCTCTTATATTCAGAAATTCTTAGGCCCTCTTTCACCAACTGGAGGATCACCTTCTCCAAGCTCCTTTAGGTGGTTTGGAGTGGTGGACTCTGATCTGGAGAACTGGGTTTGATTCCCCACTCCTCCACATGAGTGGCGGAGGCTAATCTAGTGAACTGGATTTGTTTCCCCACTCTTACACAGTGTGTCTGTTGTGGGGAGGGGAAAGGAAGGTGATTGTAAGCTGGTTTAAATCTCCCTTAAGTGGTAGAGAAAGTCGGCATATAAAAACCAACTCTTCTTCTTCTTCTCCTCCTTCTCCTCTTTCTCCTCCTCCTCTTCCTCCTCTTTCAAAGGCCTCAACTTCCACCCGCAGTAATAGAGCCATTCCCTACAAGCAAACAGCAAACTCACACCATGTTCTTCTTCCTTCTTTCTGCTTGTTCTTCAGGTGGGGAGCCTGGTCTGCTGCTCGCCTGTGCTCCGATGGCAACCTGGACTCTTTTGCCTTGCAAACACAAGACGCAACTTCTCATGACAACATGGCAGTTACCAACGTCGTGTTCACGTGCTCCTCCTCTCGCAAACCCCTGGCGGGGGATGGGCTGGCCGAAGGCGTGCTTGGAGATTGGAGCAACAGGTGCCATGAAGGCGGCATCTGCGGCATCCGGACCAAGGTGCAGAATCCTCAGGAGCACGAGGACGAGACAGCCCTGAACAATGTCCAGTTTTATTGCTGCTCGTGCCCGTCTTCCAAGCCCCACCATTTTCCATAGGCCCGCCAGGCCCAAGGGTCCTTGTACTCAATAAGCCTTCATGATGGAAGAAACCTTAGAATCTCTGGGGATCTAACTTGCCATGAGAGACATGAGGCTCAGGTCCTGGCCTTGGTGGTGGATGGCTGCAGCAAGTTCAGGCCCCGGGGGTTGTGTGGGTCACTGAGGAACCACCTGGCTAGGCTCAGGGTAAGTTGCTGCAGCAAGGAGATGGTGTGACTGTGCGGTCCAGGTTTCATCACTTTGCTGCTCTGCCTCTTCTGGGTGGATTTCGTGGTGTCCTCCCTCCTGAGCAGACCCAGCAGAGAGGAGGCCTCAGGCTACGGGGCAGTTGTGCGCCCTTCTGCTTTGGGCCCATTTCCTTCTGTTTCTCCAGGGCTGATGGCAGGGGTGGGGCTCCAGAATGGGATGGGGAGACACAGCCAGTGTGGAGGGAGGTGACTCTGAGTCACAGGATAGAGCAGGGCCCAGGCAGGAGCTCCATGTCCTGGGGTGGGCACTATGCCTGACCCCCCCAGAGGGTCCGGGGATTCTGCCTCCTCGCCTCCAGAATCAGTCTTTGGAAGGTCATGGGTCATAAAATGGTGGGAAAGAGGCAAAGGTTAATAACCAGAGTGGAGGGACAGCGAAGAACTCCCTGCTGGTCTCTGGGGCCCAGCCCCCTCCTCCCCAGGCCAACTAGATAGGGTTCACCACTGGTGGGAGAAGTGGGTGGCAACCCTATCAGACATGGGAGACTCAACTGTGGCTGTCTGACTATATCATGGCAGAAAAGTGGGAGGGGAGGGGAAGGGAGGGGAGAAAGAAGTCTCCTGATCCCTTCTGCCCTCAACGGCAACTGCCACCACAAAGGATCGCTGTGCTTTCCCTGCAGATTGGTTCTTGTAGGTTATCCGGGCTGTGTGACCGTGGTCTTGGTATTTTCTTTCCTGACGTTTCTCCAGCAGCTGTGGCAGGCAGCTTCAGAGTAGTAACACTGAAGGACAGTGTCTCTCAGTGTCAAGTGTATAGGAAGAGTAATATATAGTCAGAAAGGGGGGGGTTGAGCTGAATCATTGTCCTGCAAAAAGTAACAAAGGTAATGTGCTAACCATTGTCCTGTAAGTATCCAGATAATGTGCTAATGTTAATATGGAACCATTGTATCCTGAAGTGATCTGTTAATGTGTGAAATCCAAAGCTAATCTGCATGGCTATTGTGGACTGTAGTCTTTGTTAGTCTGGAGGTTTTTCAGGACAGGAAGCCAAGCCTTATGCATTCTTAAACTCTCTTCTTTTCTGTTAAAGTTGTGCTGATGTTTATGAATTTCAATGGCTTCTCTGTGCAATCTGACAAAATAGTTGGTAGAATGGTCCAGTCTTTCAGTGTCTTGGAATAAGACCCTGTGTCCTGTTTGTGTCAGTCCATGTTCAGCCACTGCTGATTTCTCAGGTTGGCCAAGTCTGCAGTATCTTTCATGTTCTTTTATCCTTGTTTGTATGCTGTGTTTTGTGGCCTCTCTTGGCTACAGATGGCTCTAAGGGGGGGGGAAGGCTCTTCCCTCCGACTCCTTTGAGCACTGGGGATACCGGGAGGGTCAAAGAAGGACAGACCTTTCAAGGGGTGTGTCCCGGGGCCTGAAAGCATCCTTGAACAAGAGCCCCACTTTCAATCCAAGGATGAGACGTGTGCCGGCAGTTCAAATCCCTCTCAGGAAGGGCAGATGGCAGCCAAAATTAGTTACACCATTACTGATGAGGAGAAAGGAGAGGGGAGAAGCAATCACAAAGGATAGAACAGTCTTGTGCAAAGGTTAAATAATGTATTAATAATGCAAATTTCAATTGCCTCTGAACAAATGATTTGATCTTTAAAGGGAGCCCCTCCCCCAGCTTTGGAGCCACTTATGGATGGGGGGGAGTGGGTAGAGACCATTTGCTCCAGGAGAGTTCAATCATAGAATCAGAGTTGGAAGGGACCACCAGGGTAATCTAGTCCAACCCCCTGCACAATGCAGGAAATTCACAACTACCTCCCCCCCACACACACACAGTGACCCCCTACTCCATGCCCAGAGGATGGCCAAGATGCCCTTCCTCTCATGATCTCCCTAAGGTCATAGAATCAGCATTGCTGACAGATGGCCATCTAGCCTCTGCTTAAAAACCTCCAGGGAAGGAGAGCTCACCATCTCCCGAGGAAGCCTGTTCCACTGAGGAACCGCTCTGACTGTTAGGAAATTCTTCCTAATGTCTAGACTGAAACTCTTTTGATATTAATTTCAACCCGTTGGTTCTGGTCTGACCTTCTGGGGCAACAGAAAACAACTTGGCACCATCCTCAATATGACAGCCCTTCAAGTATTCAAAGATGGTTATAGTGTCCCCTCTCAGTCTTCTCCTCTTCAGGCTAAACATACCCAGCTCCTTCAACCTTTCCTCATAGGACTTGGTCTCCAGACCCCCCACCATCTTTGTTGCCCTCCTCTGGACCCGTTCCAGCTTGTCTACATCCTTCTTAGATTGCCTGGTCATAGAGGGCCAGGGGGTGAGAGGTATGGGTAGGGCCCTGGGCCACTGTGCCAACAGAGCTCCCACACTGCAACCAGGGGTGGTGATCTGAGAAAATACGAGACAGAGGTGGCAAGGGAGGAAAGGGCCTGACAAATCATTTCACAAGGACGGATCCTTGCCCTTGTCAGTCTCTGTGGCTATCCAGCTGCATATAACTGACGTGTCTTCAACACTTAATCCTCCCAATATACTCAGTTGCCATTTCGTGTGAACAGGGCCACATGTGTATTCTCCGTGCACATGCATTACTTGAATACAGGACCCCAGATTTTTGAGGGAACTCATATGTGTGTACCAAGGATGTGTGTACACACGTATCTACACTGCCCTGTTCACACAAAATGGTGACCACTCATATCAAGAGGGCGGAGAGTAGCGTATGCTCCCCTGACACATGGTTGGAGCACGAAAACCCCACACCCCAAATACCAGAACTTGGGGCTGCCCAATTAAGTTGATGGTCAATAGGTTCAGGGTGGCCAAAAGGAAAGACTCCTTTACTCAATGAGTGATTAACATGTGAAATTCGCTGCTAGAGGATGTGGTGATGGCCACGAGCATAGATGGCTTTTCAGAGGGATTAGATAGAAACATGGAGAAGTCCATCAGTGTCTACTAGCCGTGGTGCCTTCAGGTTTACAGGCAGTAAACCTTTGACTACCAAGGCCACAAGGCAGTATCAGGTGAAGGCCTTGGCTGCTATGCTCTGGCTGGCCACTGTGTGAGACAGGATGCTGGACTAGGGGGACACTGGTCTGATCCAACAGGACTCTCCTGATGTTCTTATGAAGGCCTCGGCCTCTATGCCATGTTGCTGGACCTCCAGAGGAACTGTGTGTGGCTACTGTGTAAGACAGGATGCTGGACCAGGTGGACTCTCCCTGGTCTGATCCAGCAGGGCTCTCCTGATGTTCTTATGAAGGCCTCGGCCTCTGTGCCCTGTTGCTGGCCCTCCAGAGGAACTGGCTGGCCACTGTGTAAGATGGGATGCTGGACTAGATGGACCCTCACTGGTCTGATCCAACAGGGCTCTTCTGGTGTTCTTGGACTTATGAAAACAGCTCCAGGGATCCAGATTTGGGGGCACCTTTGCTGAAGCCCATGCTGGGTTTCCTTTCCTTCCTATACAAGCCACATTGGTGTTACTCATTATTCATTTAATTGTCCACACATGGCCATACATACCCGAGATGCGTGGCCAGGCATGCCAGCTCCTCCTCTGTGAATACCTCAACCCCCTTTGGCTCATCCCTACATGTAACACCTTCTGTGGTACAGAGTGGTTTCTGTCTCTCTCTTTCTGGCCATAATATTCTTAACTTAAACATTTCTAGGCCCAAAATAACAGTTCCTGCTACTCAGTCTGGGCATAAACAGTATTATAACTTGCAGGGTCTGTAAAGTGCAAGGTGCATTTTTTTTATCCTCCTCCTGTTTTTTCTCAGAACAACTGTGCAGAGGTAGCCTAGGCAGAGAGCCAGTGACACGCCCAGCACCACAGCGAGATCTGAACCCAGCTCTCCCACCAGCCCTAGTCTGGCTGCCTATCTGCTCTACCACTGTTTTTCACTGTAGACAATGTCATTCTCTCTGGAGTATTTGGAGTGAACCCCACCAAAGCACCAGAGGGCAGAAACAGGACAGATAAAGGAGCCAGTGAGTTTGAAGTGGAAGAGACAGAGAGGGAGAACTGACAGGTGGCTGGAGGATCCCTTTGTCTCTGTCTGATACTCTGCCCCTCTCTCTCAGGGCCTGAGGGGTGGCTACTGGATCTCCATGCCTCCCAGGAGCCCCTTGGCGCCTTCTCTGCTTCTATTTATGATTTGTTTAAAATGTGCGATAGCTTTAAAGTCAGCACCCAAGGAAGTAATGCTGCATTAAAAAAATAATAATCTGAAAATGCAGAATCCACATAGACTGAAAAACAAACATTTTGACCTGTGGAACTTACATAAGGAGGAGTTCCAGAGATGTTTCCCCAAACAAAGTTTTCCTGAGGATCTACTTAACTTCTTTCTAAATGAGCCTAGAACCAGAGGCAAGTCGGGAGGAGGCAGCCACCACCTTTGCAGACAACAACAACAAAATAGTCAGAGTTCTGAAAACCAAGAAAATCACGACGTGCCAAGAACATCTTTCTGGCTGAGAGGGCCACAACGTGGCAAATGTGGAGAATTGTGGATGAGTATAAAGTGATGCATGTTGGGGAAGAAACCCTAATGCACTGATGGAATCTGAACTGGGAGAGGGTAGCAAATTAAAGTACGAGGCAGGAAGGAGTGGTTTGGAGCGGTGGAGTCTGATCTGGAGAACCAGGTTTGATTCCCCACTCCTCCACCATGTGGAGGAGTGGGGAATTGAAATGCCCAGATATAAGGGCTGGTATAAAATACTACGTACTCATATGCACACACATGGAAGCTTTGGGGAAGTTGGCATCCAGGAATCATAAACCAACAAATCATGCTCTCTGTGCCTGGTACGGCCTTTCACCAGTAGAGAGCTCTGAATTACCTTCATCCTTAGGAATGTGTTTTCTACTTCCAAGATCACAAGACCCCTAGCACTTGCTTAGAGATGCCTTTGGGCAATATCTATAGGCTATGCTAATTAGAGTGGAGTAGACACCTAATGTGCATTGGTGCTTTTGTGTATCAATCTGCTTGTCAGCAGCCATGGGCCTGCCCCATGCGAATGCATAAATGATACTGACTTTCCTTTGTTTCTCTGGTGAGTAACTCTGCATCTTATTTGTGGGTTATTTCACCCCAGGTCTGTGTTTAGCTAAATAAAGAACTGTTGCTTTTAACCTCCTCCTAGTTGTCTTTATTGGACTCTATAAGACAACCAGGCACTTCAGAATCAAACCTGGTTCTCCAGATCAGACTCCACCGCTCCAAACCACTCCTTCCTGCCTTGTACCCACTCCTCCACACGAAGCCAGCTAGGTGACCTTTGGCTAGTCACAGCTCTCTCAGCTCCACCTACCTCACAGAATATCTGTTGTGGGGAGGGGAAGGGAAGGGGATTGTAAGCCGGTTTGATTCTTCCTTAAGTGGTAAAGAAAGTTGGCATATAAAAACCAACTCTTCTTCCTCTTCCTCACCGTTGGATGCGGGACCTACGGAGCCAACTGAGTGGTGCCTCTCTGGTTTCCTTAGCCATCGGATCTGACCAGGCTCATCACTCACCCCTCTGCCGTGTGAATGTGGACCTCGGGTGGGTGAATCTGAGCTGACTTTGTCTGGGTAGAGCATGGAGACATCCTAAAGGCGGCACGGCCTTCCAGGTCCCCTGGCTACCCTCCCCAGCGCAGCCTGCCTGTCTTCAAAGAGCCGGCTGTGAGCTATCGATTTGCTTCTCCCAAGGAGGCAGCCGAGTCCCTCCTGCAGCTTCACATCAAAGGCAGGGAGAGGCAAAAGGCTCAGCGGTGAAGAAGGCCCAGCCCCAGAAAGGGGAGGAACTGCTCAGGCTGCCCCCCCCCCCCCGGCCAAGGGACTCCAACTGGATTATAGCCCCATGACCCCTATCCAAAGGTGTTGGGGGGGGGTATGTGTGCAAAAGGCCCTGGGGGCCGCACCTTCTGCAGCTGTGTCGGAGGGGAAGCGTCCTTCTCTTGGCCTTGGGGAACGGCAGGCGTCAGCATCCCGCCTGCCAGAGCTTTATTGATTGACATTCTTCTATGCTGCCTCTCCTGCTTGAGGCAGCTTACAATTAAAACAATGTGAAAATAACAATTTAAAAAATCTTTCTCTGGCCTTCCTGACACATATTACCTCTGCTGCTCTTAAGCCCTATTGCTTCCCTTTAAGTGCCAGAACCACCTACCGGCCTCCCTCACCTCGAAACGAAGCTGCTGGACTCCCCCCAGCAAAGGCTGACAGGAGACCCCCCCCCCCCGGCCTTCCTGGAGGGAGGGTCTGCCAGGATTGCTGCTCCAAATCCTCATCCGGTCCAGCGTCTCCTGCCCACCTCTCGGCCTCTGCCCCCAGCCTGGTGAGGGAGCTGCGGGTGTTTTTAGCTTCTTAAATGCGGCCTGAAAATGCATCTTCCTTGTTCAGACTTTTCTCGGCATTGATTTTGGGCTGTGGTGTGGAGCTATTTTAGCTATTGATTGCATACAATTGCTGCCTTGTGCTGAATTCCATGAATGAATGGCGGGGAACCTATGAGGACAATGAGGCATCTGGTGTGAAAACAAAGAGCCCCTCTCGCCCTGGAGACTGGAAAAGAGGCTCTGCTTGGACTTCATAAACACCCAGGCTCCACCCCCAACCCTAGATGTGTTCCTGCCCCAGGTAGCAAGGGACAAGCCCGAAGGGATACTAGGAGTGTTATGAAAGGAGAATCGGGGTCTTAGAATATCACTGGTTTATCCTTTGCAGTGGGGTCATGATGAAATCCTGGCCCTACTTCCCAGGAAGTGAGGGACAGGTACATGGTGACTGACTAAGCTGGGAAAGGAAACTGAATCCCATGAACAATTTCACCATTTGGCTCAGCTGTCAGAGTGTTGTAATGGATTGTTACTGGTTTCCCTTTTGGCAGGTTACACATGAGCACATGAAGCTGCCTTCTACTGAATCAGACCCTCCTGGGTCCATTAAAGTCAGTATTGTCTACTCAGACCGAAAGCGGCTCTCCAGGGTCTCAGGCAGAGAGAGGTCTTTCACATCACCTACTTGCCTGGTCCCTTTGAACAGGAGATGCCGGGACCTTCTGCATGCCAAGCAGAGGCTCTGCCACTGAGCCACGGCCCCTCTCCTTGGATTAAAGGTTAATCTACTTTAATGCAGACATTCGCAGTGATTGGTCAAGAGCAGCACTGGAGGGAAACTTTGAGCCTGCACCCTAACTTCTGATTTGCTCTCAAGAAGGAACTCATGTGAGCAGTCGGACCCCCTCCTCCGGTTAAAGGGCTTCATGGAGGCCAGGGGGTCTCCAAGACTGACTCCAAAGCAGGGCACCCCTCCCCACAAAATGGATGCCCCTCAGAGAGTTTTGGGATCTGGTTTGTTGTGTTCAAGCATGGGAAGGAAGGAGGTTGGCAGTTGAACTTTTCCTCTGGCCCTTAAGGTGTGCCTGGCTGGACAAAGGGGCTAGCGAAACCCCATTGTGTCACCCTCAGATTATTTAATCAGCGCTCTGAGCAGACCATGACTCACCCTACCTGCACCCATTGATCTCCAATCAATCAGGGGATTCTTTTGGGTCCTGATGACCCACCTAGCCTCTCCCACCCTTGTGTCGTAACCCCAGAAGAGCAATCAATTCTTTGTTCTCTGGCTTTCCTGCTAGAATACCTCATACCGCCTCAGGACCCATTTTTGGGTATAAATACTGCTCCTTTGGCCATCACATTGTGTGTGTGTCTTGGATCCGTGCACCTACCCCCACTTGCGTGTGGGCCTTTCTCCTTTTCTTCCAGAAAATGCTGGTTGTTTTCCTCCGCAGCCCTACTCTCATGGATGTCCCTTCAAGACTGGAGAGCCACTGTGGTGTAGTGGTTAAGAGCAGTGGTTTGGAGGGGTGGAAAGGAGATGGAACTACCGGGCATCCGGCTCCTCTGGACCCAGCACAGACGAGCAGCCCCTCCACTCAGCAAGGCTTAAATGCCCAGGTGGGCCACTGACTGGGCATCGCCAAAGGAGGGCTGCATTGCCAGCTGTGAAGCAGGGGCCCTTGGGGCAAGAGGCCAGAGACCAGCAGTCTGGGGACAAGAAGGGGGCTGGCTGGCGTGTCAGACAATCGTGCCATCTTCCCTCCCCTGCTGACTGTGTGTTTCCCCTTATAATTCCACAACAGAAAGCACCAGAGCCTTACTTACCTGCTTTAAAAATGAGAGTTGGAACCAGCATTATGGCACGTTGAGTTTTTCAAGCAAAGATTCTTTAAGGTAATTTTGTATGGAAAATGTGTGTTCATTATTTAATACATTATAAAAATACCAACACTTTGTATAAGAATAATTATATATGGTCTTTAGTTTTGGCTTTGGCACCACTTCGGTGGTGAAAGTGTGATTATTAATCAGGGGAATGTTTCCATATTATCATGCCCACTGAGAGGATTTGGGTGGGCGGCATCAGGCACACCAATGCACCAGTGAGCTGAGCAACATCACTTCAGTGGAAAACAGTTCTGAATGTGCTATATAGTTCATGTTTGGTGTGTTTTCAAGAAACAAAAGGTGATATTTATGACTTTTCCTGCCCCCCCACCCACAGATTGAGGTATAACATTTTCCAAGCCAGCCAGGAGGGTTTGATTTTCCCCCCTCCAAGAGATCAATCTACAAAGCTGAGGAGGAAACAGAAGGAAACCTCGGATGAAAAGAGGCCTTGTGAAAGAGTTAAACGGTCAGAGAAGCGTCGTGGCTAACTGCTCTCAGCCTTTCTGGGACAGATTGCTGTAAGATTGCAACAAAGAGGCACTTTGCCCCTGCACAAGCATATAGTCCAGCATTTGAATGGTGCTGATCTAAAGAATAAGAGGATCAGAGAATCTCTATGTTACTGAAACTTAAAGAGCAGGTTGCAGAGTTCAGTGCTGCAGCCAAGGAGGGGGGCACTGCTCGAGCAATAGATTCAAGCTCCTGGAGGGTCCTTTTCAGGGGTGGGGAAAAAACAAAACAGTAAAATATTGGCGGACAGGAAGCTGCTTTCCGGATTGCAATCAAGCCAAGGGAAATATTTCAAAATAAGTTGACAGAAAGGCCGCCTTCAGCCAAGAGAGAGGCTGAGTTTTAGCAGCTGGGCCTAACAGACTGGAAATGGAGTTTTAAAAGCTCTCATCAAGGCAATTTCTCCTAGTCTCGGTCTGAGGAATTATTTGGAGGGGGAAAGGGATCTCAGCTTCACAAACTTAAGGCACATCTTGAGACTCTATGGTCAAGGGAAAAGATGCAACAGAACCATCAAAAGCAGTAGAGGAACCCCAAGAGTCACCCCAAGATTTCCTTGTCAGATTGCTGGATTAGAGACAAAAGATCCTGTTTGCCTCCCAAGAAACAACTTCTGGCACTGCCTTAGCACAAAACCTGCTGCAGCATCCCCTTCTTACAGGATTACAGAGTGATAACATTAGGATCATGATGCAGCCTTAATTAAATAGCTCAATTCCAGTCCAGTAGCATTTTAGAGGTCAACAAGATTTTCAGGGTATAAGCTTTCAAGAGTCAAAGCTCCCTTCGTCAGGTAAGGAATACTTACAAGATGTCATAACCAAGTCTGTGCTTAGAATAAGGATGGAAGATTCTGCCTCTGTGTAGATTATCAGGAACCGGACAGAAAAACTGTACCAGGCAGCCCATCCCTCAAATTCAGGATGTACTTAAGGGATTGGGAGGAAAATCTTGGTTATCTGTCAGACCATGGGAAAGCATACAACCAAGGATACATCTCATTACAAAGTCATAATCTGAGTACCTTTGCTACACTTTGGGGTCTGTATGATTGGGCTGGGATTCCATTTGGACTGATCAATGTACCTGTAGCCTTCCAGAGATGTATGCAAGAATGCCTTGAAGATTGTAGAGATGAAATGGTCATTCCATACCTAGGTGATATTCTAGTTTACCGTGGCACCTGTTATCCAAATAGATACATGTGTCAGGCCCATAACATGCAACACATCCTTTACATGTGAAGGGTCAGACTGCATCACCAGAGCAACTGTTTTGGGGATGAGCAGTCTGGTGTATACCCGGGTTCCAATTTAGCACAACACTCTGATTGGGAAGGAAAAATGAGACGTAGAACCTCCAAATCAATCTTTATTCCCCTAACAAGATACAAGGCTACAAAGATGAAATGCCAGGGAAAGCAAAAACAGAAAATAAGGTTGCAATAAGCTCTGCATTCCTGGCAATGCTTCCCTCGGTTGTTGCCTAATTAGGGCATAAACATGAACTCTAAGGAGAAATAAAGGGTGAAAAGAGAAACATACGTTATCCATTGGCTGTGATCCTGGGCAGAAGAGAAGGAAAGGTGTTTTGAGAGGAAGAAAAAATCTAAACCAAAACCCACCATGAAGTTGGGGGTCCCAGGTGAGGGATTTCAGTGATTCAGCAATAGGGTGAAAGTCTGGAAAGTAATTGAGCTGCAAGGCTGGGGAAGGAGACTTGGAAATAGGGTTGCCAGGTCCCTCTTTACCACCGGCAGGAGGTTTTTGGGGTGGAGTCTGAGGAGGGTGGAGTTTGGGAAGGGGAGGGACTTCAATGCCATAGAGTCCAATTTTCATAGCGCTCATTTTCTTCAGGGGAACTGATCTCTATCAGTTGTAATAGCAGGAGATCTCCAGCTAGTACCTGGAGGTGGGCAACCCTACTTGGATACAAAACAGCCTTGGGAGGGGGCTGGAATCCAGGGTTTTCAGCAGAAGAAGGCGTGGGAAGCAGAACGCATGACAAAGCTGTAGGGGCTTGAGATGCCCTTTTTAAGGGCTTTGGAAAGGATGTGGGATCCACAGCCTGATTAAATCAAAAGTGCGTGTGGGGTACTAAACTCATGAGGTAGGAAGAGGGTTTTTAAGCGAGGTGACTGATTTTGCAGAACTGGGGAATGGCATGGGCAGGCCCTACAAACTTGATGATATTTCCCCAGGTTTGGAATCAAATTGCTGTTGTGGCTGGTTAAGGGGAGAGTTCTACGGCTGTAGGTTATTAACTAGCAACCCTGAGTCAATCAGTCTTGGGTGTAACTGGACACTGAGGATAACTGGCCTGTAATCAATGTGCTGTTTGTGGCTTTCCAGCAGGTGAGCATGCCCACACAGGAGCATTTAGAGGGAATCTTTGCTAGTTTAGGGGGCCTTGTTTTGATATCAAGCTGATATCATTTTATCCAGGCCTTTAGCAACTAAATTAGAGGGTATTCGTGGTGTGTGCAAGTGTGAGGGCCTCTGTAGGGGACCAGCCTTATTCACAACACACCTTTGAGGAAGAACGTAAGGAAGGTGTCTCAACATCTACAAAAATATGGCACCAAACTCAAAGCTTCCACGTGTAATTTCTTTAAAAGACAAGAATGTTACTTAGGAGCAAGGATATCTACTGAAGGTTACAGAATGGATTCAGCTAATGTTTTGGCAGTTTGCACTTGCTGGGGAGGGGCTGTGGCTCAGTGGTAGAGCATTTGCTTGGCATGCAGAGGGTCCCAGGTTCAATCCCCAGCAGCATCTCCAGTTAAAGGGACTAGGCAAGTAGGTGATGAGAAAGACCTCTACCTGAGACCCTGGAGAGCCGCTGCCGGTCTGAGTAGACAATACTAACTTGGATGGACCAAGGGTCTGATTAAGTATAAGGCTTCATGTGTTCATGTGTTCAATTCACTCTGGCAGAACAAGCCCTGAAGATTATTGGGGAACTTCACAAATCAATTATATGGGTTCCTTCCTTATTCTCGAATGTATATCCCAGATTTGATTCAGATTGCAAAATTCTTGTTCGACCTGCTAAACTCTTCCCCAGGATCTAACGCACATGAGTCTCAGAGATCAACCTGGAGAAGGAAGCACATGGCTCAACGGAGAGGGACTTCTGGAGACATACCATCCACACCACCCATCACTTGGACTGAGCAGCACCAGAGCATACTAGAAGAGCTACTGGACCTTTTAATACAACTTACAGTAATAGTTGCAGAGAGCAGCCACGTTGGTGTGCTCAACAACAGCTAGATTTGAGTCCAGGAGCACTTTATAGATCAACAAGATTTTTTTTTGGGGGGGGTGTTATAATCTTTCAATAGTCAAAGCTCCCTTCATCAGATACAAATTGTAACAGAGACTTCTGAGTCCTTATATCCCAGCCAGAAGGTGGGAGGGGTGTTGAAGAGTAAGGAGGCAGAGGTACAATTGTAATCAGCTTGTTTAGAGCAGAGGGGAAATGCTGGGGGTGGGGGGAGAAAATTAGCATTGGTAGTAGGATAAGAATCCTGTGTCTCTATTCAGCCTGGGGAGGGGGTTCCATTGTTCTGAACTTGTGAGTAATGTCAAGTTGGGCTCGAATCTAGCTAGCCTACAGTAATGGTATACTCAAATCTGTCATTCCCCTTTGTTTTATATGTGTATGCCTCCAATAAAGGACTTGACAGACATAGTTCTCTACCAACAGCAAGAAGGCTGATTCTGAATTACTGGAGATGGTTCACAGACACTCAGAGCAGCAGAGAAAAAATATCATCTGCACTCCGGGAAACTGGAATGCCTGGCCTTGGAGTGAGCAGCACTCACAGACAAACTCGGTTATTGCATCTCTTCCGTGCCCTCATTCATGGTGTACAGTGACCGTTACGATTGGCCTTTGGAATTAGCTCCACTCCTGTGGAAATCACTTTGTTGTGATTGGCCTCATACCCACGGACGCCATTTTTGGGTGGTGTCCTTAACTCCAGAAGTGCTTTGAGGCTCAATATAGTTTGGGACTCCCTGGTCGTTTTACTTACTTATTTAAAGCTGGTCATCTGAGGATCACCAAAAAATAGAAGGCAAAATTAGTGGACATGACATGTCATAAAAGCAAGATTCTAATGTAATAAAGAGTGGAACCGCAAGATTACAGACAATAAACAATGGTAAAAATCAGAATCATGTTACCTTTACAAAAGCACCCTCATTCCCTTACTCTACAGCCGTATCCACTTTTTAAAAAATGTCCTCCTGAACAATTCTGTTTCACGCAATTTGCAGAACAACCGAGGTGCGAGAGCCTCCCTGACCTCCTCAGGCAGGCCCTTCCTCAAACTGGGAGGCACAGCAGGGGGTGCGTGCAAAGGGGGCATTGCTGCCCTTCTTCCAAAGGCTTTGCTGAGAGAAGCAAAGCTGTTGCTGTGGAGCAGAACAACAGAGACAAACCCCACAGCTACCTGGTTCCAAGGCCATGAAGGGCTTTGTAGCAATTGAACCCGTGAATTGATGGGCAGCCAATGGAGTGACTGAAGAATGAGTATCGTCTGCTTTCGCCATCTAGCTCCCAACAGTAACCTAGCTGTGGCCTTCTGTACCAACCAGAGTTTCCAAGTTGATCTCAAGAGCAGACCCATGGAGACTGAGTCACAATCTTCTCAAAGTCCCCATGGCATGGATCCAGGTGCCCAGTTTGGCTGAGCTGAGGTAGGGAGCCATCTTCCAGGCTAAATGGAGCTGAAAGAAAGCAATTTTTTTGGCAGCTGTATCCACTTGCTTCTCAGTATAACCTCATGGCTCTTAACCGAGGAGTCAGGGAGGGTCAGCTGAAACCCCATCGAAGGTGGGCGGTTCAGTCCCCTTCAAGACCTCAGCCTGCCCAGCCAGCATTCCCTCCATCTTGTCAGGATTCGGTTTCATTTTATTTGCTCTTAGCCTTTTAATCACAGGAGACAGGCAGCGGCTCAGGGCCTCTATCACATCACTGGGAGATTTGGAGAAAGGGCTATCGAGCTGGGTGTGCACACAATATTGATGATGCTCGATTCCAAAACTAGCAAGGATTTCCCCTAGTGGCTTTGCATAGAGACTGAATTGCCTGGGGAATAGGAAAGCCACCAATCTCTGGGAGCAGAGTGCTGACAGCTCCTCGCCTTCCCTCACACATTCCTGGTTTGTACCAGAGCCAGAAAGCACTCGGTGTTCGGCCAAGACTGTGCAGATCCTAGGGCTCAGTGCACAAGCCTTTCATACAGAAGGTTCCAGATTCATTCCCTGGCACTTCCAGTTAACATGATCAGGTATATCACATGAAGCTGCCTTCTACTGAGTTGTCCCATTGGCCCAGGGCAGGACCACCGGTTGAAACTCCCGTAGCAACAGCTGCAGCCTCCAAAGGGAAAAGACCCTTGGAGTGTCCAGTGCGCCCTTTGCCCTCACATTTGACTGTAGCTTGTTGCTGAGCCATGGCTCACTGAGCCACGCAAGAGGACTCCTGGACGCATGTTCTCAGGCCAGTTCTGCTCCTGGAAACCCCCGGCAGGCCAGGCGTTGACTCGCACCCACGTCAGTCTAGCAGTGTTTGTACATAACATCATTTGCATAGCGAGCAGCACTAAGGAAGCTGGTGATGCCGCGCGCCAGCCGCCGGGGGACTTCTAATGAGCGTGCCGCCTTTGAAACATGGGGAAGAGAGCCACAGACGGGATACTGCGGGCACCGCCGGCCCACCTCATGCTTCACAGATGCAGGGCTGCCTGTCTGATGCCGCCAGCCACCTGCCGCGGCCTCCACAGCATTAACTGGGAGCCTGAGCTGACTGTGGAATGAGCTCCCCGTACCTCTGGGTGTGGGAAGTGTTTGCAGAGGGCTCGGCGGACAATGGGGAAAACATCTCTGAAAACGAGGTGGCGGAGATTGCTTCAGAGGACAAGGAGACCGGGTCACTTACCCCAGCCCCTGTTACCCCACCAGCAGGTGCTCAAATGAGTGCTTAAGTACAGAGCTGGGATCCTTTCACCAAACGTCCCAAAGAGCTGTGCATCTTTTTTATTCTGTTCCTTAATTTGGCCTCTACCAAACATATTTCTCCAATCTGGGAGCAGAAGGGGAAACCAAGAGCAGCAAAACGCATCACTTCAAAGGGAGAATGTAAGGCAACGACCACCATGCTTGGGAAAAGACAGATGCGAGCAAGCTCACTTCCCGCACCTCTTCAAAAGTAATAACAGCCTTGGGATCCTTGGAGGAAGGATAAGCGAGAGAACATGGAACAGCTGTATAAAAGGAGGGCCTGGCCCTGTCGTCTGGCCCCAGGCGCCACACTGCCGGTAGTCGCGGAGGCTCTGTGCCGCCCTCCTGAGTCTTCCTAGTGCCACGGGTGGTGTGCTTTGCTCCTTGGGACTGGAATGTGGGGAGCTGTTGGGGGATCCTGAAGACAATATTGTCTTTTCTCTATTATTGTGTATGTATGTGTCAGATAGGCTCTCTGCCGGCCCCGCATAGGAAACAAGATGGTCCCCCCCACAGGCAAAATGGAGTTTTTTGTGCACTCCGTTCCTCCCCGTTTGCACCCGGTCTCCTGCCCAAGATCTGCACCTCAATGGAGACCCGCCCGAGTAATCGCTGATCTGATACCGGGTCCCGCAAGACAATGCCGGGAGCCTGGGAAGATCAGCCAGTTAACGCACGTGTTTATTTCCTGTATGTGTTGTCTTAAATCTTTACCAGTAGTTAACTTCTGTATTGTTTCTTTGTTTCTAAAACCTAATCAACCCCATTGTATTTACCCTATATATGTACCGATATTTCCCCATGTCTGTATTCTAGCCTTAAGTCTCTATGACCTGCTGAACTCGCTGTCTTTCTGAAATAAACTTCTAACTCGCTGCAACGTCTGGAGTGAAGTTCCTTTGCAAGAAACGCAAAGTGTTGCTGAGGCCTGACAGTATGCTTGTATGATTGCATATCTTTTAACACAGAAATGTTAAGGGCAAAGAGATTTTTCAAAAGGGAAGAGTGCAGAGAAAAAGCCGTGGCTCAGTGGAAGAGCCTCTGCTTGGCATGCAGGAGGTTCCAGGTTCAATCCTGGGCAGCACCGCCAATGGAAAGGATGCAGGCCCTTCTCTGCCTGACACCCTGGAGAGAGAGTCCAGGGAGACAAGACTGCCCTGCATAGACAGGGGTGGGGGGTGGGGGGATCTGACTTACCTGTGTTCAGTCAGCATCTTCACTAATAAACAGGACTGAGGGGCACTTGATCTGCAGCACAGACCGCAGACCACGCAGCAGCGGGCCCCAGAGGATTCTGCCCTCCCTGTTCCCAAGCCCCTCTACGGGAAGGTCACCTTTTCCAGCACTGGCTGTTGGGAAAAGAAGCCCTTCCCTGAGTTCTGGGGGCTCTCCACCCCACCCATCCCAGGGTCAGGATTGCCAGTGGTAAACTGGGGTGGGGGTGGTGGACAGTGTGTCCCCCACCGACTGTTTCAGGCCCACTTCCAGCTCATAGAACAGCCTGACCCCGGAGAAGTGTCTGTCCCCCTGTTATTTAGGGTTGCCAGCTCCGGGTTGGGAAATATCTGGAGATTTTGGGGGTGGAGCCTGAGGAGGGTGGGGTTTGGGGAGGGGAGGGACTTCAATGCCATAGAGTCCAATTGCCAAAGCGGCCATTTTCTCCAGGGGAACTGGTCTCTATCAGCTGGGGATCAGTTGTAATAGTGGGAGATCTCCAGCTAGTTCCTGGAGGTTGGCAGCCCTACTGTGATTGGCTGCTTGGTGTGTAAGCGCTCCTCCATATGATCCTCAGAGAAGGTTTCACACAGTAAATGATGCTAGAACAGTGATGGCGAACCTTTTAGAGACCGAGTGCCCAAACTGCAACCCGAAACCCACTTATTTATCACAAAGTGCCAACATGGCAATTTAACCTGAATACTGAGGTTTTAGTTTAGAAAAAACAACTCATACGTTAACATCTTTTGCCTTAAAAGAAAAACACAATAACAGAGCTTTCAATGATACAAACAACTTTTTATTGTTGTTTTTCAAGGCAAGAGAAGTTCAAAGGTGTTTTGCCATTGCCTTCCTCCATATCAGGACCCTGGTATTCTTTGGTGGTCTCCCACCCAATTACTTGCCAGGGTAGAGGCTGAGAGTGAGTGACTGGCCCAAGGTCAACGAGCAAGCTTCCATGGTGTGAGTAGGGATTTGAACCTGGGTTTCCCAGGTCCTTTTCTGATACCTTAACCACTACACCACACTACTCTAGCTTGGAGTAATTTTGCAAAAGGGTTGTCCTGCCCGTCTGTTTTATTATAAGGAAGTCTCTTGAATCCCACATTCTTTATAATTTAGATTCTTCTGAAAACATTGCAGGGGATTGATCTGTCAGAGACCAGCGGGTAGATGCTCTTGATTTTGAAGAACGGGGTGGACTAGAGGGCCTTTGGGTGTGCCCAAACTGCGAGTGGAAAGATTCCGGCTGTTTTCGCCTCTGACATTACGAAGCACTTTGGAGCCTCGTTTACACTGCTTGTCTGTGTGCGTCCAGACACGGCGTCGAACACGGGACTCAAATCCCGCCTCCACCCACATAAGAATGCCGTTCAGATTTTTGCCATTCATACATGGGAGGTTTTGCCTTGGATTTGCAGCTCTCTAGATGCCCATTTTCCCCATCCAAATTCTCAAAACTCTGCATGGAGGCTTATTTTTGAGTTTTGAGAATTTGGATGGGGAAAACGAGAATCTAGAGAGCGGCAAATCCAAGGCAAAACCTCCCATGCATAAATGGCCATAGTTCATCGATGGCAAAAAAGAATCTCCGAGAGTGGTGGACAGACAAGAGTCGGAAACACGTGCACAGGGGCCAGCATCCACGTGTGAACATACCGCTTGGCCGATATGTGGAAGCAGAAGGCTGGGCTGGGATCCCCGAGGGGGGGCACAGACCTCCACCAGGAAGGTCCCTCACCCATGGGGAGGGGAGGATCCTTGCCCCTCTCCCCCCTTGGAAGCCCCTTCCCCAGGGGGAGCAGGTGAAAGCAACTGAGCGACTCACCGGCACCTCCGGAAGTGAGAAACCAGCAGTAGCGACAGGAGCAGGAGAAGCCCCAGCAAGCTGGCGGCAGCGGCCAGTCCATGGCCGCTCTCCGGAGCGCAGACCCCCGTCCGGCACCCAGGGGGAGCCTTGTGAGCCACCCGATCGCCGACCCGCCACCGCCTCTCCCATCCCTCGGCAGCCCTGGCTTGGCGAACTCTGTGCTGGGGCGGCGGTGTGCGTGCCCACAGAGAGGCTCTCAGTGCCCACTCTGGCACGCGTGCCATAGGTTCGCCACCACTGTGCTAGAATATCAGGGCTGGCTGAAGCCGTTTGGGTGCCTTTGGTTAGGGCATCCAAGCCACCCCCCACACACACACCAGAGGGAGGTACCCCTGCCCTTCTCCCCCCCCCCACCCTTGGCTGGTCTGCCAAGAGATGTGAAGATTGCTCCTGCCCTCTTCTCCTCTGTGAGGCGGCGAGGGTATGCCCAATCAACTTGGCAAGGAGGAATGCTGCAGCACCCACCCTCCTCTCCCCACCGAGGCCCAGGGGGGTGAGAAGCAACCCCCACCTTCAGCACACACACCCCATGGACAGGGGGCACCCTCTTCATCCCCCACTGGGCCACAGGGAGGCAAGAGCCCACAGCCCCCCCTTGTCCCTGTCTCGGGTGGGCAGCTGGGTGAGGGTGGGGGATAGCTGGGCTGTCTGGTGCCCTCACCCCACCAGGCAGTTGTTTAGGGCTCCTTGGGGGTGGGCTGTCCCTGCAGAGTAGCACAACTGCAGTGAAGAGAGGCACCGCATGGCTTGTGCAGGCTGGAGGGTGGCTCTGGAAATGCTCGGGCAGTCTCTGTTTTGCAGGAGAAAGAGCTCGTGGGGCAGGGGCGGAAGGGCCGGGCATGTCCCCAAGGACGGTTGTGCCTTGGGGTGGGGGGAGGACCCACTCACCGCTTCAGCAGCCAGGGCGGTTCTTCTTTCTCCCCCCTAGTCTTGCCCTGCTGCTGAGAGCGAACAGTTGGGACTCGGACACCGTTGTTTACTCTAATGCTGATTTTGATTATTTGTTTCTTTTCTCATGTGACGGCGTAATTGCAGACGCTGAAATCAACCATTCCCATGCAGTCATTCAAGTGGAATTTATAGGAAATAGTAACGTTTGCTTCTTGGCAAACAAAACTGATTCGATTTAAATTACAGGAACAGGGTTTGATATGAGAGAGAGAGAGAGAGAGAGAGAGAGAGAGAGAGAGAGAGAGAGAGAGAGAGAGAGAGAGAATAAGACCAATATGAAGAGCCCAGCTGGGTCAGACCAGGGAGGGCCCATCTAGTCCAGCATCCCGTCTCACAGTTCTGCTGGAGGGCCAACAACAGGGCACAGAGGCCGAGGCCTTTCTCTGACGCTGCCTCCTGGCACTGGGACTCAGGGGTTGACTGCCTCTGGATCTGAAGGTTCCCTTCAGTCACCAGGGCTAGTAGTCACGGATATTTCTGATAGACCGTGTCCTACATGAATCTGTTTAATTCCCTTTTAAAGCTGTCTATGCCTGTGGCCAGCACCACGTATTCTGGGAGCAAATTACACGTTTTATACATTCACTGGGTAAAGAAGTATTTCCTTTGGTCCATCCTGAATCTACTGCCCATCAGCTTCATTGGATGCCCCAGAGTTCTCGTATTTGTGGAAAGGTTCTCTTTGTCAACCCGTGCAAAAATTTATGAACCTCTATCGTGTGTCCCCTTAGTCGTCTCTTTTCTAAACTGAAAAGTCCCAGACTCATAGAATCATAGAATCGAATCATAGAACCATAGAGTTGGAAGGGACCACCAGGGTCATCTAGTCCAACCCCCTGCACAATGCAGGAAACTCACAACGACCTCCCCAATGACTCCCACTCTTCAGCCTTTCCTCCTAGGGACGGTGCTGCAACCCCCTAAGCATCTTGGTTGCCCTCTTCTGTATTTTTTTCCAGCTCTGCAATGTCCTTTTCGAGATACAGTGACCAAAACTGCACCCAGTATTCTGAATGAGGTCGCACCATAGATCTATATCAGGGCCATTATAATATCGGCCGTTTTATTTTCAATCCTTTTCTTAATAATCCCCAATGTAGAGCTTGCCCTTTTCACCGCTGAAGCACGCTGATTTGACACTTCCATTCAGCTTTCCACTATGACCCGGAGGCCTTTTTCCTTCTCAGTCTCAACAAGTCCAGACCGCTTCCGCCTACACCTGAAGTGGCCACTCTCTGTTCCGGTGTGCATCTGCTGACACTTAATGGACATTAACCTTCATCTTCCCCATGGTTTCCCACTCGCCCAATTTGCGGAGAGTCTCCTGAAGCTCTTCCCAGTCATCCTTGTTTTTTACCATCCTGAATAATTTTGTGTCATCTGCAAACATGGCCCCTACACTACTCATCCCTTAGCTCCAGATCATTTATGAACAAATTTAATAGTACCCCCCAAAAAACCGATCTTTGTGGGACCCCACTGCTTACTTCCCTCCATTGTGAGAACCGCCCATTTATCCTGAAAACAGTGGCTGCTGCCCAGGAACCTGCCCCTACACTTGCCACAGCGAACACAGAAGCGCAAAATCCATTGAGCTTCTCTGCCATCTGCCCATCTAGCATTCCATTTATTCCTGGGTCATCTAAAGGCGCAGATGCTTCTCTGGCTGGTTTCCTGCTCTGGATATATTTAGAGAAATGTTTACTGTTTGTCTTGATGCTTTTAGCAACCTGCGCCTCAAATTATTGACTTATATTTCTGTTGCCAGAGCCTGTGGTCCCTTCTGTTCAATTCATCGGGGCAGGCCTTCTGCTTTTTAAAAGAAGCCTCTTTGCCTTTTATAGCTTCCTTGACTTGTGTTATTAGCCATGCAGGTGTTCTTTTAGACTTGGCAGTGCCTTTCCTGACCTGCGAAATGCATCCTTTAATGATACTGCTCATACAGCCAATTCGGCTCTGAATAGGGTAGTGAAATGCATCTATCTGAGCTTCAATTAGTGTGGTTTAAAATAGCTTCCAGGCATCCTCTAGGGATTTGAGTCTTGTTTTCCCTTTCAGCCTCCTTTTTAACTATTTCCCTCATTTTTGTAAATTTTCCTCTTTTGAAACCAGATGTTACAGTTTTGGACTTTAGGAGTGACTTTCCATTAGCATGAATGCTGAACTTCAAAGCATTGTAGTCATGGCTCCCAACTGGAGCAACAGCCTCTAAATCTCTCACCAGGTCTTGAACCCCACTCAAAACCGAGTCCAAGATCATGACCCCTCTGGTTAGCTCTTCATTTATGATGTCTAGAAGCCTCATTTCTACAGCATGACTTGAGCACGTGTTTACCCAGCCAATGTGAGGGCAGTTGAAGTCTCCCAGTATTGTAACATTTATCTGCTTTGGTCACCTCCCTTGCTTCCTTCTCCATCTCAAGATCAGCCTGAAGAGTTTGAGACGGGTGATAACCCTTACGGCCCAGTATTTCCATCCAGCATGGTGTAGTGGTTAAGAGCAGTGGTTTGGAGTGGTGGAGTGGTGAACAAAGAATTCTTATCTCACTACATTTTTCTGCCCCCAAGCATTTCCCCTCTTCTCTGATCAAGCTGATTAGCATAGGCATGGCACCTTTGCAACCTTTACAAGGATCCTTTACAACATACCACCCACCTTCTGACTGGGATACAGAGATTCAGATCTCCATCCCTTCTTGGGTCTGACGAAGAGAGCTTTGACTCTCCAAAGCACATTCCCAGGAACCTCTGTTGGTCTCTGAGGTGCTCCTGGACTCAAATCTAACTGTTTTAATGCTGCTGTAGATAATTTAAATTTTTGTTTATTGTTTTGTTACTGATTTCAGTTGTACTTGTAAGCCTCTTTGAGTGTTTGATAGCAGAAGGGCAGGAAAAACTGCCATCAATGTAGCCGAGTTTCATTTCTACCTGGACAACTAATTCAGAGGAGCAGAAGACAGGATGCACCAGAGGGAACCGGGAGAAGCACGAAGGACTCAGCTACTTTGCAAACATCCTGAAGCTTTGACTGGCCTCACTCAGCAGCATCATTAATACATTTATAATAACAAAAATAGAAAGCACATTTGTGTGAAAAGGGCATAAACAGGGTGCTTTGTACTACTGTCTGCATTTTAAATGCAATCAAGAAATTGCTTCTGCCTGTGAAAACAGGCTTTGCTCATCTGCACCACACAGAAGCTGCTTCCCCCCCTCCCCACACACACACATTAATGGCATTGATAAATCTGACCCCCAGCAGTTGTTCCTTTAGACAAGTTCCTTTAGACAAGTGATGAGTAATGTCTGATGAGAGCCAGCGTGGTGTAGTGGTTAAGAGCTGTGGTTTGGAGTGGTGGACTCTAATCTGGAGAACCGGGTTTGATTCCCCACTCCTCCACATGAGCGGTGGAGGCTGATCTGGTGAAGCGGGTTGGTTTCCCCAGTCCTACACATGAAGCGAGCTTGGTGACCTTGGGCTAGTCACGCTCTCTCAGCCCCACCTACCTCACAGGGTGTCTGTTGGGAAGCCAACTTATAGCAACCCTGTAGGGTTTTTTATGGCAGGAGAAGAACAGAGGTGGTTTGCCCTTGCTTGAATCTGCACAGCACCCATGGACGTCCTTGGTGGTCTCCCAGTGCTGGCCCTGCTTAGCTTCGGAGATCTGATGAGTTTGAGCCTTCCTGTTGGGAAGGAGTTTGTAAGCTGGTTTGATTCTTCCTTAAGTAATGGAGAAAGTTGGCATTAGGGCTGTCGATTTGGTTTGTCCCGAACCAAAAAAACAGCCGAATTTCCCCCGATTCGGCAGTTTCCAGTTTGGATAGAGCCGAATTCAAAAAAAGGTGGGAAAATGAGGAGCCGAATTCGGCGAGTTCGGGCGAACGCCAAATAAATTCAGCAAATTCGGGGACTCTGAATCAGCAGCAAAACCGTCAGTTAGTAAGCAACTAGCAGCATTCTCCCGCGGCCAATGGTGGCCAAGCCGGATCTTCTTCTGGCCAATCAGTCGTGGTTGAGTGTGTGAGCCCACCTGCTGCACGGCCCGGGGAGAGAAAGAGAGAGTGTCTGTTTGTGTGTGAGAGAGATCCCAGTGTGTGTGTGCACATTAACGCCTTTCCGCAGCTCTGGGGGGGTGGGGCTTGTTTGGAGGTAGAGGTCCCAAACTTTCAGTGTAGCTTGAGGGGACCCTTCTTGCAAGAGCCCCCCAAGTTTTGTGAAGATTGGGTCAGGGGGTCCTGAGTTATGGGGCCTGGAAGGGGTCCCCCCATCTGCCCATTGCAATAAAGCCATTACAAACACATTCGTGGCTTTCCGCGGCTCCGGGGGGGCATTTTTGGAGGTGTAGCCTAAGGGGACCCTTCTTGCAAGAACCCCCAAGTTTTGTGAAGATTGGGTCAGGGGGTCCTGAAAGTGTGGGACCTCTAACTCCAAAAATGCCCCCCCCGAGCCATGGAAAGGCGTGAATGTGTTTGTAATGTCTTTATTACAATGGGCAGATGGGGGGACCATAATCCAATTAATGCCACTGAAAGCCAATGGGATAGTAAGCCTTCAGAAGGACTTCTGGACATTTTTTCTATTCATCAAATCCACCCTTTGCCCTGACCTGGATGGCCCAGGCTGGCTCGATCTCATCAGATCTCCGAAGCTAAGCAGGGCCTGCACTGGGAGACCACCAAGGACGTCCAGGGATGCTGTGCAGACTCAAGCAAGGGCAAATCACCTCTGTTCTTCTCCTGCCATAAAAAACCCTACACGGTTGCCATAAGTTGGTTGCAACTTGAAAGCACTTTCCACTACTGCCACCATAACATAGAATCAGAGAATCATAGAGTTGGAAAGGGCCATACAGGCCATCTGTATTACACAACTTTAAGGTTGACAATGAGGAAACTGAAATTGTTCAAGACTTTCTATTCATGGGCTCCACCATCAACCAGAAGGGAGACTGCAGCCAAGAAATCAGAAGGAGATTGAGACTGGGAAGGGCAGCCATGATGGAGCTAGAAAATATTCTGAAGTGTAAGGATGTGTCACTGGCCACCAAGACTAGATTAATTCATGCCATCGTATTCCCCATTACTATGTATGGATGTGATAGCTGGACAGCAAAGAAAGCTGATAGGAAGAAAATAGATTCCTTTGAAATGTTGTGTTGGAGGAGAGTGTTACGGATACCATGAACTGCCCAAAAAACAACAACAACAACAACAACAACAACAGTGGGTTATAGATCAAATCAAGCCTGAACTGACCCTAGAAGCTAAAATGACTAAACTGAGGCTGTTGTATTTTGGTCACGTCATGAGACGACAAGAGTCACTGGAAAAGACAGTCATGCTAGGAAAAGTTGAGGGCAGCAGGGAAAGAGAAAGACCCAACAAGAGATGGATTGACTCAAAAAAGGAAGCCACAGCCTTCAATTTGCAGGATCTGAGCAGGGCTGTCAAAGATAGGACATTTTGGAGGACTTTCATTCATAGGGTCGCCATGAGTCCGAAGCAACTTGACGGCACTTAACACACACACACACACACACACACACACACACACACACACACACACACATATATACAGGCCATCTGGTCCAGCCCTCTGCTCAATGCAGGATCAGCCTAGAGCATCCCTGACTAGTGCTTGTCCAGCTTCTGATTAAAGACTGCCAGAGAGGGGGAGCTCACCACCTCCCGAGGTTGCTGATTCCACTGTCGAACAACTCTTACTGTAAAAAAATTTCCCCTAATATCCAGCTTGTACCTTTCCTCCTGCAATTTAAACCCATTATTGCGAGTCCTATCCTCTGCTGCCAACAGGAACGGCTCCCTGCCCTCCTCTAAGTGACAGCCCTTCAAATACTTAAAGAGAGCAAGCAATGCCCCCCTCAACCTCCGGTTCTCCAGACTAAACATTCCCGAATTCCCTTAGCTTTTCCTCGTAGGGCTTGGTCTCCAGGCCCCTGATCATCCTTGTTCCTCTCCTTTGCATCTGCTCCATTCTGTCCAGATCCTTTTTGAAGTGGGGCCTCCAGAACTGCACACAATACTCCAGACATGGCCTGACCAATGCTGTGTACAGCGGGACTATGACATCTTGCGATTTGTATGTTATGCTTCTGTTGATGCACCCCAAGATCACATTAGCCTTTTCTGTCACTGCATCACACTGGCTGCTCACATTTAACTTACGGTTTACTAGTTAAGCTTTATGAATGAATTCTGCTGCTGCTGTAATAGACAGCTCTCTGGTGGGCAAATCTGCCAAGAAACTCCAGACTGAGAATCCCTCCCATTTCACTAGGACTCCTGACCCCTGTCTACAAGATCAGCCACCTCTGCGTACTTCATTTAATGCTTTATCATTTATCATTCAAACTTATACCCCACCTTTCAAGGACACTCTCAAACCAGTTTACAAAAGGTCTTCAAACAACAAAGTGTTTGTTTTAATGTCAAAAGGCGTGCAAATACAAATCCCAGCTGACAGCTTGAGACAACAGCTTGTAAAAACAGAAGCACCTCAAATCTAATCATTACTGTCAGTCTGTTCTTTCCGCCTCTTTCATCAGTGAACATCTCCTTGAACCCAGAGAAAGCGCCGTCAGTGGAAAAGATCCCCACGATCCAATCCTACATCTCACCATGTAAGCTACCAGGATAAAAAGGCCAAATCAGTAGAAAAGTAACTACCATCACACCAACATAAATCAAACCAACATAAACCAAACAAACAAACAACCTCCTGAAAGAAATGGTCCTTCTGTGACTTTTACCATACGAATTTAAGATGAGCCCCGCTTGATCAGACCTGTGGACTTGTCTGATCCAGCATCCTGTTTCACACAGCAGCCAGCCAGTAGCCCTGGAGGGCCAAACAAACAGGGCATAGAGGCAGAGATCCTCCCCTAAGATTAGCTCCTGGTTCTGGCACCCAGCGGTTAGTCAGCATGACTAATAGTCACCCTCTCTTCCATGAATCTGTCCAGAAGTGATCATATCCCCTGCAGTTCATTCCACAATCTGATCACTCACTGAGTTAAGAAGAACTTCCTTTTGTTTGTCTTGAATCACTGTCAGTCAGCTTCGTTGGATGCCCTTGAGTTCTAATGTTTATGGGCTCACCGTTTATGGTGTCACAGGGCATCTTGGCCATCTTCTGGGCATGGAGTAGGGGTCACTGTGTGTGTGTGTGTGTGTGTGTGTGTGTGTGTGTGTGTGTGCGGGGGAGGTAGTTGTGAAATTCCTGCATTGTGCAGGGGGTTGGACTAGATGACCCTGGTGGTCCCTTCCAACTCTATGATCCTATGATTCTAGTAGCAATGATCTCATCCCCAGTATAAGGAGACACCTGTTAGCTGTGTCATCCTTTGTTTGCAGTTTTTAGGCCTGGGAACGTATCTCAGCTGATAAGGTATGTTAGCTGGGAAAGTTTTTGGGAAAGTTATTTTGATGAGACGGCTTATGGCCTCCTATCTAGCTGTTTCAGAAATGCGCTCATAATGTGTCAAAGTGAACTGATGTGTTTGTGCTGATTTTGCTTATTACAGTAGCCAACCAGGTACTTAGAAATCGTCACGATTCTGATAAGTGACTTCAGAGATTTATCAGATAGATAAGTTTTCTCTATAACTATGCATGCTTCTGAAGATTTCCTTGGACTGAAGCTCAGCAGTCAGAGATTGAAGGACCCCTTGCTTGGTAAGCTATAGGCTTTTAAAAATATTTGTTAAGAGCAATGAACAAGAGGCTGAATTCTGATTTGTTCTAATAGACACCTAGTTTTGATATGTATTAAAACAACGTTAGGATCTATAATTGTATTCGCCTTCATATTCACATTTTGTGTAAACTCAGTAATCTTAGTTCTTTATTAAATACTGTCTTGTTTAATTAAAATAACCTTTTCCTTTTTTTAATAAAAGAAAGATTCATACAGGTGTCAATTCATTTGCTTGTTACTTGATCAGAGAAACAGAGGACCTGCGGTCCTGGAAATAACATTGTATTATCAAAGGTTGGAAGAGGTGAAAGCCTTCTCTAATATGATAAAGAAAGGAAAGTTGTGATGCTGTGGATCAAAGCCAAGAGCAAAGCCTTGGAGTATTCTCAGTTCATATCTCTCTATGAAGAGTCAGAATAACTGACCGTTACAATGGGGAGGGGGAACTCCACTTCCCCCAACACGTGTAATTTTATGAAGCTGTATCAAGTCCCCACTTAGCTGTCTTTTTTCCAAATGGAAGAGTCTCAGACTCTTCAGCCTTTCCTCAGAGGAAAGGTGTCCCAATCTCTTTATTGTCTTGGGAGCCAGCGTGGGGTAGTGGTTAAGAGCAGTGGTTTGGAGTGGTGGACTCTACTCTGGAGAACCGGGCTTGATTCCCCACTCCTCCACGTGAATGGCTAAGGCTAATCTGGTGAACCGGGTTGGTTTCCCCACTCCTCCACAAGAAGCCAAGTGGGTGACCTTGGGCTAGTCACATTCTCTTAGAGCTCTCTCAACCCCACCTACCTCACAAGGTGCCTGTTGTGGGGAGGGGAGGGGAAGGGAAGGTGATTGTAAGCCAGTTTGATTCTTCCTTAAGTGGTAGAGAAAGTTGATATATTAAAACCCTCCTTGTTCTTCTTGGTTGTTCCCTTTTTCAATTTTTGGGGAACAAATGTCCATGCCCTTGCATAGACAGGGTCGCCCATGTGACAGTCCTGACCCACACATTCAGAACCAGAATGCTGTCCTTGCTGGGCTGCTGGCAACAAAAGGAGACCCCTCTGTCACACAGGGTGGCCCAACTCTGGGTCGGGAAACCCCTGGAGACTTGGGCAGGGAGGGGTTTAGGGAGGGGATGCTGCTCAGCAGGGAGGTGATGCCAAGGAGTTCACCCTCCAAAGCTGCCCTTTCCTCCAGGAAAACTGAGCTCTGGAGATCAGTTGTCACCCCCGAAGAACTCCAGGCCCTTCCTGTCAGTTGCAAGCCCTACTCCTTTGAAAAGCATTGCCTTTACACTGCTGTGAAAATTCTGTCTTATTCTGGTGACGTTTCATTCCTTCATGTTCGTTCTCGTTCAGCATTTCTTGTGTAGACTGGCCTTACGCCTTTGAAATTTGCAAAGAGGCTGGAGAGAGAACTAGTTGGGGTGCAGAACTGGCTGGTTGGGTTGACGTTTTGCTCTCCACTTGTGTGTAGGGAGACCATTACTCATGGCGACTGAACAGGAGCCCCATGGCGGAAGGGCATGGGCCTCAGGATACGATGTGGCAGGAAGGGCTCTGGTTAGACCTCACTTAGAGTATTGTGTTCAGTTTTGGGCCCTGCAATTTAAGAAGGACGTAGACAAGCTGGAACATGTCCAGAGGAGGGCAACAAAGATGGTGAGGGGTCTGGAGACCAAGTCCTGTGAAGAAAGGTTGAAGGAGCTGGGTATGTTTAGCCTGAAGAGGAGAAGACTGGGAGGGGATATGATAACCATCTTCAAGTACTTGAGGGGCTGTCATATGGAGGAGGGTGCCGAGTAGTTTTCTGTTGCCCCAGAAGGTCGGACCAGAACCAATGGGTTGAAATTAAATCAAAAGAGTCTCCATCTAGACATTAGGAAGAATTTCCTAACAGTTAGAGCGGTTCCTCAGTGGAACAGGCTTCCTCGGGGTGAGCTCTCCTTCCCTGGAGGTTTTGAAGCAGAGGCTAGATGACCATCTGTCAGCAATGCTTGTTCTATGACCTTAGGCAGTTCATGAGAGGGAGGTCATCTTGGCCATCTTCTGGGCATGGAGTAGGGGTCACTGTGTGTGTGTGTGGGAGGAGGTAGTTGTGAATTTCCTGCATTGTGCAGGGGGTTGGACTCGATGACCCTGGTGGTCCCTTCCAACTCTATGATTCTATGATTCCAGGACAACAGATTGTCCACCATGAGAAACAGGATGCTACCCTCAGCAGACCCCAGGTCTGATCCCGCAGGGCTCCTCTTATGCTCCAGCTTCTCCTCCTCAGTCCTCCCAGCTGTGCTCTGGCACTTGTGAGGGGCGATATTCCATCCCCTCCCCAGAAGATCCACCTTGCCAGACATGCACACATAGAGACGGACTGTGGGGGTCTTCTGAAGGTGTTTGCAAGCCGAGCAGACTTCAGAACCCAGCCCAGCAGCATCAATCCCAGCGAGACAATGGAAATCCCACCAAGCCGCGAGCTGAAGGGATACGAAGCCTGATTATGGTTCACATTTTGATGACATTTCATTAATGAAAACATCATCATGCAGCAAATGGGAAGAGAAATTAATATTTTGCATGACATTTTCATGTTCATTTGCATCGATAGGAAGACCCCCATTTTGGCAGCCTGCCAACAGAACAGCCTTGCTCTTCTGTGGGGAGTGGGCCAGGTAACGTGACATGGTGGGGGTTGGGAAACGGTGGCAGCCAGCCAGGATTCCCTTGGGGGGGCCAAAGCTCTGTGCCCCCGACTCCAGGGATTCGTTTTTGAAAAGGAAGCAGCAGAAGCAGCAGAAGAAGAAGCAGAAGAAGCAGAAGCAGAAGAAGAAGAAGAGGAGAAGGAGGAGTTGGTTTTTATATGCTGACTTTCTCTACCACTTAAGGAAGAATCAACCCGTCTTACAATCACCTTCCCTTCCCCTCCCCACAACAGACACCCTGTGAGGTAGGTGGGGCTGAGAGAGCTCTAAGAGAGCTGTAACTTGCCCAAGGTCATCCAGCTGGCTTCGTGTGTAGGATGGAGAAACAAATCCAGTTCACCAGATTAGCCTCCGTTGCTCATGTGGAGGAGTGGGGAATCAAACCCAGTTCTCCAGATCAGAGTCCACCGCTCTTAACCACTACACCACACTGGGAAGGGAAGCACCATGTGAGAAAGCCATCCTGGTGCCAACCTGCTTCAGTCGGAGTCCTGGTTTTCAAAGTTCCACATTCAGATGGTTCTTGTAGGTTATCCGGGCTGTGTAACTGTGGTCTTGGTATTTTCTTTCCTGACGTTTCGCCAGCAGCTGTGGCAGGCCTCTTCAGAGGAGTAACACTGAAGGACAGTGTCTCTCAGTGTCAAGTGTGTAGGAAGAGTAATATATAGTCAGAAAGCGGTTGGGTTTGAGCTGAATCATTGTCCTGCCCAAAGTATCAAAGGTAATGTGCTAATCATTTTCCTGTAAGTATCAAGATAATGTTCTAATGAGGGTGTGGTATGTTAATATGGAACCATTGTATCCTGAAGTGATCTGTTAATGTGTGAAATCCAAAGCTAATCAGCATGGCTATTGTGGACTGTAGTCTTTGTTAGTCTGGAGGTTTTCAGGACAGGAAGCCAAGCCTTATTCATTCTTAAACTCTCTTCTTTTCTGTTAAAGTTGTGCTGATGTTTTTGAATTTCAATGGCTTCTCTGTGCAATCTGACAAAATAGTTGGTAGAATTGTCCCGTCTTTCAGTGTCTTGGAATAAGACCCTGTGTCCTGTTTGTGTCAGTCCATGTTCAGCCACTCCGGGGTATTAACTACCTCTTGTTCTTCCAAACCCATTCCTAGTTCTATGGATAGCTAAGCAGTAAAGCCAACATGGAGGCTACATGCAGAATAATGAGAACAGCAAAAGTTCGAATGTACTTTAAAATCAATCCATTTTGGAAGGCAGATGTAAACATGGTTGCGGAAAAAATAAGCATGCCTGTGCAGGGGGGGGGGGGTTGGGATGGAAGAAGAAGAGTAGGTTTTTATATGCCGATTTTCTCTACCTTTAAGGAGTCTGAAAGCGGCTTACAATCTCTTTCCCTTCCCCTCCCCCCCCACAACAGGCACCTTGTGGGGTAGGTGGGGTCAAGAGAGTTCTGAGAGAACTGTGACTGGCCCAAAGTCACCCAGCTGGCTTCATGTGCAGGAGTGGGGAATCAAACCCAGTTTTCCAGATTAGAGTCTGCCGCTCTTAACCACAACACCATGCTGGAAGCAGGAGGCTACAACAAGGGAGAACTCAGAACCGACCTACGCACGAACACATGAAGCTGCCTTATACTGAATCAGACCATCAAGGTCCATCAGCGTCAGTATTGTCTACTCTGACCAGCAGCAGCTCTCCAGGGTCTCCGGCAGAGGTCTTTCACATCACCTACTTGCCTAGTCCCTTTAACGGGAGATGCTGCTGGGGATTGAACCTGGGACCTTCTGCAAGCCAAGCAGATGCTCTACCATTGAGCCACAACTCAACATTCCTCCTTCTCGTGCAGTTTTCATCTCTTCTTGGCATCCAGAAGCATCTCTTTGTAAGCCCTGGTCTTCCTCCCGATGGGCTCAGGGGCTCTGGGAACCAGCAGCTGCCACGTCTGAACCTGCCCAAGTCAGAAGAGAGAGTCAGGTTGTGGCCCTGGGTCTCCTCAGAGACAAGGAGTAAATGCAGCTGCTGACTGAACCGCTCTTTCTGAATCAGAAGGTTAAATAGTTACACTAACCCCTCCTTAATTATTCTGGGTTTAGATAATTATGAGAGTCATTTACATGAAATTAACTCAAAAGATGTGTCACCAGTCCCATTAATTGCCGAATATCTCCCTTTCCCCTAATTAATGAGTGTTACTCCTAGACCTAGAACATCACAACTTAATCCAGTAAAATAGATCTCTGCTTTAAGATATATTCAGCGCCACGCTGAGGTCGGAAGGAGACAGCCAGTATTCTGGAGGCGAGGAAGACAGAGCGCAAAAGCAGAAAGACCCCGTAGAGCAAAGACCCCCCAGCCAGGGCAGTCGCTGTAAGGGCAGACGCTCCACCCCTTTCAGTGTTGGCAGCGAATGAGGTGATCAGCAACACAGTACACCTGGGACTCCTGTGGAGGGGTGAGAGTGCCGACCCCAGGAAGAGTTTGCCAAGATGTCCTGATCTTGCGGCTGGCCTGATTTCAGGGCACGGGACCCTTTTCATAGAATCAGAGTTGGAAGTGAAAGCACACGGGCCGCCTAAACTCCCGGACTGGACCTGGCAATCCGATATACAGACACACGACTACTGTTCCAGCCATGCGCCCGCTCCAAAGGCTACTGGACGGCCGCTGCATGCTCCGTCAAAACTAACACGGCCGCTCCTGCGAGCTCCGTGCAGCCAGCAGCTAGGAAACAGAAGCAAGGGCCACCTCCAGTGAACCTGAGAGACTCCATGTTCCTGTGCCGAATCTGTTCCAGCCGCAGCCATGTCGTGGAAAGAAGACAGTCACATAGTCAGTGCCAACACCCCCCTCTCCCATTGCAACATCTGCAGCTTAATGGGCCATCATCAGCGATCCTGATATCAGCGATGAGTCGTCCCTCCAGCTATGCAGCAGCGATCCCCAGACGTTTGCAGAGATTGCACCTTTTGCTCCAGAACGTTAATCACTTCAGCAAGAGTTCTCCCAGTTCCTCCCAGGTTGCAAAAGCCATCGGAATCAGAATAGATTTCCAAATTCTCACGTCCCCACCCCAGCAGCTGAAGATTAATCCTTTTGTCACCTTTTGTCACCTGGGAACCTAGGAGGGGTGAAACCCCTCTCCCCGCCCCCAGAAAAACAGTATATCTGGGGTGCCCCCAGCCCATTATGTCACCTTAGGTCTTTCCTGGCATCTTTGCCGTTACTCTGTTGGTTTGGTTTTGCGCAGCCTGACCACGCTCCCTCCCGCCTTGCTGGCCAAGTCTATGGGAACCCCTTGCCCCCGCCTTTGCTCTTAATTTCTTCTGTCTTAGTCTACTTGAACTTGGACAACACCTCTTCAAGAAACGGTAACTATCACCCCACCTACGATTCCTGCCATGTTGGCATCTGTGCTTGTACTACTCTCTTTTAATTTCCTAGATTTCTCTGAATGTGTGTATGCATCACTGCGTGTATGCATTTGAAAGAAAAACATAAACTCTCTTAATTTGGAATCCCTTGACTCTGTCTTTATTTGAAGGTCACAGTTACCGGCTCTGGTATACAAAGGTTGCTCTCGCTATATAAATATTGTAGTTTGCCAACTTGCTTGCTAATTCCCCAAGTTAAAGAGCAATTTGGCTAACATAAGGGTCATCTAGTCCAATTCCCTGCAAAATGCAGGAAATTCACAACTACCTCCCCCCACACCCCCAGTGACCCCTACTCCATGCCCATAAGATGGCCAAGATGCCCTCCCTCTCATGATCCGCCCAAGGTCATAGAATCGGCATTGCTGACAGATGGCCAGCTAGCCTGTGCTTAAAAATCTTCAGGGAAGGAGAGCTTACCACCTCCCAAGGAAGCCTGTTCCACTGAAGAACTGGTCTGACTGCTAGAAAATTCTTCCTAATGTCTAGATGGAGACTCTTTTGATTTCAGCCTGTTGGTTCTGGTCCGACCTTCTGGAGCAACAGGAAGCAACTCAGCACTATCCTACGACAGCCCTTCAAGTCCTTGAAGATGGTCATCATATCCCCTCTCAGCCTTCTCCTCTTGAGGCTAAACATACCCAGTTCCTTCCACCTTTCCTCATAGGACTTGGTCTCGAGACCCCTCACCATCTTCGTTGCCCTTCTCTGGACACATTCCAGCTTGTCTACATCCATCTTAAATTGTGGTGTCCAAAACTGAACACAGTACTCTAGATGATTATACTCTTGCCCAACTCCTTGCAAACGGGCCTTTTAAGGACAGGCCAGCATCAGGATCTCTTTTTTGTTTGGCTTAGCAGCATTCGCTTTAAGGACAGGCTTTTGGGCTGGGGGAGTCATCCCTGGGCTAGGCCCTTTCTAGCTCAGCCACAGACCTGCACAGGTCCCTTGAAGGACTTGGAAGGAAAGTTTCATCTTGCATGTACTTGGCGGGGGGATAACTAAGGCTGTGGCAATATTCCTGGCGGGATTTGTCTGGAAAGTTTGGAGCGCAAAGCCCGGGGAACTGCTCCCCTGGGACCACGGAGCATGCCAGGCAGAGGTTGGCTACATTTTCTAATGAAAAGTCCAAGAGCAATTTTTGATGCCGTAACCCCAGCTTAGACAGCCAGTGTGGTGTGGTGGTTAAGGTGTCTGACTAGGCCCTGGGAAACCCAGGTTCAAATCCCCACTACCGCCATGGAAGCTTGCTGGATGACCTCAGGCCAGCCACAAGCTCTGACCCTGGCTGGTATCTGGATGGGAGACCCCCAAGGAATACCAGGGGCATGATGTGGAGGCAGGCAATGGCAAACCACCTCCTGACATCACTTGAAAACCCTACGGGGTCACCATAAGTCAGCTGTGACTTGATGGCCACCCCCCCCAAATTACCACTCATCCGCTCAGCCCTCCTGAAATGGATGCCTGGCAACAAAGTGGAGGGGGTGGGCTGCCAGGGGCAGGAGCTGAAGACCTGAAGCCTGGGTGGGGAAGGAAGGCCGCCCCTGGACATCAGGGGTCCTCCAAGAAAGAATGTGGGCTCGCTTGCAGAAAGAGGCCTCCGCCTGCCTGCGCATCCCGCGATGCAAGAGCTCCCCCCGCTTCCACACAGAAGAACTGGCGCTGGAACTAGCCAGCAATGGGGGATTCTGCAGCCTCGGAAGGGATGGAGGGCACAATCCCCAGCAGCACGCCTGCCTGGAAACAAGCACCACTGAGCACCGGGGAACTTACTTTTGAGTAGACATGTATAGGATTGCATGGTTACATTCTCAGCAAAAGAGAACGAGCCACAATGCTTGTGTGTGTGTGTGTGTGTATCTCCCATTTCCAGAGTCCAGACTTTCTATTGGGGCTGGAAAGCCCCAAGGGACCCTTCCATGGTCCAGCTTTGCAGAAAACACAGACAGGATTCTGAGGCAGGGGAGCAGCTCCAGGGGTCAGTCGCTGAACAGAAAGCCGCCATGCGAGGGACGGCTCCTTTCCTTGCGGTACGGCCCTACCCACTGAAAGAGGGACATGGATATTGGTTGCTGTCAGATCTGCAGCAGTTTCTTCAATCTTCTTTACACTCTTTAGGTAATTTGCAGGGTGCCCCTGAATACAAGCAAAACACCCCTTGAAAGCGAATCTTGTGGCCCCTTAAAAGACTAGCCAAGCTTTGGTGGACTTTCCACACGAGTCTTTGGAGGACACCCCCAGGCCGCCTGTTGATTTTTGCCACAACAGCCTGACCAGGCACCTCCCTGCCCCGCCCCCCGCGATTTCCGAACCAGTCCCCTTCTGACCAGGTCAAAGAGGCACCACAGGGGCCTTGGGACAACAAACGTCCACCTTCACAGGCTTCCTCCGGATTCCTTTAGCAGGCCTCCTCTTCCCTCCCCTGGGCGCTCTGGTCCACTTCAACCCAGTTTAGAAGAAGAGTTGGGTTTTTATATGCCAATTTTCCTTTACCTTTAAGGAGTCTCAAAGCAGCTTACAATCACCTTCCCTTCCTCTCCCCACAACAGACACCTTGTAAGGCAGGTGGGGCTGAGAGAGTCTGGGGAGAACTGTGAGTGGCCCAAGGTCACCCAGCAGGCTTCATGGGGACAAGTGAGGAAACCAATGTGGTTCACCAGATGAGCCTCCGCCGCTGATGTGGAGGAGTGGGAAACCAAACCTGGTTCTCCAGATTAGGAGTCCACCACTCCAAACCACTGCTCTTAACCGCTACACCACACTGGCTGTCAATGCACTTGGGATGAGGCATCTTGTCACTAGACTTTATGATGGAAGAAGAAGAAGAGTTGGTTTTTATATCCTGATTTTCTCTATCTGTAAGGAGTCTCAAAGCGGCTTACAATCTCCTTCCCTTCCTCTCCCTCCAGCAGACACCTTGTGAGGCAGGCGGGACTGAGCTCTAAGAGAGCTGTCACTAGCCGACCCCTGGACTAGCCCAAGGTCACCCAGCAGGCTGGATGTGGAGGAGTGGGGAAACCAACCCGGTTCTCCAGATCAGAGTCCGCCGCTCTTAACCACCGCACCACGTTGGCTCTCTCTGATGCCCATAGTTAAGAGCACTTGGAACACCAGCATTAAAGTGTGTTGTCCACCCCCCCGCCCCCAAATAATAATCCATGAACGGTCTCTAACTGGAGACGAAACAATTTCTCTGCTGAAGACATTGAAGTCACTGAGGTTTGCGCCTGGTGAGGTGGGACAGTCACGTTTGAGGCACCGGCCATTCATTGCCCTTTGGTGGCACACCGGCCTTTTGGCACCTCCGCTCTGCCGCTCCTCTGCTCCAGGTGGATGGAGCCTCCCCTTTGCACCTTGACTTGAGGGCGGGGCTGACAAGAGGGGAGGACCCTCGAGTGGACACGCCACGGCTGCCTTGACTGCACCACAGCAGCGCGGCCTCGTTGACCAAGCCTGTCCAGGGCCCACCGGTCCGCTGGGGAGGGGGACATTTCGGCCGCCCTGAGACTGGCCCAGCACAGAACACGTCAAAGTCAATAAGGCTGTGATGAAGTAGGGCAAGGGGGGGGGACTAGTCAGGGGTCCGGCATAACGAAGAACAGGAACCCTCCCTTGGGGGTCTCCTGTCCATTTTGGCTGCCATCCTGAGTCTGTTTGAAGACACCAACTGTCACGACAGGCTGACTATGGAGCATGGTCAGGTTGGTCTCGCCCTCCCAAGAATTGCTAAGGGACAGCCACGTGGGGTTTACTCTCTCAAAATAAAGCAAAAATCCAGTGGGGCACCTTGGAGACAAACATTTATTTCAAGACGAGCGGAGGTCAGTCACAGCCCCCATCCCGGGACGGGCCCTCCGACGCAGTCAGCCGAATCCACGGATCTGCCCTTGATGGGGACCAGCGGTTCCGGTCCATCCTTGAGAACTTGATCCTGTTAGGGAGAGAGCTGTGGGTGCTGGCCACCCGGTACTATGGGTGGGTTCTAACCCTGTGGGCGTCATGGGTCTGGGGGGGATTTGTCTGGTGGGTACCCCTGCCTGATACTCTAACCACTGTCCCACTCTGGCGGTTATAGTGAGGGGTGGGTCAACAGGTAATTTTTGCAAAATACTAATATTGACTCATGGATAACATAGATAAGAATGAGGGGGGATTCATGGAGGTCGAACACATGAAGCTGCCTTCTACAGAGTCAGACCCCTCTTGGTCCATCAAAGTCAGTCTTGTCTACTCAGACCGCCAGCGGCTCCTCAGGGTCTCAGGCAGAGAGGGGTCTTTCCCATCACCTACTTGCCCAGTCCCTTTAAGGGGAGATGCCGGGGATTGAACCTGGGACCTCCTGCATGCCAAGCAGGGGCTCTGCCACTGAGCCACGGCCCCTCCCCTAAATGGCCATTCCCAGTGGGCCTGTGGGCCCTGGCCAGGTTGAGCTGCCGAACAGTAAAATGCAGTCTCCAGGGTCCCAAGAAGGAAGGCACCCTCTCTCTCGCTCCATCTCACATGCCCGGGGAGGAAGGCCCTTTTGGTCACGCCCTGCTTTGGGGCATCCTTCCCAGAGGCATTGGGGGGCGGGGGGGGGGAAAGCACCCTTTCAACTTCATCCAGCAGGGCAGAAAAATGCCCAAAGGGCCGCCAAGCATGTGGGGTTTCCTTCACTTTCCCCCAAGGGCAGCTGCAGCACCCCTGCGGCCCCTCTGCACGGGCACCCCAAGAGAAATCCACCGGGCACCCCCCCCCCGCCGTGGGCTGCGTCTGGAACAGCTGCTCCAGCCGAGCCGCGGCCTGGCCTCTCCGCAGCGAACCGAGCTGGGAAGAGGCAGCCCGCAGGCGGGAGCTGGGCACCGAGGCGGCAGCGGCAGCAGCAGCAGCAGCGGGGGGCTTTCCCCCCCGCCAAAGGAAGACTCCAGCCGGCTGACAACCCCCTTCCCTCCCCCGCCCCACCTCAGGCACCCGGAGAGGAGGGGGGGCCGGGAGAGCGGGGACGAGCCCAGGTCACCCAGCCGGCCTCCCGCCCAGGAGGGGCCAACCAAGCTTGTCCCCCCGATGAGCCTCCGCCGCTCCTGGGGAGGAGGAGGAGGAGGAGGACGAGGGGATCCAGGCCGGGTCTCCAGGGTCGCGTCCGCCGCTCCCAACACCGCCCCCCCCGGCAGGCAGGCTGGCAGCCCCACGGCCCTGCCAGAGGCGGAGGCGCCCGCGGGGGGGGGGCGGGGCCGCACGGCAGGCAGGCAGCGGGCAGCACAGCCCCGGGCCGCCCTGCCGGCCGAGACCCAGCGCCCCGGCGGAGCGCGCGCGCGGGGGGGGGACGAGTCCCCCTCCACCCCCCCCCCCGTAGTGTCGTTCAGCGGACTTGCGGGCGGCGGCGAGAAGCAGGCCGGGGCGGCCGGACTCGGCTGGGCCAGCTGCGCTGCGCTGCGCTACCCCCCCCCCCCCAGAGGCCTCGGCGTCCCGGCGGGGCTTGGGGCGGCTCCCCCCCGTCCGTCGCGCCACGGCAGGCGCGCGCCTCACCGCCCCCGTCCCCCCCCGCCGGCAGCCGGGAGTCCGGCCGGAGAGCCCCTCGGGCGGAGCCCCCCCCCCGCCCGCAGCCCCGCCAGCTTGGGAGCCGGCGGCCGGGCGGAGAGCCCCCCTGGGGACGCCCCGAAGCGCCGCCCGCCCGCTGCTGGGCAGCGCCCCCAAAGCCCGGCAGGCGACGAGGCCCCGCCGGGTCGAGGCGCGGCTGGAGGAGCTGTCCGGGGCTCGGCGCCCCGCTTCCCCGCCCGGGCCTCTCCCGCCGCTGCCTGGCCGGCCGTCCGGCTGGCGAGTAGAGGCTCCGTCCCCGCCGCCCCCCACCCCACCCCCCGGCCGAAAGCCCCGCTGCTGCCGCCGCCGCCGCCTCCGTCTTCCTGCCGCTCCGGGCTCCGCTCCGCGCCCTCCTTTCCCGGCCGGGGCCGCGCGGGCCAGAGGCGCGCCCGCCCGCCCGCCCGCCCGCCTTGCGCGGGACCGGCCGCCCGCCGCCGAGCGGAGGCGCTTGTGGGGTGGGGTGGGGTGGGGTGGGGTGGGGGCGCCTTTGTGCGCGCCCAGCCCCTCGCGCCCCCCGCCCGCCCGCCGCCCCGCCCCGCCCCTCGCCGGCCGCTTCCCGCCTCCGCCACTCGGGCGCGCCGCTGACTGCCGAGGAGACGCCGCCGCCGCCGCCGCCGCGGAGCGCCTTCTTGATGCGGCAGGCGGGCGGGCGGCAGCCGCCTCCTCCTCCTCCTCCTCCTCCTCCTCTTCCTGCAGCGGCGTCGTCGGGGCCCGCGGCGGCCATGGGAGCGGCGTCGTCGTCGCGGGCGGGGGTCGTGGGGGCCGGGCGGGCGGCGGCGGCCGGAGGAGCGCGGCGCTGGGCCGGGAGCGGCGGGAGCGGCGGCGGCGGCGGCGGCGGGGCTGCGCGGCGCGCCTGCTGAAGCGGCGGCCGGTCGAAGCGGGCCAGGCGGAGGCGGCGGCGGCGGCTGGGTGCGGGCTGGTCGCGCGTCCGCGGCCTGCCGGCGGGGATGTGAGCGGCGGCGGCGGCGTCGGAGGGACGGCACAAGGTCACGGGCGCCGGGCGCCGGCCCCCTCGCTCCCCCGCTCGCTCCCCATGGGCCGGGCGGCGCGGCCGGAGCGCGCCCCCCCGGCCGGGCGCCCCGGCCCCGACCCGCGCCGCTCGGGCCCCCGCCCGCCCGCCCTAGGATGCGGCCGCAGCTGAGCGCCCCCCCCTGCCGCCGCCGCCCCTCGCAGCAGCGCGACCACGGCCGCCGCGGCCAGGCGGAGCAGGAGGGAGCGCCGCCCCGGGCGGCCCGATTCCCCGGGAGGCAGCAGGTGAGCCGCGCCGCGCCGCGCCCCTCCCCGCGCCCCTCTCCCCCCGCTGCATTGCAGCCCACCGCCCACCGGGATGCGGGCCGCGCGCGGGCGGGGGAGGGCCCGGCCCCGTCCTGCGGGGCCGCCCGGCACGGAAAACGCCCACGGGGAGGGGGGGAGGGGGAGAGCGAGGCTTGGCAGTCTGGCCCAGGACAAGCGCCAGCCCCCCCCCCCCGCCGCCCCCCCGGTTTTCGGGGCTCCGGGTCCTCGGCCGGCCGGCCGCCCCTCCGTCCTCCGCCGCCTGCTGCTGCTGCTGCTGCTGCGGGTCCGGCAGGTGGGGGGAGCTGCAGCGCCGCGTTTGGAGCTGCCGGCCGGGCGGGCGGGCGGGCGGGGAGGCGGGCAGGCTCCGGACGGCGCTCCGAGGGGGGAGGCTGGCGCGGGGGGGGGAGGCTGGCCCCCTGCGTTGGGTTTTCTCCGTCTCCCCCGGGAGGGGTGTGCGTGTGTGCGTGCGGGGCTCGGCTCAAGCCGCGGTCTCCCCAATGGAGGGGGGACCCCCCGTGCCTCCCCGTGTTCGGCTGCGCGGCTGTCTTGGTGCACCAGGAGAAGCGGAGCGGCGGGGGGGGGGTCGGCGGGGCTGCTGCGGGGGGCCAGGCGCCGCCTCTCCCGCCAGCGGCCCAGTTAGGCAGGGTGTGTGTGTGTGGGGGGGGGGGTCGGAAGTCTCCTCCCGCGGGCCTCCCTGCTGATGGGGGGGGGGAATGAGCCGCGCATCGGCGGGGGTGGGGGAGCAGACTCTTTCTGCGGAGGTCCGCCCCCCCCCCAGCTGGCCTTAGAAAAGAACGACTGGAGGGGAGGGGAGGGGTCCGGCGTGGGCTGTGGGCCCCCCAGCCAAGGGGCGCTGGGAGAGAGGTGAGCCTGGGGGACAGCTGTCCGGGGTGGGGGGAGGGCCTCTGGGAAGGGGAGCCCCTTGGGGCCTGGACCCCAGAGCTGCTCTTGGGGGAGAGGGAGCAGGCCGGGTGGGGCCTCGGGCAGGTGTGTTTGGCAAGGGGGGGGCTCCTTGCCTCCTCGCCTCCTCTCTCCTCGCTGCTGTTGCTTGGCCCTAGAAGCCGGCCCTTCCCTTTGCGCTGGGGGTGTGTGTGTGTGTAGGTTCTACTACCCCCCATCTTGCTGAGGCTTGAGGGCCTTTGCTTAGGCCCATTTCTCCCAGGAGGGTGCCTGCATGGGGGGGGGGTGTCTTTAGATGCGTCCCAGGTCACCTTCCTCTTTCGGGGTTTGGGGCTCAGTTGCCCAGGCTCCCCTTCCTGTTTTCTTTGTAGACTCTTCTTCTTACTGCATCCGGACAGCTGCGCAAAAGTCTGGGGTCCAGGGTGGTGGTGGTGGTGGTGGTTTCGGGGCTGCAGCTAACCGTATGGTCTGCAAAGTCTCCTGCTTTGGGCCTCAGTGGCAGAACACCTGCTTGGCATGCGGAAGGTCCCAGGTTCAATCCCCGGCATCTCCTGTTGAAAGGGCCTCGGGCAGGAGGTGACGTGAAAGACCCCTGCCTGAGGCTGTATGAAGCGGCTGCCAGTCTGAGCAGAGGATACGGCCTTTGATGGGCCAGGGCGTCCATTCAGTCTACGGCAGCCTCATGCGTTCATGCGCGTGCGCATCTCGTCACTCGTAAGGAGGTGTTGGGTGAGCCCCTGTGGCCTCCGTCCCCATCTCCAGGCCTGTTGTGTTCGTTGCTCAGATAATGCGTGAAGAGTTGCATAAGCACCCTATCAACCTAGAAGGCACTCAGGGGCCATCTAGTCCAGCCCCCTGTCACCCCGCCTTGTCTCCACAGGCTGCCTGCACAGCAGGAAATGAGCCACCCCTGGGGCCGGCTGAGGAGGGCCGTCCGGAGGCTGCCTTGGAACATGGAGGCTTTTGCGGGCCTAATAGCTTGAAGGCCTGAAAAAACAGGGCTGGTTGTGTAGAAAAATCTGTGGGATCCCGTCAGGGCAAAACATCCTGTCCGGGCAGTGGGATGGCTTTGTGCTTAGCAGGCTGAGCCAAGCTTGAGCTGCTGTTGGAGTGTTGTGGTGTCAGGGAGCTGTGCGTGTCCCACACACAGGGCCTGTCGCTCAGGCGGGGCTGAGCGTGTGTTTAGCCAGATCCTTCCAGGAACAAGACCAGCCGTTGTCTGAATCGGGGGCGGGTGCCGGGCCCCACGGCCTCGGGGCCTGGCACGGATTAAACGCACCCGTCGCATCTCCTGGCCGGGCTTTGTCTCTAACCTGCCCATCAGTCATTCCCCAAGAAGGAGGCCAAGGCGAGCCGGGATTGGGCCACGGCTCGCCTCTCCCTCTCCTCTCCGGCACCCTTGAGCCTGAAATAGACTCTGCTTTAGAACAGAACAACAAACCTTGGAGGGACGCGCGCCTGCCTGCCTGCCTGCCCGCCGTCTGCGGGAGCTGGTGCCGCTGCCACGCTGCCCGAGGGCTGCTCCGCGTGCAGAGGAAAGAGGAGACTGGCAGCCGGCTGGGAAGGGGGCTCGCGCTGGGAAGCAATGGCAAGCGGCCCTATATCTGGGCGCCAGAGGAGCCAAAGCACCTCTGAGCCCCCCCCCCGTTGCTGACAGGAAGAGCCTGGCCAGTGGAAGAGAATCCGATGGACATTTTTTGCCTGTGTTATGGGCAACATGCATTCAAGGTGGGGTCTCGGGTTGGAGGATCTGCCCTTCCTTCTCCTTTTCTGAGGGGAGAGGAGCGTCCCTGGAGGTTGGAGTTGGACTAGTGGGGCTGGAGGGGAGAGCAAAGGCCTGCCCTCCTCCAGCTTGTCTAGGAAGGAAAGGGGTCTCCCCCCCCCCCACAGCCACCTGGAGAGCTTAGAGCAGAGTCCATCATGGGTAGGATGTTGTGTTTGGGGTGCAGTCCTTGGCTTATGGGCTTGGGAGCATGCCCCCCCCCACTGACTTGAGTAGGGGGCGGCTTCCAAGGAGACACATCCATGGTTGTGCTGTGCTGACGCTGGAGCCTCAGAGATGCTTTGCCGGAGACTCCCGGTCCGGTCGCTTTGTGCAGATTCAGATCTTGTCATTGATTTACCTGCCTTGTGCATCTTTTACCCCCCCCCTTCCTGCATGGAGTCAAGCCTGGGATACGTGGGATTCCCTTCCTCGTTTTATCTCCACAACAGCCCTGTGAGGTAGATCAGGTTGAGATACCTGTGATGCACTAGTAGCAGCTTTTCATTGGGCCCTGTTCTCTGCCCACAGTCTTCAGCCAGACAGTGGAATAAAACAGGAGATCAGCAGAACCTGACAGCAAACAACACCGACTCCAGTCAGTGTTCACGTTTTCTCGAATTAGAGCTCACTTCTTCAGAGACGTCGAAATGTCTGTCTTAGGCCAGTGCGTTTGTATTCACAGTAGAAAGGTGGTGGTGGGGAGTTTAAACCAGCCTCTTTTTGCAACACCCTGCCCCACACATGCTCAGGCTGCCCCCCTGCCATGGGTCTGATAAAGCTGGCTCTAACTCAGGACAGGACACATTCAGTGATGCAGAATCACACAACAGGAACCAACCCACAACAAACCCTGCACAACAGTACACACCACAGTCCCCAATAATTTATCCAAGTAACTTTGTGGTTGGCGGTTACCAGCCTCTGTGAAGCAACCCTGGACCTTCCTGGGCGGTCTCCCATCCAAGTACTAACCAGGGCCCACCCCGCTTAGCTTGCAAGATCTGATGAGATTGGGCTTTACTGGGCCATCCAGTTCAGGACAAAAGATACACAGATGGGGTTTGCCATTGCCTGCCTCTGCGAAGAAACCCTGGGCTTCCTTGGTGACAGGGTGGATTTGATTTAAATCAAATTGAATTTAATCATGATTTAAATCAGTAGTCAGTAAGACTAGATTTTTATGATTTAAATCACTAGTCAGTAAATCGTGGTTTTCTACATAAACAGCACTTCTGGAGATGTTGTTTCCGGCCCCCAGGCCTTGAATTTTTTGTTGCGGTGTTTGCATTTTGCACACATGCCTGCCTTACCCATAGGTAGAAGAACCTCATTAAAATATTCCCAAACTGGGTCTCTTTTACGGCCTGCTGCCATTATAGGTTTTCTCTTCCAGGGAGAGAGTAATATGAGAAACCTCAGGCTATACATTGAATGATCCCAAGACTTGTGGCGTGTTCTGCTCAAATGGTTTCACTTTCATTTTTACTGCTTGCCCCTCCCTACTCACACTTAGCTCATTGTGCAGATCTGTTCCATTCCAATCAATCTTCTATCAATTGAACTTTTTGAAACTTAGCACTTAAGGGATAAGGGGGTTGATTCTGTGTACTTGGATTTGCAAAGAAGCAATGGGATTAAGGTCTTTTTCTCTACTCTGTATGTTCATTTTATAACATTTTATAACATTTTTGCTGTGAATGTTATGCAGATACAAATTATCAGTTTTGAGAATTGCAAAACCAAGCATCTGTGATAATATCTTCTCGATAGAAAAATTGCCCAAAATAATCTCATAGAAACCTTTGGAAGAGCATGACATTATGAATGGATTAATGGAATTCATTTACCAAAAAAATGTAAGCATTGCATCAGTATGCACCCTCATGCTACATAAGTAAAAACTAATCCTTATTTCATGATGTATCTGAAATAGATTTTTTCTCAAAAAGCATTTATCAAAAAAATCCGATTTAAATTTTAAAAATCTGATTTACCGGTAAATAAAAAAATCAGATTTTTTTAATTTAAAAAAACTATTGATTTTTTAATCAACCCTGCTTGGTGGTCTCCCATCTAAGTACTAACCAGGGCTGACCCTGCGTAGCTTCGGAGATCAGGCTATCCAGGGCTATCCAGGTCAGGGTAGAGAACCATTTGGTGAGGCAAATAAATTCCTTCTCAAGTACAAATTTTGATCCTGGTTCAAAAAGGCAAGCAAATAACTCCCCTGTTTACTCAACATATTTTTGTCTGGCTGCCTCCTCCTTGACCACTGAGGGGTTCAGTGACGCAGAGTGATGCTGGAGGGAGCCCCATGTGGCCCCCCGGGCTGCGTCCTCCTCCCCATTCTGGATTTCTGGAACTTTCCCCCATTATAAGCTCAGCCGGTTACCTGTATTTTTTTCCCCAAGTGTGGGTGGGTGGGGTTAGAGGGCTTTTTTCCAGCAGGAAATTGGCTGGGGAAAAGAGTTAAAAACCCTCCCTTTTCCTTACCCTGCAAAAAAAGCAGCCCTGGCATCTGCACGGGGGAAAAGACATTTTCTGAAATGATCACCAGATGAAACTAGATTTGAGTCCGGTAGCACCTTAGAGACCGACAAGATTTGCGGGGTATGAGCTTTCGAGAGTCAAAGCTCCGTATCTGGCGAAGATATGGTATCTTCATAAGAACGTAAGAAAGGCCCTGCTGGATCAGATGAAGGCCCATCAAGTCCAGCAGTCTGTTCAACCAGGTGCCTCCAGGAAGCCCACAAACAAGACGACTGCAGCAGCATTATCCTGCCTGTCTTCCACAGCACCTAAGATAATACACATGCTTCTCTGATCCTGGACATAATAGGTGTGCATCATGACTAGTAGCCATTGGTCACCATGTCCTCTATAAGAACATAAGAAAGGTCATGCTGGATCAGACCAAGAAGGCCCATCAAGTCCAGCAATCTGTTCGCACAGTGGCCAACCAGGGGCCTCCAGGAAGCCCCCAAACAAGACGACTGCAGCAGCATTTATCCTGCTTGCGTTCCTCAGCACTTAAGATAATAGGCATGCTCATCTGACACTGGAGGGAATAGGGATGCACCATGACTAGTATCCATTTTGACTCATAGCTATGGATAGCCTTCTCTTCCATGAACATGTCCACTCTTCATATCTGATGAAAGGAGCTTTGACTCTCGAAAGCTCATACCCCGAAAATCTTGGCAGTCTCTAAGGTGCTGCCGGACTTGAATCCCGCTCTTCTGCTGCAGACCAACATGGCTGCTCTCTGACGCAAAAGGCAGTGGCTCGAACTCAACTACAAGTGGAGTGAAGCCTGCGGATGGGGTCTGTCCCTAAGGTTCAAACTGCCCCCTGGGTACAGTGCTGGGCCCAGCGTGGGGGTCTGCAGTGGAAGAGGGGAACTGGTGGGTGGAAGGCCGGCCAGCTCATCACGGGCTCCTCCTGGGCACCTCTGCTCTCTCCCCACCCCCCAGCTTGTTTCTTGTGTAGGGGAGGGTTCCCATTCCCAGCTGCATCTTGAACACATGAAGGAACACACATGTAGCTGCCTTCTACTGAATCGGACCCTGGGTTCATCAAAGTCACTATTGTCTACTGAGACCAGCAGCAGCTCTCCAGGGACTCAGGCAGAGGTCTTTCTCATCACCTACTTGCCTAGTCCCTTTAACTGGAGGTGCCGGGGATTGAACCTGGGACCTTCTGCATGCCAAGCAGAGGCTCTACCACTGAGCCACAACCCCTCCCCTTGCATCTCCACCTTGAACCAGAACCATCGGAACTGGACGTGGTTCAAGGGAGGCTCTGCCAAATGTCCAGTGTGACAGTGTTTTGGGGAGGGGGGTCTTTGGCCCCTGCGGGATGTGGGGCCACTTCAGGCTTGTCCTAGTGCTGGACCCCCGGCAGGCCAGCGGGAGACATTGGAGCCCTGAGGGCTTCCGAGGCTCCAGGAAGGCCCCTCAGGGAGGGGTGGCGAGACGGAGATAGGGCGGGTTGCGCTGAGGAAGGAAAGGCCGGGGGATTCTCCGGCTTGGGGGTTCGCCAGAGCCCATTTTCTTCTGAAGAAAGTTAATGGGCTCATTCATGACACCTTGTGCTCACATTGTCAAATTAAAGTCGGTGAGAACTTGAGAATCTTGGGCTTCTGCCTGAAAATAATGGCCCGGGTTGAGGAACTGCTGATATTTGTCCTCTTCCAATAGTCCAGAGAACTGTCTGAATTGCTTGGGTGTGTCTCAGTCATGCGCTCTGCTGAGCTGAAGCGGGAGGGTGTGTGCGGGGGTGGGGGGCACGGTCTATTTTTTCTTGTTTCTCAGTTTGATTCTCTGGCTTTTATTCTTTTGTGCATGGTCGGAGTGCCGTCTGAGGTGTTTGTTATCAGTGGCTGGTGATTCCTTTGGTCTGTGAAAATAACGTCACTTCACCTGAAATAAACTGCTTAATCTGTGACTCTTTTCTCATTGTGGGAGGATCCGTGCAAGCAGTTGTACACTGTGAGTGGCTGGGATTTCTCAGGGGTTTTACTTGAGCTTCTTACGGCCCTGGGTGCTCAACACCTATGAGCTTTAGACGAATCTCAGCATCCTCCTGTCAACCTGCTTGGTTCTCTTTTGCTTGGCCGCCTTCCATTGGGTGTCATATGTGCCTGCGAAAGGAGGGGATGTGGCTCAGTGGTAGAGCTTTTCTTTGGCATGCAGAAAGTTTCAGGAATTTTTTTTTTTTACAGTAAGGGTTGTTCAACAGTGGAATCAGCTCCCTAGGGAGGTGGGTGAGCTTTTCCCCCTCACTGGCCGTCTTTAAGCAGCAGCTGGACAAGCACTTGTCAGGGATGCTCTAGGCTGATCCTGCATTGAGCAGGGGGTTGGACTAGATGGCCTGTATGGCCCCTTCCCACTCTATGATTCTATGATAAGGTCCCAGGTTCAATCCCCTGCATCTCCTAGTAAAAGGATGAAGTGGTAGGTGATGTGAAGGATCTCTGCCCGAGGTCTTGGAGTTGGCTCTTCCCGTCCCTTAAAAAGATATTCTAGAATTGGAGAAGCTATAGAAAGGGCCAACAGAAATGAGAACGCAGATATGAATAGATGAACTACCTTAGTAGAAGTCCAGAGTCCACCCAGGTCATTCTTGCCTCCTCTGACTGGTGGCAGCTCTCCAGGGGTCTCTGGTGGAGGTTCATCACATCACCGACTACTTGATCCCCTGAACTGGAGATGCTGGGACCCAAACCTGGGATGTTCTGTTTGCAGAGCAGGTACTCTGCTACTGAGCCATGACCCTCCCCAAATGATTTATGGGATGGAGCGTGTTTTGCCCAGAGAGGTGGTCCTTCACACTTTAAAGGAAGGACAGACGCCACGTGGCGTGAAATGGCTCCCTTGCCTTCTCTCCTGAAGCACAAGCCTCTTGGGGCTGTTCAGTGAAGCCATCTGACAGGAGGAACGAGTGCAGTTTTAAGGATTTATTTCCATGAGGTGTTGAGATTGCAGATGGTTTTAAAAAGGACAAGAGAGGTTCATGGAGGGTCTGCCAATGCTTAGAAATGCTGCTTTGCCTGAGCAGGAAAGTTCCTTCTGCGTACCGGATTTTGGGGGGTGGGTGGGTCAAGGGGTGGCTGGCCCTTCCTACCTGGCAGGACATTTGGGAGTCTGCTCTTGGGATGCCCCTGAGCTCCCAAATGGGTGCTTGTCTCCCTCTGTGGAAGGGAGGGCAGGCTTAGGGGGCCTCTCTCCTGCTTTGGGTCAGGGTTCACAGCTGGTTCCTGGGGGTCGATACCTTCTTGTTTGTGGGCTTCCTAGAGGCATCTGGCTGGCCACTATGTGAACAGACTGGTGGACTCGATGGGCCTTGGTCTGATCCAGCAGGGCCCTTCTGATGTTCTTTCTTAAGTTCTTATGTTCTTCCTGGCCTGGGTAGGCCCTCTCAGGTAGAAGTGCAAATCCTCATGTGTTGGGATTCTGCCAGTCTTCTCTGAAGCGATAAGATATCCTCTTATCTGAGGTACCACTGGCAATTTTAGGGATGTACACACTCCATGTATGGACGTCAACAAATTGCCCGTGTTCCCACTCCTTGTTTCTACTGGATGCGGAGATTTGCTCCCCTTGTTTCCACTGCTGCAACATTTATTTTATACCCAGCCCCTTGCAAAAATCCTCAAGCAGGGTTATGGACTGACCTTCCTCCTGTCATCGGTCCTGCTAGTGTCTTTCAGAGTAATGTTCCTTCCTGCTGTTCTCAAGGCCAGGAGTTCACAGCAGGTGGGGCATCTATTGGCAAGGACTTGTCGGATTTCACCCGTGGTCCTGGCATGCTCTCCAGCTTCTGGGCTTGCCCTCCTCGCCCCCTCATGCTGTAGGTCTTTGGCTCTTTTTGGCCTAGAAACACAGCCATTTCAAGCATATTGTCTACGTGACGCAGAAACAGAGGGAGCAGCGGGGCTTCTGAAGGGAAAAACGGCAGAGGCTGGGTGTGCAAAGCCCTGCCGCTCCTGTCTTTGTGCTTGGCGACTCATGGAAGTACCCAGCGTGTTAGTATATCTGTGCATTTCCAAATTATTTCTGTGTACGCAAGGCTCTTTTTCTCTCTGTTGTGATGCCAGGCTGGCACATGCGGAGATGGGGATGCCCGTTTGTGCCTCCCATGGAGGACTTTGCAGCCTCAGAGGAGTCGTCAGCCTTGGAAATCTCAAGCAGCCTTTTAGGCAACGTTTTATTGCCCAGAATGTTCAATGAAATGCTTTTTAAAGTGATATTTTAGGACAGTATTGTAGCCAGTTACGCTGCTGCAATACTGCTTTGCCAGAGGAAGTGGGGATGGCTTTCCTCTAACAAACACTTTTCAGGACTCTGTGTTGGGGAGGGGCCGTGGTTCAGCGGTAGAGCATCTGCTTGGCATGCAGAAGGTCCCCGGTTCAATCCCCTGCGTCTCCGGTTAAAGGGACTAGGCGAGTAGGTGATGTGAAAGACCCTTTTCTGCCTGAGACCCTAGAGAGCCGCTGCCGCGGTGCAGAATGCAGAGGAGGAGTGAGAAATAAGGTGTGGGGGGTTGTACCGCCATCTCACCGGAGTGGGGTAGCGATTAGAGTGTTTTGCTCGGATCTGAGAGACCCAGGTTCAGATCCTCCCTCGGCTGTGAAACTCACTGGGTAGCCTTACAGGGTTGTGAGGTCTAACGGTACAGAGAACCATGTCGACTGCTGGGAGATCCGTACAGGAAGGGCTAGATGAAAATGTCTAGGAGTGACAGGCATAGCAGATTCCTAGTTTGAGTGAAGTTGTTGCAGAATGCATTACATATATTTCCACCCACACATAAAATGGGTCTTTTGATCAGGGTGGATTTGATTTAAATCAAACCGTTTAAAATCACTAGTCAGTAAGACTAGATTTTCACGATTTTCATGATGTTGTTTCATTCAGGCCATCAGGCCTTTGCATTTCTTTGTTGCGGTGTTCCTCTAACCCATAGGTAGAGGAACTTCATTAAAATATTCCCTAACTGGGTCTCTTTTATGGCCTGCTGCCATTATAGGTTTTCTCTTCTAGGGAGAAAATAGTATGATAAACCTCAGGCTCTGCACACAAAGATCCCAAGACTTGTGGAGAATTCTGCTCAAAAGGTTTCACTTTCATTTTTACTGCTTGCCCCCTCCTTCCTCTCACTTAGCTCTTTGTGCAGATCTATTCCACTCCAAACAATCTTCTGTTCATTGGACTTCTTGAAACTTAGTACTTAATAGATAAGGGGTTGATTCTGTGTACATAGATTTGCAAGGAACAATGGAATTAAGGTCTTTTTCTCTACTCCGTTTGTTTTATAACATTTTTGCTGTGAAGAAGAGGCATGTTATCTCTGCAGGCACAAATTCATAGTTTTGAGAACCGCAAAACTAAGCATCTGTGATAATATCTTCTCAATAGAAAAATTGCTCAAAATAACCTTTACAGAAACCTCTGGAAAAGCATAAGAAGAAGAAGAGTTGGTTTTTATATGCCGACTTTATCTACCACTTAACGAAGAATCAAACCAGCATACAATCACTTTCCCTCCCCTCACCCCCGCAACAGACACCCGGTGAGGTAGGTGAGGCTGAGAGAGCTCGAAGAGAGCTGTGACTAGCCCAAGGTCACCCAGCTGGCTTCATGTGGAGGAGCGGGGAATCAAACCCGGTTCTCCAGATCAGAGTCCACCACTCCAAACCACCGTTATTAACCACTACACCATGCTGGCTCTCATGGGGCAGCCTGCTGAGGCTTCCTCAGATGAAGAGGACCTTGAAGCAACAGGCAGTGGAAGGGAGAAACAGCAGCAGGCTGAGCAGTCCCAGACAGGTGAGTTCCCCCAGTGCCTGCAACCGCCCCAGGCGGACTCACCTGTGTCAGAGTGCCAGCCGCCGGCAGTGCCACCAGAGAGCCTCCCAAAGCTGCTGGAGCAGAGGCGCCAAAGGTTCAGAGCACTCCTGCACTAGACTGCAGGCCCAGCAAAGAGCACTCCCTGCTGACAGTGATGAGGCTAATGAGCTTCACCCATCAGGGAATGCTGAGTCAAAGGAACAAGCAGCAGCTGGTTCACCCTAGGCCCATTTAGGCAGGCACTCGCATCCAGGCCTGTCTGGGAACAACTTGTTATCACCACCCTGTGTTCTCGTTTGACTCTGACATCTCCGGATACTCTTGTGACGTTGACTTTAGAATGGACTTTAATGTGGCATTTGGACTTCACTTTGGATCTAGACCTACAACAGCCCGGTAGCGACCCTCGGACTGCTGACTGGCTACGCTGTCTGCCTCTGGCCCTCAGGTCTGCCGGCATTCAGGACAATAATGTTGTGAATGGATTAATGGAGTTCATTTACCAAAACAATTAAACATTGCATGAATATACAGCCTCATGCTACATGTAGCATGAGGCTATATATTCAAGCAATGTTTAATTTAAAAACAAATCATTTTTTCATTATTAATAACCTTTGGATAATGTTTCTTAAGTACAAAATTATCTTTAGACAGATTTTTCCTCAAAAAGCATTTTATCAATTTTTCAAAAATCCAATGTTTTGATTAAAAAATCATCTTTTAGCTCCTAATGTTTCAGAAACACCTGCTCTTGCAAAGGAGCGTGCATCCAAAGTTGCCGTTTCCCCTCCTCTCCCCTTCCTCTTCTAGGAGTGGAAAGAACATCTGGTAGAATAACACCAAAGGGAGGTTTCAGGTCGGGGCCGGCACCGAGGTCTGCTCTGAACACAGACCTCTGCTGCCCGCCTTGTGGGCCCAACTACCAAGTGGCCGTCCTCATCAGCTGGCAGGAAGAGAGGGGGGGTGGATTCCAGCTTGGGGAGTGGGACTGAACCCTAAATAGCAGCATGGTCCATCCCAGTGAAAGATGGGGAAGCCCTGAGGAAGCGTTGGAAGAGCGGTGCTTGTGGCAGGCAGGAAAAGAGGCAGGAGAGGTTCTGATTTTCGCCCGGGGACGGCAGGGTGCCCCTGCCCCTCCAAGGCACAGCTGTAGCATTAGGCAGCTAATTGGGATTGCCGAGGCAGAGGAGCAGACCTGAGTTGCTCTTTCCTTGGGTGGTGCAAAGGCCTGTGATGGGATGCCGGAGGATAATCTTCCTTTCACCTTGGCCTCGTTCGGCTTCCTGCTTGCATTTATAGACGGGCTCAGGGTGTTGGCTTGAGCTCCCTGCTTGTGAACGGCGGTGACGCTAACCTTGATCAGGGCGGCTGTTGTGCTGGGCAGGATCTCACCACCCCCGTCCCTCTGGAGGTGCGGTGACCTGGGCCGTTAATCGGGAAGGGGGGGCGGGTGAGACAGGACAGACAAGGGATTGAAATCTGGAGTGGGGCTCAAAACACAGCGTGCAGAGGAGGGTGCCGTGGCTTTTTGTTTTCCAACCCAGTGGTGCTTCTCCATGTTTTTAGAGAGCTCTTGTATTGCCAGACCATGAACACACACTGAATCAGCGGCTCTCCAGGGTCTCAAGCAGGGGTCTTTCACATCACCTACTTGCCTAGTCCCTGTAACTGGAGATGCCGGGGGTTGAACCTGGGACCTTTGCGTGCCAAGCAGATGCTCTGCCACTGAGCCACAGCCCCTCCCAGTTGGGTAGCGCACCTGTGAAGCTGCCTGCTGCTGGGCCCGCTCCTTGGTATTGTCCAGGTCAGCCTTGTCTCCATTGACTGACGAAGAAAGGCCTTTGCCAGCAGCTACGATCTAATGCTTGTAACATCGTGAGACTGGGAATTTCTGTATGCAAAGCCGATCCTCTGCCCCTGAGCCCTGGCCTTGGCCCCCTATGAATTTGGGACTCTGTCCTGTGGGAAGACATTGTAAGAACCCAGGAAGTGCCTGGCTGGATTTCACCCAGTATCCAGTAAACCCAGGGGTCCCTCCTGTTTTAAAGGGTGGCTGGCCTGAAACTGGTTCCTGAAACTGGAGATGAAAGCAAAAGCCCTCTTCTTCTGTTTAGTCTCCCATGTCTGGGGTCCAGAGGTGCACTGCGGAGTGTGATTTGTTCGTGTAACATCCATGGGTAATAGCCATATTTTAACTGATCCTCCTTCATGGATTGTTTTAATCAAAAAACTAATTCTGAACCAGGCCTTAGGGTTTGGATTTTATAAAATCCTCACAATGAAACCAGGGACAGATGGGGAGATTTCTGTAGAACTTGAAGGAAGCCAAAATCTAAAACAAAAAGAAATGAACAAAGAATAACCACCACCATACATTGGGGATAATGACCGCCCCCCCCAAACGCACACGCACACACCCCATTAAAAACAGAGCTAAAATTCATATAAAGACATAAAAACAGCAATTAAAATGTTGGCCAAGAAGGAGGGATCACTGAGGGAATGCCAAATGAAACAAAAAAGACTTCGCCCGCCGGTGGAAGACGGCCACAGAAGGGGACAGACGTGTCTCCCTGGGGAGACAGTTCCAGAACAATCACCTCAGCAGCTTAGAATCATAGAGTTGGAAGGGACCACCAGAGTCATCTAGTCCAACCCTCTGCACAATGCAGGAAACTCACGACTGCCTCCCCCCCACACACCCAGTGACCCCCCCTACTCCATGCCTAGAAAATGGCCAAGACGCCCTCCCTCTCAAGATCTGCCCCAGGTCATGGAATCAGCATTGCTGACAGATGGCCATCTAGCCTCTGCTTCAAAACCTCCAGGGAAGGAGAGCTCAACCACCTCTTGAGCTTGGCTGGGTCCATCCTGGAAGCCGTGGCTGCCGCACAACCTGGCCAGAGGTTTCCTGGGGAGAGGCTGCCAGGGGGAGGGGAGGGGAGGAGGGGAGGCTGAAGGGGTGTGTGATGATGGTAGGTCGGCTGGAAGGAGAGAAGGAAGCAGGGAAAGGGCTATGGGGGACTGACAGGGAAGGGGAAGAGGAGACCGTAGGGTAGGGGGTTTAGGGGCGTAATGAGATGCCCCCCACAAGTCCTTGCAGGACCCCCCCTTGTTCTCTTTTAAAGCTGGTGGCTATCACCACGTATTTTATTAAAGCATTTATACTCCATCTTTGTGAGGGGACTCCAGGTGGCTCACAAAAGCAGAGATTGGCAACCCTCCGTCGGCACAAACGTCCAGAATGGTATTTAAAAGTGTAGTAGAAGAACATTCTTTGTCTGCGGTAATTTTCTGTGATGCAACTCCTGTGCGATGAAGGTCAGCCAGCCTTTCCCGTGGCTCCCAGGGCTGCCCAGCAGGTGCAGATTTGGGCTGGGTGCATTTTACAGCTGCGGTAGAGGAGCACAGTATTGATTGGCCTAATTTGCACGACTGCAGCCGTTCATTTTCGGGTTCTGAATTTCAGGCGGGAGGCGTCGAATGCGCACAGATGGAGAAGAGGGGGCTTTGCTTTGGGGGTGAGGAAGCTGGCTCTGGCCCTCGGCTCTGTCTCCCTCAGATGCCCCGTGGGGTCCGTTCCTCCACCTGGACGTGTGTCCAGATGTGCTGAGGTGTAAAGAGGACACAGAATGTATCACTTTCTCACGCAGGGACCTCTTGGTGAAGGAGTGCATATCTCAGTGGGTAGAATCGGCGAGGAAGTGTTCGTCTGTGTCAGGTGTATTGTGTTCGGTTTGGGGCACTGCAATTTAAGATGGATGTAGACAAGTTGGAACATGTCCAGAGGAGGGCAACAAAGATGGTGAGGGGTCTGGAGACCAAGTCCTATGAGGAAAGGTTGAAGGAGCTGGGTATGTTTAGCCTGAAGAGGAGAAGACTGAGAGGGGAGATGAGAACCATGTTCAAGTACTTGAAGGGCTGTCATATAGAGGAGGGTGCCGAGTTGTTTTCTGTTGCTCCAGAAGGTCGGACCAGAGCCAACGGTGAAATTAAATCAAAAGAGTTTCCGTCTAGACATTAGGAGGAATTTTCTAACAATTATAGCGGTTCCTCAGTGGAACAGGCTTCCTCGGGAGGTGGTAAGCTCTCCTTCCCTGGAGGTTTTGAAGCAGAGGCTAGGTGGCCATCTGTCAGCAGTGCTTGTTCTATGACCTCAGGCAGTTCATGAGAGGGAGGGCATCTTGGCCATCTTCTGGACATGGAGTAGGGGTTGCTGGGTGTGTGCGTAGGAGGTAGTTGTGAAATTCCTGCCTTGCGCAGGGGGGGTGGACTAGATGAACCTGGTGGTCCCAACTCTATGATTCTAGGTGGAGAATGAACTGGAAGCCAGGTGGGCTTGAGTTACCAGCCCATTTTCCTGTACATGCCTATGGCAGAGAAGCTTCTCGGTAGAGGCAAAGGACAGATTCTGGCTGAATGGAAAAACCTTCCGGGCCTCATTCAGCTCAGTTGAATGGCCTATTCTGAGCCTGTTGGGACGAGTCTTGGCAGCTTCTGCTGTGATAGGGGTCACTGCAGTAATGGTCCTGTTACCCTCTTTATCCCTGGCCAGTCGCATTCAGCAAAATATCACGTTGCAGAGGCAGTCAAGGCGGTACTTTGGGGAATATCGATCCTTAGCGCTCGGAGGGCGGAGCCCCCCCCCCCCTTCATCTTTTGCCCCACATTCTCCAGACTTTCTGCTCTTGTATGTTCAGGAATGAGGTCTCCAGATACTAGGAGAATCAAGCCTGTGGGATTCTGCCCGGCTGGTCTTCACGTGCCCACGATTGGCTGGCAGGCACCGAACCCTTTGAAGTGTCACTGATTGACATGATCTGGCTTTACATTGTGGCCATTTATGCAGGGTCAGTTTTGATGCTCTCTCAAAGCTCTTTTTTAAAACTTGACCATTAAAATGCCTCTTCACGGTCCCGACGCAAAAGGAGAAATTCCACCCCCCGCTCACCTGCTTCTTTGTTCCTTCCATTAGAGCCAGCATGGTGTAGTGGTTAAGAGCGGTGGTTTGGAGCAGTGGGCTCCTATCTGGAGAGCCGGGTTTGATTCCCCACTTCTTCACATGAGCTATGGAGGCTAATTTGGTGAAGTGGATTTGTTTCCCCACTCCACCACACGAAGCCAGCTGGGTGATCTTGAGCTAGTCACAGCTCTCTCATCCCCACCCACCTCACAGGGTGTCTGTTGTGGGGAGGGGAAGGGAAGGTGATTGTAAGCCGGTTTGAGTCTCCCTTAAGTGGTAGAGAAAGTCGGCATATACAAATCAACTCTTCTACTTCTAGCAACTGCTGTTTGCATAGCTAACGCCTGGTTGTGATTTTGCATGCTTCCTTGAGGGGATTCTTCGAGACACTCCCAGTGACCACTACTCCATGCCCAGAAGATGGCCAAGGTGACCTCCCTCTCATGAACTGCCTAAGGTCATAGAAGCAGCATTGCTGACAGATGGCCATCTAGATTCTGGTTAAAAACCTCCAGGGAAGGAGAGCTCACCACCTCCCGAGAAAGCCTGTTCCACTGAGGGACCGCTATAATGGTCAGGAAATTCTTCCTAATGTCTAGATGGAAACTTTTTTGATTTCATTTCAACCCATTGGTTCTGGTCCAACCTTCTGGAGTAACAGAAAACAATTCAGCACCCTCCTCTATGTGACAGCCCTTCAAGTACTTGAAGATGGTCATCATATCCCCTCTCAGTCGTCTCCTCTTCAGGCTAAATATACCCAGGTCCTTTAACCTTTCCTCATAGGACTTGGTCTCCAGACCCCTCACCATCTTTGTTGCCCTCCTCTGGACACATTCCAGCTTGTCTACATCCTTCTTAAATTGCTTTGCCCAAAACTGAACACAATACTCTAGGTGAGGTCTAACGAAAGCAAAGTGATACCATCACAACTACCTGTCCCCAACACCCCCAGTGACCCCTACTCCATGCCCAGAAGATGGCCAGGATGCCCTCCCTCTCATGAACTGCCTAAGGTCACAGAATCAGCATTGCTGACAGATGGCCATCTAGCCTCTGCTTAAAAACCTCCAGGGAAGGAGCACTTACCACCTCCAGAGGAAGCCCGTTCCACTGAGGAATCGCTCTGACTGTCGGGGAAAAAAAGTCAGATACCTTGAGAGGCACTCCTGATGGATATTTCCCTGTTCCAATGTTTCACTCCTAACACATGTTGGGAGTATCCAGCGTTGATCGACCGCTAGGGTCTTTTCTGCTGTTCTTCAGGCCCTTTTGAGGGCCGCTGCTTCAAGGACTCGCCAGGGTCCTGCCCGCTGGCAGCAGGGGCCCTTTGATGTTGCAAAGGCTGATGGTTCATGGAGCGGGGGGGGGGCTCTCTTCCTGTCCCCTCTGCTCCTGCTATCTGCAGGCACTTCAAGAAGGGCTTTAATTTTGATTTGTAATTTTGAAAAGGGCATTGTTATACATTTTTTTCACTTGATTTTGGGAATATTGATATTTTTCTGATTCCAATTAAAATGGAAATTTTCCTGTCATGACCTTTACGATATGATATCAGTACTCCCAGTGCTTGATGAAAATGGTAACCGTGCCCTTCTTGGCTTTCCAGTACAAGATCAAAACAATGTGTTTTTTAAAGTGTGGATCCCAAGACGTGAACACTGTCCTGAAATGTCCAATGGGCGGTCATGTGGAAGATGGAGTAGATTTGTTGCTCCTGAGGCCAGGACTCCGACTGATGGATGGACATGATGAGGAAGTAGATTTTGACTCCGTGTCAGGAGACTTCCTGTGCAGTGGTGGATTCAATGCCTTGAAAAATGGTTGGCTCTCTTTCAGTGGAGGTCCTTCAGCAGAGGCTAGATGGTGTCTGTCCGGCATGCTGTAGTTGAATACATCTTCCTTGACCTAAGGCTAGACTAAATGATCCTTAAGGTGCCTTCCAACTCAAAGGCTTTGGCTTTTTCCTGACATGAGTTGGTGTACAGTCTTTGTAGGGACATGGGCTGTGGTTGCTTCCCACACCTTTTGGGCTTGTCTCCCTTCCCTATGTGGGGCAGCCTGAAGGATAGAATCATAGGGTTGGAAGGGGCCATAGAGGCCATCTAGTCCAACCCCTTGCTCAATTCAGGATCAGCCTAGAGCATCCCTGACAATTGTCTGTCCTGATGCTGCTTGAAGACTTCCAGTGAGGGGGAGCTCACCACCTCCCTAGGAAGCTGATTCCACTGTTGAGCTACTCTCACTGCGAAGAATTTCCCCCCTAATATCCACGCAGTACCGTTCCACCTGTAATTTAAACCCATTACTGCGAGTCTTCTGCTACCAACAGGAAGAGCTCCCTGCCCTCCTCTAAGTGACAGCCCTTCAAATACTTGCATAACATCCAGATCACAAGATGTCATAGTTCCGCTGTACACTGCATTGGTCAGGGCCGCACCTGGAATATTGGGTGTGCAGTTCTGGAGGCCTCACTTCAAAAAGGATGTGGACAGAATGGAGCGGGTGCAGAGGACAGCGATGAGGAGGACCAGGGGCCTGGAGACCTGTGAGGAAAAGCTGAGGGAGCTGGGAATGTTTAGTCTGGAGAAGAGGCTTTTGAGGGTGGACAGGATTGCTCTCTTGAAGCCTTTGAAGGGCTGCCACTTAGAGGAGGGCGGGGAGCTGTTCCTGTGGGCAGCAGAGGAGAGGACTTGCAATAATGGCTTTAAATTGGGGGCGGAAAAGTACCGGCTGGATATTAGGGGAAAAAATGTTTACACTAAGATTTGACCACTGTGGTGCATCTCCTGGTTACATCTGGATTAGATTACTGGAGTGCTAGGGTTTGGAAACTTCAATTGGCGGAGAACGCTGTAACCAGGATGTTGACTAGAGTTGGTCTTGGGGACCACATCACTCCAGTCTTGGCTCTTCTACACTGGCTTCCAATTTGTTTCCGGACACAATTCAAGGTGGCAGTTTTCAAAGCCCTATATGTTTTGGGACCAGCATACCTGAAGGACCGCCTAATCCCTTCTGAACCTGCCCAACTGTGATATGGTCATCTTTGGAGGCTCTGCTTCGGGTGCCCCCACCTTCTGAGATTAGGTGGGCGGCTACCCAGAAGAAGACCTTCTCAGTTGTGGCACCAAAGCTCTGGAACTCTCTACCCTGGGCGATCCTTCTTCTGCCCTCTTCTGTTGCCACCTCTGCCAGTGGATAAAGTCTTTTTTTTTTTTTGGCACTCCCTCCTTCCTAGCCAATATTTTATATTTTGTATGTATCTTAAGCTCTGTTTTTTTTAAAACATTTTAATGTTGTTTGAATGAGGTGTGTTTGGGAGGAAGATTATTTTAATGGTTTTATAATGTATGTTATTGTGAATATTTTAAATTCTTACCTCCCTTGGCAGCCCTTATAAGGGCAGAAAGATGGGATATAAATCTTGCAAATCAGTGAATAATAATAAAGCGTCTGCATGCTATTTGGCCATGGTAAAAAAGGCTGACAAATTCTGGCTGGAGGTCAAGTGATGTCACACCTCTCTGGGAACTGCTGGGAACTCTATGGTGCCCCTGTTTGCCTCCAATGGCACCCCCATCTCTTGCTGGTTGCCAGTCTATGCGTGGTGTAGTGGTTAAGAGTGGTGGCTTGGAGCAGTCGGCTCTGATCTGGAGAACCGGGTTTGATTCCCCACTCCTCCACATGAGCGGCGGAGGCTCATCTGGTGAGAGGCTCATCTGGTGAACTGGATTTGTTTCCCCACTCCTATGCACGAAGCTGGCTGGGTGACCTTGGGCTAGTCACAGTTCTTTCCGAGCTCTCTCAGCCCCACCTACCTCACAGGGTGTCTGTTGTGGGGAGGGGAAGGGGATTGGAAGGTGATTGGTAGAGAAAGTTGGCATATAAAAACCAGCTTCTTCTATGCCTGGCAACCCTAGGAAAAGGGGAGAGGCCAGGGGCCCTTTCAGGGAAGGGAAAGAGGTATTAGTGGGGAAGGGGAACTGAGATACCCCCACAAGTTATTGTGGGTTCTCTACTTGTGCATGTGTGTGTGTGTATGTGTGGAAAAAATTGGATTTTTTTTCAGTACTCCCTCAAATTTCCCAATTTTTCCATTGAAAAGGTTAAAAGAAAATTCTTTGGAAGACAAACATTTTTTTCCTGGGCCTTCATGCCCCTACCTCCAGGCCAATTTGCAGTTGAGAAATTTGATGCAGGCATTACCTTGTGCATATTCAGGGATTACTCAGAACGTTGATATTTAGCTCCTGGAATCCAGAAACATCCCCCCCCCCGTCCCCGTCCCCGGCTTTATCAAGCTGTTGTGGCCAATTTTGAAGTCTTTTGCCTTCTGGGTGTTTTTCAGGGGCTCAATGCGCAAAAGCCAAAAGGCCCCTATTTCCTCCTCGATCAATTATTGATGGAGCCGTTCAAATGGGGACGACTCATCTGTGCCAAACGTATAAGTGCGTCTCTTATCTCAAAGGCTCAGACGTGCAGAATGCTGAGCTAGAAGCACTAGGACTGAGAGACCCATAAAGGTTGCCGCTGCAGAGGACTCCGGGAACCCCTGCCAATCCGCCTGGGGCTCTTTTGAGCTGTGGGAGGGGGGGGGGACGACACCAGCCAGTCTCCTTGAGAGAACTGGGGTTGACTGGGATGCACGGGCTGAAAATAAAACACTTTTTTTGTCCCAAGCCACTTTCTTTAATTTTTTTTTTTTTTGGCTTGCGTCTCATTCAAAAGTTGGATTGCGTTGAAGGCCGTTTCACTTTCCAAATAACAAGTCTGATCTGCCTCTTTGACAAGGGAGATGAAGCCCGTCAACGGTGCAGGACTCCTGCAGTGAACTTAATTCATAGATAGAATGAAAATGAGAATGGAAGCTGCAACTGAACATGGCCCTGGAGTTCTGCTTCGGTGGTGCTGTCGAGGATTTCTATGGCTCGGTCCGGTCTGTGTCGAGCCAGGGCTCTCTGCTGCTGCCTGGATCTTTCTTTCAAGAACTGTCCCAGTTGTGCCTCGGCCCTCCCTCCAGGGAGCCCAGGGCAGTGCCCGTGGTTCTCCCGTGGTCATGTTATCCTTTCAACCCAGAGGATTGGGAACTGGGCCTGCCCTGTCCTGCACCATGTTCTAACCACTGCATCACACAGGAGAAAATTTACAGTTTATATTATATTATGCTTGTGCTGGCCAATGGCCGTAACAATAAATGTATGTATGTATTATATTATGCAGTACTTAATAATTGTGGACTTGCTGTTGAGTCGTTAATTGTGGACTTAATTGTGGAGGGGTCTGGAGACCAAGTACTGTGAGGAAAGGTTGAAGGAGCTGGGTATGTTTAGCCTGAAGAGGAGAAGACTGAGAGGGGAATGAGAACCATCTTCAAGTACTTGAGGGGCTGTCATATGGAGGAGGGTGCCGAGTTGTTTTCTGATGCCCCAGAAGGTCGGACCAGAACCTACGGGTTGAAATTAAATCAAAAGAGTCTCCGTCTAGACATTAGGAAGAATTTTCTAACAGAGTGGTTCCTCAGTGGAACAGGTTTCCTCGGGAGGTGGTGAGCGCTCCTTCCCTGGAGGTTTATAAGAATAGGCTAGATGGCCATCTGTCAGCATGCTGATTCTGTGACCTTACGCAGATGATGAGAGGGAGGGCACCTTTGCCATCTTCTGGGCATGGAGTAGGCGTCACTGGGGGTGTGGGGGGAGGTAGTTGTGAATTTCCTGCATTGTGCAGGGGGTTGGACTAGATGACCCTGGTAGTCCCTTCCTTAATAATTGTGGACTTGCTGTTGAACCGTTCCTCATCCTTTGAATCAAACTGTTAGAGCCTCCCTATGCTTGTAGTTTGACCCCTGGTCTCTGTTCTGTGGGTCTTCCTTCCCAGAGAAGAAGAGACATGGCCAAGTCTGTGGAACGCCTTCCCCCTTGGGCTTCCGTTTTCTCTCTAGCGTCAACTGAAGCTCAGTCATTGTGTACCCCCCCTGGCACCCAAGCTGTTCTGGGGAGGTTGGAGGCATCTAGGTGCCTTTGGCAGGCTGCTCAGAGAAGCGGTGCCAGGAATGCCTTCATGGGGGCCCCCGGGGCTCTTGTCCTGTTCTCGGGTCTCCTTGGCTTCAGGTGGGCATCGGAGGAAGGAGCCACAGGTGCTGGGAAAGCAAATGTCGGTTCACCATGAGGTGAGCAAAAAGGGAATTTGAGGAGCAGATACGTAAAAACATTAAGGCAAAAAATAAGAAGTTCTTCAAATATTTGAGGAACAGGAAATGGCCAAGGAGGCACACTTGGGCTGTTGGATGACAAAGGAATGGAATGGGAGCATTACTATAGGGAAACAGGGAGGTACGAATTCTCTGCATCTGTTTTCACTGTGAAATCTGAGCTGAGTGGATTCTGATCTGGAGAACCGGGTTCGATTCCCCACTCCTCCACATGGGCGGTGGAGGCTAATCTGGTGAACCGGATTTGTTTCCCCACTCCTCCACACGAAGTTGGCTGGGTGACCTCGTTGCTAAACAATAACTTGTTGCTAAAACCAGCATCTGTACCGGAGGACTAAAAAGTAGGAAAGGTCATACCAATTTTTTTAAAAGAGTCTAGAGGGGATCAAGGGGGCTACAGGGCTCAGCCACCTAATGTCTGTTGCAGGACATTGGTAGAGACTGTTACTAAAGACAAAATTAGTAAGAGCATCAAGGAACAAAACTTAGGCAGATCATGAGGGCAGGAAGGGATGACCCAGTGCTCGGTTCTTGTGGTGCTTTCTTATATGCCAATTTCTAGTTTGGGGTCGGGAAGGAATTTTCCTGCAGGCCAGATTGGCCCGGGGATCCTGGAGTATTTCTCCCCCACCCCCTTCCTCTGGGCATAGAGCAGGGGTAGCTGTGAATTTCCTGCATTGTTGGACTAGATGGCCCTTGGGGTGCCTTCCAGCTCTGTTTCTAATAGCTGGAAATAATGTAGACACACAGTTGAAACCCTACACAGTTGAAGAACCCAAGCAGAACACGTGAGCCTGCTTTTCGCCTCTTGCTCACTAGTTCCACACAAAGCTCCTGTTAGCACAGCTTATTCACGTGCCCCTGGTTGCACACTCCAAGATCTACTGTTTGGAGGTGGAAAGGGATGGAGCTGCACTGATACAGATGGTGGGCATGAGATGCGCCTCAGATGAATTTCCTACAAGTGCTTGCTTGATGAATTTTCACATCTTCAGGATAAATTGAACACCCCCCCCCAATAAATTAAAAGAAGTGCACATTAACCATTTACCATCTTTGGAGAGCCAGCGTGGTGTAGTAGTTAAGAGTTGTGGGCTCTAATCTGGAGAACCAGGTGCGATTCCCCACTCCTCCATGTGCAGCCTGTCACAGTTCTCTCCAGACTCTCTCAGCCCCACCTACCTCACAAGGTGCCTGTTGGGGGGGGGAGGGAAGGTGATTGTAAGCCGCTTTGAGACTCCTTTCGGTATAGAAAAGCGGGGTATAAAAAACAAGTCTTCTTCTGCTGCAAAGATTGTTTCCCTTGTGGCTCTTGTCCTTTCGGTCAGTTGTCGTTCTGCTCCGTATTTTGCTTTGAATGCTCCTTACAGTGATAAGAGCAGCCCTGCCTTGAAGAGTCCAATCAGGGTCCTTTCAGGGGGGTTGGCTCTGCTCCTCCATGGCATACCGCAGCAGGTTGGATTAGGGTTCTGGATGAAGGCGTTGTTGTTTTTAAGAGTGAAAAATTCTGGGAATAAATCTTTTTTCTTTGCAGAACCAAAAAGGGAACATTTGTTTTTAGCACAGATCTTTGACTGGAATGCGTAAATCCCCCCAACTGCCTCTTTGTGTCCTGCCTGGCACTGGGGTCATAATGAAGGGGCAGCAGCAGAATGTATTTCATTGATTTATACTCTGCCTTTCTCACTGAGGCTGAAGGCAGGTTACAGAATATACCAGAATGCACCCCAGACAGCAGAGAACAACCAATGAGCCCTGCAATAGGACTAGGATGGCAGAATTAGAAGGTAGTGTCAGCCACAGACTTCCTAGGCAAAGGGTAGAGGGAATTACGCTGGTAAAAGACAATGCAGTAAAAGCAGGAAAATGCCTCAAATAGTCATTGCCATGAACTGCGCTCCCGTTCCATTACAAAGGGGCCCTCCGGGGCTCTTCCGTTCTGCTGCAGTTTGTCATGCTGAAGGCCGAGAGGGAGGGCTGGGGGCTCAGAGCGTAGTCTGGGAAGCAGTCCAAGGTCATTCACAGTTCAGGCAGAGTCCCAGATACCAACACAGGCAAGGGCAGTCCAAGGCGTGAGTCAGGGTCAGCCCAAGAGATCAGGATGCCAGGAATCCAAAGTATGACAGGGAGACAAGGCCGATACACAGGGAAGTTGATGAGTTGCTTGCACAACAGCCAAGCCTACTTGACGGCTAAAATAGGCCTGGGGTGAGCCAGCTTTTGCTCATTACCCTGTGTTGCCATTCCCTGCCTGGTGAAGCTCGTTAGCCTCATCACGGTAGTCAGCACTCTTCACTGGGCTCTTCCCTAAGGTGTTACCGGACTCAAATCTAACTGAATTAGTAGACACTATGAACCCCAATTGCCTTGCCGTGGTGTAGTGGAAATTACGCTAGTAAATGACAATGCAGTAACAGCAAGATGATACCTAGAATAATCATTGCAGTAGATTACGACCCTTGTTAGTTATAAAGGTGTTCCATTGTACCTGTGTCCTATAAAAATGCCCTCCTGAAGATTTCTGTTTTGCAGATTTTGTAAACTCCTGAACCAATTCTGTTTTACATAGTTTGTGGAATGATAGAAGTGTGGGAGCCTTAGAATTGTAGAGTTGGAAGGGACCACCAGAGTCATCTAGTCCACCCCCCAGCACAATGCAGGAAATGCACAACTACCTCCCCCCCACACCCCCAGTGACAACGCCTTCCTGACCTCCTCAAGATGGAGGCCACAAGAGAGGATGCAGATGAGGTGAGGAGCCATGGCTCAGTGGTAGAGCATCTGTTTGACATGCAGAAGGTCCCAGGTTCAATCCCCGGCATCTCCAGTTAAAGGGACTAGGCAAGTAGGTGATGTGAAAGACCTCTGCCTGAGACCCTGGGGAGCCGCTGCCGGTCTGAGCAGACAATACTGACTTTGATGGACCAAGGGTCTGATTCAGTAGAAGGCAGCTTCAGGTACAGGCAGCTTCTAGCTTTACCCATCTGCAAGGCGGTACCCTTGGAGGGCCTTGATCAGATGAATGACGCTGTCGTTGGTGAGCACCGGGGGAAAGGCGCTGCTGCAGAGATGAGGGACCAAGGCCACGAAGGGCTTTGTGTGTGCTAGCCGGCACCTTGAGTTGAACCTGGGAACTGATGGGCAGCCAATGGAAGGATTGCGGAATGGGGCTTGTATTCTTGTTCCACTGACCTCCCCATAATCACCTAGCTGTGGCATTTTGTACCCACTGAAGTCTCTTAGTTGGCTTTAAGGGCATGCCATGTACAATGCATTACAGTAGTCTAGCATTACAATAGTCTAGGCATGCCATGTACAATGCATTACAGCCAGCCAACTCCCACAGGGGTTTCGAGAAGCCAGCTGGAGCCCAGGAGGTTGAGCAGATCTGCTTTGCCTTTGGGCCCAGAATGAGGTGAGGTGTTTGGTGCTCCCATTCCGTTCTTCCTGTGTTAGCAGAACTCTGTTGGGTAGGGGCCGTGGCTCAGTTTGTAGAGCATCTTTGACGGACCAAGGGTCTAATTCAGTAGAAGGCAGCTTCATGTGTTCATTAATTTATTTAGGAGAGAGGCCGTGGCTCAGTGGTAGACCATCTGGTCGGCATGCAGAAGGTCCCAGGTTCAATCCCCGGTATCTCCAGTTAAAGAGACTAGGCAAATAGGTGATGTGAAAGACCCCTACCTGAGACCCTGGAGAGCCATGGAGAGGGGCTGTGGCTCAGTGGTGGAGCATCTGCTTGGCATGCAGAAGGTCCCAGGTTCAATCACCAGCGTCTCTAGTTAAAAAGGACCAGGCGAGTAGGTGACGTGAAAGACCCCTGCCTGAGACCCTGGAGAGCTGCTGCCGGTCTGGGTAGACAATACTGACTTTGATGGACCGAGGGTCTGATTCAGTATAAGGCAGCTTCATGTGTGTGTGCATGTGCGTAGAATTCCTGGCTTACAATCGGGAAATACTGACTGCATCGCGGTATTGGAGTCCTTCAGGTTTTGACATCTGCCTCCTGACGGGAGAACCTTGCTGCGGAGATCTTTCTGCTAGTTGGTGGCGGCACATTCTGTCTTTGGGGCAAGTTGGGGGGCTTGGTTGTTCTTCAGCCCAGTCGTAGGACTGTGTCCTCAGGAGCGTGCTCAGTAGAACTTACTCCAAAGTAAGCGTGCCTGGGCTTCCAGCCTAAATTTGCATGGAACAAATACACCTTCTTGCATGGAAATAAGTCTATGTTGGGTATTGATTTTTTTCAAAAAAAATTATCCTGCTTTTAGTTTTATGCACCTGAACCTTGAGCTGTTCGTTCAGATTTCAGGGGTGCATACCTGCTTGCTCCAGAGTAGAATGGTTACAGTCAAGCGGTGCATGTTGGCGTTAATGGGGCAATGGATTTTGACCAGAAGTAATGATTTCAGTGGCTGAGCCCCAAGCGAGTATTTTGTTCTTCCTTTGTAGGGGAAAAGGTCTCTCTCTGTCTCTCTCTAGCGACTGCAGTGATGCGTCTTGGAAGCGCATGCTGCGGCACAGGGCCGCCACTTTTGCTGTGCCTTTTGAGGGTGTGTAATCCAATTTGCATAATGTTTTCATGAACCCGGCAGGTGCCAAACCCCAGTTGCTAAATAGTGGATGTTTTTCACTTACTTTGCAGTGTTCTCATCCAGAGATTCTTACACCCAAATGTGAAAATCTGTATCATTCCTTGAAAAATGGTGATTGCATGGCCTTTAAAAATGGCTGCATTTGCAAATCAATTTATTTCTTATTTGTCCTTCTGCTTATGATGAGTCGCATCATGTTTTCAAGAGCTAGGATTGTGAATAAAGACAGCTGGGATTCTCAGGGTTGTAGCTAGGGTTGCCAGGTCCCTCCTGGCAACTGGTGGGAGCTGTTGGGAGGCGGATACAGGGGGCATGATGACGTCACTTCCGGTGGGATGTAGAAGTGCCAGCATCGCGCTGCCCCTTCCCGATGCTCTAGCACTTTGCCGAACAAGTCTGTGGTTTCCATAGAGTTTTGGGGAGAGGGATGGAGCATCCCCCTGTGTGATGCTAGCACTTCCGCAGATCCCCCCCCATGTGATGCCATCACTTCCAGCACGATGCAGAAGTGCTGGCATCACATAGGGGGATGCTCCGTCACTCTCCCCTCCTTTCCGCCAGCCTGCTTCTGCCTGCCAAACATCTGAGTGTTGGTGGGCAGCGGCAGGAATCCCCAGGAGATTGCCACCACCAGTGGGCACCTGGGAACCGTAGTTGTTGCAAACCCTGTTGTGTGGAGTCTGGGGGCCCCACGGTCCCTCAAGGCAGGCCTGCAGAGAGCTTCAGGTTGCCCGGCCGGCTATGGAGGAACTCCCTGTCTCTAACTCACATCCTAGGATGCATTTTAGCAAGGACTGTTGGAAAAAAGCAGGCTTTGTCAGGGTTCCCCTCCCCCCCGCCCCGGTGATTGTGTGAGTTAGCCTGAGTTCCCTGGCGGCCTCCCAACAGAGCTCTGTTGGGGTCTTTTTCTTCCTTCAGCACCACACGTGGATTCTCTGCCACCTCCCAGGCAAATGACCCAAGGTCCCGCTGGGGCTTCTGCCCCCTGTCTTCTGTCCTTGTGGCCCTCGCAGGCTGCTCGACTTTGGACTCTGGGCCGTCTGGCTCACCTGGAGCCGGTTCCAAACAGAGCTGCAACCAGCTAAATTTGTGCCTTAGGCAAGAATATAAAAGTGCATCTCCCCCCTCCCCCTGGTACTTTCACGGTGATTGTAATAAGAAGCAAGAATAGCACCGTGTTTATTTTAGTCATAGAGAGCTGCATACACAATCAACTAATGCATAAGTGAGTATTTAATTTAGTGTTTTAAAAAATACAAAATTAAATTGCATCAGGTACGACCATTTTTTACAATTTCACTTTTCGTGTTGTCAGTGGTATTAACATTGAACAAAATTAATATGTTTTTTATTTTTAAAATCTGCTTGCTGGCAGGCAACCAGGAACATTAACATGAGCCACAGAGCACTGATAACTTTCATAGTTAAATTGTGGAACTCCCTGCCCCAGGATGTGACGATGGCTGCCAACTTGGATTTGATGAGCCCTCTTGGTCTGATCCAGCAGTGCCTTTCTTATGTTCTTATGAACTGTCTTAGTTGTTTCTATTTCAAACTTTCTCTGATGCCACAAAGCAACCAACCACTGTTCTCGAATAGAGTGGCGAGGGTCGGGGGAGCAGGCAGCCTGGAACCGTCAACGTCCACGCTACCACGCAAAGGCTGACATTTGCAAGGCTTGGTTGCAGCTGGTGGCTGTGGAGCCTAGTGGGACTGGTAGGACAGAGAGCAGCAAATGGCGGGCACGGGCAGAGCAAACCAACCCTCACTTGGTCCCCATCCCCGCCCCTTGCACATTAAAAAAACTCAAGTACGGTTATCAGTTTCTTAACAGATAGATGCCATGTAAATGCACTTCAGAAGAGTCTCTTCAGCTCAGCAGGCTTCTGTGTGATTCTCTGTAGGGAGAAATGGTGTCGTCTCTTCCCCCACCCCTTCCAACCACCTCTCCCTACCACCAGCCCTTCAACCACTTCATAATGGTTTGCCTTTGTTCAGGTAAAATTTTAGATGTCAACAGCTCTCTATATTGAGATGCTTTTCATCTTAAGCTTGTTCCTCTGCCTCCCTGGCTTCTGCTGTGTTGCCTGGCTGCAGAAAGGCCTTGTCTGGTTTGAAAAACCAGAGGACCGACTGGCGTCCTTGAGCTTTGTTTCCCTTCCCTTTCTTTTGCATTCTTATGGTTCTGGCTGCCTGATTTATAACCGCTGCTAGCCAGGCAGCAGGTGGTGTGCAGGTGTTTGTGAATGAAGTAAACCCTTGTGTGTATTTTGGGCCTGTGAATCCTGGAAGAAGAATCGGCACTTGCTCCCACTGTCTTGTGCTTTGCTGTGCCCTGCCCACCAGCCGTCCCTCCCCCTGCCAATGCCAAAGGGGAGGGGCCGTGGCTCAGTTTGTAGAGCATCTGCTTGGCATGCAGAAGGTCCCAGGTTCAATCCCCGGCATCTCCAGTTAAAGGGACTAGGCAGGTAGGTGATGTGAAAGACCTCAGCCTGAGACCCTGGAGAGCTGCTGCCGGTCTGGGTAGACAATACTGACTTTGATGGACTGAGGATCTGGTTCAGTATAAAGGCAGCTTCATGTGTTCAACTCTGGGACGGCTAATTCTTGATGGGGTAGAGCCAGGAGGGTCCAGCAGTTTGGAGCATCACTTGGGATTGCTGCTCTAACCCCTTCTGTTTTGCCTCTGGCAAATCTCACAAGGTCTGGACAAGAAATACAAGGAATCAAGCTCCTATAAATATCCTCATCAGAGAGGGTCTCCTCAGCTTGCTCCTCGTGGGAAAAGGGAAGTGCAGCCTGGCCAGGCCCTTCTAGACTACAGAGATCAGCTCTCCTGGCCAAAACGGCTGATTTAGAGAGGGGGCCGTGCAGCATTATACCCTCCTGAGGTCCCTCTCCTCCAGGAATGTCTCAGCCTGGAGCTGGCTGCCCTATGGCAGAGGTGGCCAGGCTGGTGTTGGGGCCATGGAGGTGGGTCCAAACGGCCCTTCTTGTCTGGCATGACCCTTCATAAGAACATAAGAAAGGCCCTGCTGGATTAGAGCAAAGCCCATCAAGTCCAGCCGTCTGTTCACACAGTGGCCAACCAGGTGCCTCTAGGAAGCCCTCAAACAAGACAGCTGCAGCAGGTATTATCCTGCCTGTCTTCCACAGCACCTCATAGAATAGGCCTGCTCCTCTGACCCTGGAGAGAATAGGTACGCATCATGACGAGTAGCCATGGATAGCCCTCTTCTCCTCCATAAACATGCCCACTCCCCTCTTAAAGCCTTCCAAGTTGGCAGCTATCACCACATCCTGGGGCAGGGAGTTCCACAATTTAACTATGCATTGTGTGAAGAAATAATTGGAGGAGGCATGCTCCTCTGTTACTGGAGAGAATAGGTATGCATCATGACTAGTATTCATAATAAGATAAGAAAATTCCTTCTAGATCAGACCCAGGCCCATCAAGTCCAGCCGTCTGTTCACACAGTGGCCAACCAGGTGCCTCCAGGAAGCCCAGAAACAATACGGCTGCAGCAGCATTGTCCTGCCTGTGCGCCAAAACACCTAACAATAATAGGCATGCTCCTCTGACCCTGGAGAGAATAGGTACTGTATGCATCATGACTAGTACTCATTTTGACTTATAGCCCTCTCCTCCATGAACGTGTCCCCTCCCCTCTTAAAGCCTTCCATGTCGGCGGCCATCACCATATCCTGGGGCAGGGAGTTCCACAATTTAACTGTGCATAGTGTGAAGAAATAATTGGAGGAGAGCTGCACAGCAAGGCTTCCTTGGGCTGAGCCCGTCGGCCCGACGACCAGCCAGGTAAGAGGAGCAAGAGAGGCCTCCCGCTTGATGGCCACCACCCGTCTTCTTTGCATGGCAAACAGAGCAGGCACCTCTGGGTTTCTTGAGGATGTTCGTGTGGGAGAAGACTACACTCCAGAGGCCCCACTCCCCCAGACTCTTCAGGGCAATTGTTATTGTTGTTGTTGTTCAACTTTTATTCTGCTCTTCCCAACAAAAATCGGGCTCAGAGCAGATATTTATTTATTTATTACTTGCATTTATATCCCGCCCTCATTCCCAGCAAGCCGGGCTCAGAGCAGGTCACAACATGATTATAAAAGCATCAATAACTATATTCTATATCATTAAATAGAACAGGGCATACAAACCAATTTAAAACTGTAAAACCTGAGATTAACAATCTGTCTAACCATCTGTCTAAATAAAACCTGATTAGCAGTATATCTAAATAAATGTTAACAATATATCTAAATAAAACCCGAGATTAACAATATATCTAAATTACGTGAGTTTTCCCTTAACAAAGGGTGAACAAGCAGCAGCAGCAGTACATTTTAAAAAAAATACACCATAAGGAAAGGCCCTCCTGGATCAGACCCAGGCCCATCAAGTCCAGCAGTCTGTTTGCACAGTGGCCAACCAGGTGCCTCCAGGAAGCCCACAAACAAGGTGACTGCAGCAGCATCATCCTGCCTGCTGTACCTAATATATCCACAGGACCTAATATATTCAGCATGCTCCTCTGATCCTGGAGAGAATAGGTATGCATCATGACTAATATCCATTTTGACTAGTAGGTAGGGCTGTTGATTCGGTTCGGCCTGAACTGAAAAACAGCCAAATTTCCCCTGATTCGGTGGTTTTTAGTTTGGGACGAACCAAACTCAAAAATGGGGGGAAAACGTGGGAGCCGAATTCAGCGAGTTCGGGAGTTCACGAATAAATTCGGCAAATTCGGGGCGCAGCAGCATAACCGTCATAAGCAGCATTCTCCCCCGGCCAATCGGTGGCCAAGCTGGGTCTTCTTCTGGCCAATCAGTCAGGATTGAGTACTGGAGGAATCAGCTTCTGCGCGGCCCGGCCGGGGAGAGAAAGAGAGAGAAATCCTCGTGGGGGGGTGCGTGTGCACATTCACTCCTTTTCCGTGGCTGCAGGGGGTGCATTTTGGGGGGTAGAGACCCCAAACTTTCAGCGGAGCTTCAGACGAGCCTTCTTAAGAGACCCCCCAAGTTTTGTAAACATTGGGTCAGGGGGTCCCGAGATATGGTCTCCACCCCTTTTCCCTCCCCCCTTTTCCATTTCTGTGGCTGCAGGGGGCGCTTTTTTGGGGGTGCAGCCCTCAAACTTTCAGCATAGTTTCAGACGAGCCTTGTTAAGAGACCCCCCCCATGTTTTGTAAAGATGGGTTCAGTGGGGGCAGAAATATGGGCTCCCCCCTTATCTCTTTCCGTGGCTGCAGGGGGTGCATTTTTGGGGGTGCAGCCCCCAAACATTCAGCATAGCTTCAGACGAGCCTTCTTAAGAGACCCCCCAGGTTTTGTAAACATTGGGTCAGGGGGTCCCGAGATATGGGCTTTCCCCTTTTCCCTATTGGGATGAATGGATCACCAGATCCTGTATGCATCTCCAGAGCGGCAAATCCAAGGCAAAACCTCCCGTGCTTAAATAGATTCGTATTGGATTACCCAGTCCTCCCAGCCCCTCCTGATGGAACAGAAGACAGCCACAGTAAGACCCCTTTGGGGGCTTTAATCTATAATTTTTCTCCTGTGTGTGTGTGTGTGTGTGGGGAAAGCAGAGTCTGTGTGTGGGTGGGGAGAGAGCTGTTTCTAGGGGTGGGGGGGAAGCCAAAGGGGGCTTTCGCCCATTCTGCCTGGGGTGTGTGTGCCCCCTCGAGTCTCTCTCTCCCTGGTTTGAGGGAGGGGGGCTTCAGTTGTGTGTCCTCAGGTTTTTCCTAATTCATAAGATCGGTTAGGTCTATTTTGATGCTTGCTCAAAACTGGTTTTCAAATGGTGACTTAAAGAATGCATTTGCCTGGTCCCGAGTCCGATGCAAAAGGGGAAATTCCACCCCCTCCTGCTCATTATGCATAGCTAGCTGCCTCTGTCCCTTTCCATGGTTTGCAAACTCCCAGGTGTCAGGTGTTGCTTTGCATGGTTGCAAACGTGTTGCTTTGCATGGTTGTGTTGCTTTGCAGTTGTGTTGCTTTGCAAACTTCTTCGCACCTGCCCCGCCCTTGCTCCCCACAGCTCAGCTGTTTGTCGGGGCTGGGAGCTTTGTGCTGGGCGGCAAGCTCTGCTTAGAGATGCACATTAAGGGTGGGTGGGACCCCTTTCGGGGCCCATATCTCAGCCCCCCCGACCCAATCTTAACAAAACTTGGGGGGGTCTTGCAAGAAGGGTTCTTTGAAGCTCCGCTGAAAGTTTGGGACCTCTACCCCCCAAAATGCCCCCCCGGAGCCGCGGAAAGGCGCAGTTGTGTTTTTAATGGCTTTATTCGGCCAAATTTTTCCCCTGAACTTTGAATTTGCGCCGAATTGCACGGACCCGAAGCGGGGGAGTTCAGACTTTGGCATATCCCGAATCCAGACGGGCCGAATTTGGCCGAATCCGAACTATACCAATTTTTTTTTTCAACAGCCTTACTAGTAGGCATGAATAGCCCTCTCCTCCATGAACATGTGGGATCTTGCATGGTGGGGGGAGGATTGGGGTCACTGGGGATGTGGGGGGGGTAATTGTTAATTTCCTGCAATAGGCAGGGGGTTGGACTAGATGACCCTGGTGGTCCCTTCCAACTCTATGATTCTATGAACATGTTCACACCCCTCTTAAAGCTTTCCAAGTTGTCAGCCATCACCACATCCTGGGGCAGGGAGTTCCACAATTTTACTATGCGTTGTGTGAAGAAATACTTCCTTTTATCTCTTTGAATCTCTCACCTTCCAGCTTCAGCAGATGACCCCGCGTTCTAGTATTATGAGACAGGGAGAAAAGCTTCTCCCTTTCCAGTATCTCTGTGCCATGCATAGTCAGATATAATAGCATAACGGCACAGTGCAGGGACAAACAGCAAGAGAGGATTTCCTGAGAGGGTCCAGCAGGGAGGCCAACTGATGTACAACCGTCGCTGCCCTCAACCATAGGCCCGGCACAACTGAACCAAGTCCTTCAGGGCTCGAGTTTCACTTGACCGCGAGTTCTACCGGGCTGGTGACAGGGCCGGAAAAACCCTGGCTCTGATTGAAGACAGCTGGGTATGCCTTGGGCCAGGGATCACCAGCAGGTCGGCTCCAGATGAGTGCAGTGCTCTTTGGAGGATGTATTGGGAGAGGCGGTCCCATAGGTATGATGGTCCCAGATTGTTTAGGGCTTTAAAGGTCAAATACCAAATCCTTGAACTGGATTCAATACTCAAACTGGAGCCAGTGCAGCTGGCGGAGCTCGGATTGACTATGCACTCTCCACAGGGTCCCTGCTGCCGTGTTCTGAAGCAGTTGTAGTTTCCGGAGCAGTCTCAAGGGTAACCCTGCATAGAGTGAGTTACAGTAGTCTAGCCTGGATCGCTGTGGCCAGATCAGGATGGGACGGGTAGGGGACCAGCTGCCTAATTTGGTGAAGGTGAAAACACGCCCTCCTGGCAGTATCTGTGACTTGGGCCTTCCTTGTAAGGAAGGCATCCAGGACCACGCCTAGGCTCCTGGTACCAGTGGAACCCCATCAAGACTCGGGAGCTGAAGCCCAAACTCTCTTCCTCCCCGACCCAGCCACGGGACCGCCATCTTTGTTGGATTCAATTTCAGCTGACTTGGCTTCAACCATTTCTCCACAGCTCCCAGGCGCATGGCCGGCGTCTCTGGGACGGCACCCAACCGGCTGTTCATCAGCAGATATAACTAGGTGCCATTTGCATATTGATGCCACCCTAGCCTGAAACTCCGGACTAGCTGGCCGAGGGGGGCATATATAGATATTAACAAGCATTGAGGTGAAGATCGCCTCACTCTGTGGCTACGGATTGTTTCTCTGTGGGGTATCTGGTTCAAGGATTTGGTATTGACCTTTAAAGCCCTAAATGGTGAGAGCCAGTGTGGTGTTGTGGTTAAGAGAGGTGGTTTGGAGCAGTGGAGTCTGATCTGGAGAACCGGGTTTGATTCCCCACTCCTCCATGTGAGCGGTGGAGGCTAATTTGGTGAACTGGAGTTGTTTCCCCACTACTACACACAAAGCCAGCTGGGTGACCTTGGCCCAGTCACAGCTCTCTCAGCCCCACCTACCTCATAGGGTGTCTGTTGTGGGGAGGGGAAGGGAAGGTGATTGTAAGCCGGTTTGATTCTTCCCTCAGTGGTAGAGAAAGTCATCGTCTACTACTACTACTACTACTGCTACTACTACTACTACTACTACTACCTGCCCCATGTTTCGGGAAAGTGGGCAAGGCCCTTGTCCGGTGGGCTTCTGGTTGTCAGGTGGTTTCCATCTTGAAACAGCCATGGCCAGAGGAGTGGACAAACGGTCATTCCTTCCGGCACCCAGGCCTCATTCCAGGGAGGGAAGGAAGCGTGGCGGTTTTAGCCGAATGTGGCTCTCTCGGAGCCGTCGCCCGAGTCCCGTCGGTTTGAAAGGTCAGAACTGGCACTTTGTCCGGGGCGCAGGAGGCAGGCGGAGGAGGCTGCGTTTATTTAGAATATCGATGTCCCTCGCTGCTTGGTAGTTAAAAGCCTCCACTATGATACCAGCAAGCAAAAATGCAGTGAAAAAGTAGTGAATAAATAAGCAGCCTCTGGAGAGGGAAGAGGAAAAATGCGTTCTTATGAAAGTTGCAGGCGAATAAAACCATCACCTTTAATCAACAAAGGAATGGCTGGAAGTAAATCTTCCTGCCCCAAGAAAAGGACGAATAACCGGCACCATTCTGCTGGCTGCCTAGGGTGCATAAATACCACGTTCCTCTGGCGCCTGCGAGCTGAACGGACCTGGGTCTCAGCAAAGCGCTGTGGTTTGTCACACACCTTTTGACCTCTCAACTGATGGGCAGGTTCGCTGGGGCATAGGATCCAGGCTGCCTGCTCTGGGGATCCTGCCCCCTCTGGCAGCCACATTGCAGGCAAGCTGCACTTCTCTGAATGTCTAACAAGGGGTCACAGAATGAGTTGCAGCAACATGATCCCATTGCTAATGCTTGGGGGGGGCAGGCTGAGATCTCTCCTGTCCAGGAAGTGTATGGGGTAAAGCTCACTTATTTAACAGTACGTGGCTGCTAGACTCTAAGAAAGCTGTAGACAAACTGGAACATGTCCAGAGGAGGGCAACAAAGATGGTGAGGGGTCTGGAGACCAAATCCTATGAGGAAAGGAGCTGGGTATGTTTAGCCTGAAGAGGAGAAGACTGAGAGGGGATAACCACCTTCAAGTACTTGAAGGGCTGTCATATAGAGGAGGGTGCCGAATTGTTTTCTGTTGCCTCAGAAGGTCGGACCAGAACCAACAGGTTGAAATTAAATCAAAAGAGTTTCCATCTAGACATTAGGAAGAATTTTCTAACAGAGCAGTTCCTAGGTGGAACAGGCTTCCTCAGGAGGTGGTGAGCTCTCCTTCCCTCGAGGTTTTTAAGCAGAGGCTAGATGGCCATCTGTCAGCAATGCTGATTCTATGAACTTTGCAGGTCATGGGAGGGGGGCATCTTGGCCATCTTCTGGGCATGGAAGAGGGGTCACTGGGTGTGTGTAGGGGGGAGATAGTTGTGAATTTCCTGCATTGTGCAGGGGGTTGGTCTAGATGACTCTGGTGGTACTTTCCAACTCTATGATTCTAGATTAACTGGTCACCAAGGGATGCTCACTGCAATTACTGAAACTATGCAATTGCATAAGCGATCCAAGTCACTGGAATAACGCCGCAATAATATTCTGGTAGCTGCAACAGCTGCACAGCAGTCAGGAGTGAAGAGCTGCCACATGGCTCTTCAGAAAGAGGGTCTCTGCCTGAGATGGGTACTTGTCTGACACACCTGGGAAGGAACGGCACAGACCAGGCACCGCCCAGAAATGGCCCCAGCTCCCCGGCTTCCAGTGGTCAGATGCCTGTCCAAAGCAGTGTCTGTGCAGGGAGTCTGGATAGCCATAAGAACGTAAGAAAGGCCCCGCTCGATCAGACCCAGGTCCACCAAGTCCAGCAGTCTGTTCACACAGGGGCCAACTAGGGGCCTCCAGGAAGCCCCCAAACAAAATGACTGCAGCAGCACCATCCTGCCTGTCTTCTACAGGTGGCTTCAGTACCCTGCTGCTGTTGAGGGTGTCTGGCCTGAAGAAGACCGGCAACCAGTGAGGAGCCTTGATCCCCGGTCTGCACTGTGGGTGAAGGTTCCTGGGAAGCTCTGGAATTCCTGCTCTTTGTTGGTGGCTCCATGGTGCCCTCCCTGCCAGGGCTGAGCCGGGGGAGGGGCTCTTCTCATCCAGCGCCCACTTTAATTCATTTGTGGGCACCCCACTGCTTTTCCTTGTGGGTGCTGGCTGCTTGGCAGAAGGGCTTTGTGTTGCTGAGACAGGCAGACTTGCTTCGTGGTTGGGCCTTGCAAGTGGAGGTCGCCCAAGCCATGCTGGAGGTGAGTGAGGGACCATGCGGTGTTTTGGCAGAGGCTGCAGTAGGTGGGGCTTCCGGACAGGCAGGGAGCCCCTTTTAGCTGTCGAGCGGCGGCTGCTTGATCGGTCCCCTGTGGATTTGCTCAGTGCTGTTGTGTATGTGTGTGTGAAGTGCCATCAAGTCGCTTCCGACTCATGGCGACCCTATGAATGAAAGTCCTCCAAAATGTCCTATCTTTGACAGCCTTGCTCAGGTCTTGCAAATTGAGGGCTGTGGCTTCCTTTATTGAGTCAGTCCATCTCTTGTTGGGTCTTCCTCTTTTCCTGCTGCCCTCAGCTTTTCCTAGCATGACTGTCTTTTCCAGTGACTCTTGTCGTCTCAGTTTAGTCATTTTAGCTTCTAGGGTCAGTTCAGGCTTGATTTGATCTATAACCCACTGATTTGGTTTTTTGGCCATCCACGGAATCCGTAACACTCTCCTCCAACACCACATTTCAAAGGAATCTATTTTCTTCCTATCAGCTTTCTTTACTGCCCAGCTTTCACACCCATACATAGTAATAGGGAATACGATGGCATGTATTAATCTAGTCTTGGTGGCCAGTGACACATCCTTACACTTCATCCTTTGTGCTGTTGCCACCAGGTAACTGCCGGTCCCTCTGTCCCCTGTAGTGCGAGGGTGAGGAGCTGTGAAAGGTGCTGGAGAATTGCCCCCCAAGGACCACCACTTTTCTCTCCACCCCCTCGATCTCTTGGCTGCTGCCCCTGTGGTTGGTGATTCCCCCGCCTTTCTCTGCACAGGGGGCTTCTGGGACTGCACCCCCTTCCTCCCTGGTTGCTTCTTCTTTCCCAAGGGGGGGCACTTTTCCTCAGAGTGTCTGTCTCCATTGGGGCTCTCTGCTGGCCCCTGGGCAAATCCCAGGGCTTTCCCTCTGGCCTGGGATGCTGGCATCTGGCTGCTCCCCTTCCCCCTCCTTCTGTGCAAAACTAATCTCTGTGCAAAACTAATCTCTGCCCCCTCACCCAGCCTTCCTCTCCTCCTCTCCCTCCCTCCCTCTTCCTCTCCCTTTCACAGACACCTTGTGTGGTAGGTGAGGCTAAGAGAGCTCTAAGAGAACTGCCCAAGGTCACCCAGCTGGCTTCATGTGGAGGAGTGGGGAAACCAACCTGGTTCTCCCGATTAGCCTCCGCCACTCATGTGGAGGAGTGGGGAATCAAACTTGGTTCTCCAGATTGGAGTCCGCCGCTCTTAACCACCACATTGCGGTGGCTCTCAGAAGACTGGGCTGCAGAGACCCAGAGCAGTTCTTGTGGGGAGCCTCATGTGCCTCCTGTGGCTCGCAGCTCCATTGGGCTTGGGAAGGCATGGCTGCAGACCATGCAAGTGGAACGGCAGCCTGGGGCTGTGGGCTGCTGTGCCACCCCAGGGATGCCAGAGGTCCCTGGCACAGCGGGTGCTGTGGGTGCTGCTAGGTGTATCCACAGTGAGAACTGGTGTTGACGTTCTGGACCTCTGGCAATGATGGGATAATGGGATGCTGTTCCCCACTGGCAGATCAGAATTGGGGCATGGCTGTGTGTTCTGCGCATGACGTTGTGTTGCCTGCTGCTCCCCAGTACAAGTGGTTGTCCACTGTGTGAAATCGGACATCAAACGAGATGGGCCTCTGGCCGCTGTGATTCAGCAGGGTTGCTCTGGGGGTACTTTGGCCAAGGATGAGCCCCCCGGCCAGCCCTTCTCTTGTCTGTCGCCTTTATTTACACTTTTGTCTGAGCTCACTGTCGCCTGCTCTTCGGATTTGTAGATTCCTCTGCATTTTGTACACACACCGAGCGGTTTTAGTGTTCAATTTACATGGCATTTATGCCTCCAGTGTACACCTATAATGTATAACACTAATTTATTGGTTTGCACATTTTTCAGTTTTTGTACTTTTATGGGAAACATTTGGTGTGAGGAAACAGAAAATGGCAGGCAAATAAAGAATCACGAGCTCAGCTACCGGATGGGAGAAGGCAAAATGGGGGTTGGGGGAAGAAGGAAGGGTGGGCAAGTGCTTTGCACAGCGAGGGGTCACAGTTGCTTACTTGACTTGCCTCGGGGACACAAATGCCTTTCTCAGAGAACAGCAGCTGCCCAGCCTGGAGGGACACTTTGTGGGGAACTGGCCATAGTTGGGATCCGAGCAGGCCTGGGGAGGGCCAGGGAACACCAGGCATTCTCCCCCAGTGGACCTTGAGGCGGGGCTTGAAAAGCTGGCCGGTCTTTCTTGGATGTGCAGAACTCCAGCTGGCTTCTCCTCACCCTATAATCATAGAATCATAGAGTTGGGTCCACCAGGGCCATCAAGTCCAACCTCCTGCACAATGCAGGAAATTCACAACTACCTCCCACCCCCACACCTAGTGACCAGAAGATGACCAAGATGCCCTCCCTCTTATCATCTGCCTAAGGTCACAAAATCAGAATCTGTCGGAGGGATGCAGGGCTCAGGGATCTTGGACAGATACAGTCCTCCCCTCTGGTCCCCACCTGAGTCAGACCACATCTCTCTCTTTTTTTGCCGACATCCCTCAAAATGTATGTCCCCATTTTATATCAGACAAACTGCTTCTTAGTGCTTTTTCAAACCATGCTTGTTAAGCCTAGAGATGTGAAGTTTGAGAAAACTCCAGGCGATTTTATGTACGGCACCACCATAAGAATATAAGAAAGTCCCTGCTGGATCAGATCAAGTCCAGCAGTCTAGCCAACCAGGTGCCTCTAGGAAGCTGGACCTCTGGGTTTCTCAAAAACAGGTCATGCCAAACTAATGTCAAATCTTTTTTTGAAAGAGTGACAAGTATAGTAGATGAAGGGAATGCTGTAGATGTAGTGTACCTTGATTTCAGTAAAGCCTTTGATAAAGTCCCCCAAGATCTTCTTGAAACAAAGCTAGTAAAATGTGGGCTGGACACTGCCTCTGTTAGGTGGATTGGTAATTGGTTGACCAACCAAACCCAAAGGGTGCAAATGAATGGCACAACTTCATCCTGGAGAGGAGTGACCAGTGGGGTACCATAAGGGTCTGTCCTGGGACCGGTACTATTTAATGTTTTTATAAATGACTTGGATGATGGGATAGAGAGCATGCTAATCAAATTTGCAGATGACACCAAGTTAGGAGGGGTAGTTAATACCCCGGAGGGTAGGGTCAGAGTTCAGAATGACCTCGATAGACTCGAGAGCTGGGCCATAAGCAATAAAATGGATTTCAATAGGGAGAAGTGTAAGGTTCTTCACCTAGGCAGAAACAACATAAGGCACAGGTACAGGATGGGAGAGAGTTGGCTTGACAACAGTACACGTGAAAGAGATCTGGGAGTCTTAGTGGACCACAAACTGAACATGAGTCAACAGTGTGATATGGCAGCTAAGAAGGCCAATGCAATTCTGGGCTGCATCAATAGGAGTATTGTGTCTAGATCAAGGGAAGTAATACTACCACTCTATTCTGCATTGGTCAGACCTCACTTGAAATACTGTTTCTAGTTTTGGGCTCCACAATTTAAGAAGGATGTTGACAAGTTGGAGCGTGTCCAGAGGAGGGTGACCAAAATGATCAAAGGTCTGGAATCCATGCCCTATGACCGTGTTGGTGAACCTATGGCATGCGTGCCGCAGCCGGCACGCCAAGCCCTCTCTGTGGGCACTTGCGGACCCGTCGCCTCTGCCTAGGGCTGTGCCGTGTTGAGGGCGCTGAGGGCGGTGCTCCTTCTCCCCAAGCCCATGCTCCCCAAGCCTGTGCTGGCACCCTCCCTCTCCTTGCACCCGGGGCAAGCCCCTCCCTCTCTCTCAGCTGAGCTGCGGCTGCAGCTCCGCTGTTTGTCGGGCGCCCCACCCATCTTCAGTTTGGACCGGGAGGCTTTGGCAGAGCACCTTGCTACGCCCCCCTCTCAGCTGAGCTGCAGGGCAGCTCAGCTGTTTGTCGGCCCCCCCGCCCGTCTTCAGTTTGTCTGGGGCCCCGCCTGTCTAAAAAAGCATTTAGAAAATTCTACAACATTTACAGACAATCCTACAAGCCATCAGGAAATCTACAAGGGATTTTCTAGCATTGTAGCAGCTGCAAAGGTGAATTTTAGTAACAGATTTTTACAGTTCCATAAGATGGAGACAACCCTGTGTTTTCTTACTTCTCCAGATAAAGCCAAATTTGAAGAACTTGATCTTTCCTGCCTACACTGGTTAGATTTAGAAAATCTGGAAATGGAGCTAATAGAATTTCAAGAAAGCTCTATCTGGAAAAATAAATTCTATGACCTGTGTGAAACACTTGAGAAGATAGAAGGGCTGCCAAAGGACAGCACAGTTAGTTCTGAAAATGAAATCCTTAAAGTGTGGAATTCTCTGCCAAATAATTTTAAGTCAATGAAAGCACTTGGGATTGCTTTCCTTACTTTGTTTGGATCATCTTATGCTTGTGAGCAGCTGTTTTCAGCTTTGAATTATATCAAATCTGACACCAGAAACAGGCTAACAGATGACCTGAGTGCTGCATGTGTTGCTCTCAAACTTACAAAGTATGAGCCAAGGGTAGACAAATTATCAGCATACACACAACAGCAGCAAAAATCACATTAATTGTTCCAAAAAATTGACGATGTCCTCAAAGATGTCACAAAAATGGTGAATTACATCAAAACTCGTGCTCAGTTTCAAGCACTTCTTCAGGAGGTTCAGGCACAGTATAATTGTTTACTTATGTACAATAATGTCTGGTGGCTGAGCAGAGGACGAGTCCTGGAGAGATGCATGCCAAATGCAAACTTTTACCTTTCAATAAAAAGTTGTTTGTATTATTGAAAGCTCTGTTATTGTGTTTTTCTTTTAACACAAAATATGAATGTGAGTTGTTTTTTTCTAAATTGAAACCTCAGTATTCAGGTTAAATTGCCGTATTGGCACTTGGCGATAAATAAGTGGGTTTTGGGCTGCAGTTTGGGCACTCGGTCTCTAAAAGGTTCGCCATCACTCCCCTTTGAGGAGAGACTTAGGGAGTTGGGTTTGTTTAGTTTGGAGAAGAGAAGGTTGAGGGGAGACATGATAGCCATGTTTAAATATTTGAAGGGATGTCATGTTGATGAGGGAACTAGCTTGTTCTTTGTTGCTCCAGAGACTAGGACACGGAGTAATGGATTTAAAGTAATAGAAAAGTGATTCCACCTAAACATTAGGAAGAACTTCCTGACAGTGAGGGCTGTTTGATGGTGGAATGCCCTGCCTCGGAGGGTGGTGGAGTCCCCGTCTTTGGAGGTCTTTAAGCAGAGGCTGGATGGCCATCTGTCGGGAGTGCTTTGATTGTGGGATCCTGCATGGCGGGGGGAGAGTTGGGGTCACTGGGGATGTGGGGGGAGGTAGTTGTGAATTTCCTGCATTGTGCAGGAGGTTGGACTAGATGACCCTGGTGGTACCTTCCAACTCTATGATTCTAAGCTCACAAACAAGATGACTGCAGCAGCATTGTCCTGCCTGTGTTCCACAGCACATCATAGAGTTGGAAGGGACCACCAGGATCATCTAGTCCAACCCCCTGCACAATGCAGGAAATTCACAACTACCTCCCCCCACACCCCAGTGACCCATACTTCATATAATAGGCATGCTTTCTGATCCTGGAGAGAATAGGTATGTATCATGACTAGTATCCATTTTGACTAGTAGCCCTGGATAGTCCTCTCCTCCATGAACATGTCTACTCCCCTCTTCAAGCCTTCCATGTTGGCAGCCATCACCACATCCTGGGGCAGGGAGTTCCACAATTTAACCATCCCTGAGTTAAACCTGCATATGGCTTAACCGGCATCTGAGGTCCTTTGAAGACTGGGTTTAGGATTGCACCAGGAGAGTGGTTCTGTCCGAACTGTACACTCCTTTTTGTTTCCTGCAAAATTTGTGTTTTCTCTTTTCACGGCTTTTCTGGGTCACAGATGGCGAAACTAAGCTACATGTGCTAAGGTAGCCAAAGGTGTCGCACTTTGCAGCTCTCTCTCAAACAGGGCTTCCTGCTGCATCCCAACCATTCCTTTCACAAACAGAGTTTACTCTTTGCCGCCGCCACCACCAGGATAGGAGTTGGAGGGAGAGATGTCTACCTGGACACTAGACGCTGGGGAGGGGGGAGCCTTTGGGAATCTCATTAGCTATGTTGCCGACTAGGTGGATTGTCCCTGCTTCCCTCTTATGCCTGATATGCATGAATCATGGTTGGGGGGGGGGTCTCTGATTGCAAAGACCAAAGTATACATATAGAAAAAAAAAACCATTGCTTACAGCAAGTAAAAGTGTGAAGCTAAAGAGCATCTGAGCATAAGGGTCAGCCCCGCCCCCCACAGTCGCTGGTTCGGAGTGTAAATCCCTCTCCCTCCACAAACCAGGGCCATATCCCCTTGAGAAATTTGTTTTTCTGCCCGCACGAATCAGGGCCGCTGCATCTGCTTTGGCCTTCCGGGGTCTGGACCTTCCACCTCCCAATTTTGCTCTGCGCTGTAACAATTGAAACGGAAAATGCACAAAAAATGCCGCGTCCCCTGCAAATCCACACCTGACCTGAAATTAGCATAATTGTGCTCATTGCTAATCTGAATTCAAATTGGCTGCCTTGAAAGCAGGGGCATTGATAGCATTTTCAGTCAAATTGATGAACAGCTGACCATTTGACTCCAATGCAGCAATTTCCACACAGTGTTTCTTTCCAACCTCCTTTGGGAGGACCCAAGAAAGGCGGGGAAAATGAGATGGGGTGGCTGGAGAGAGCGGAGGGACTCTCTTCTGGGCTTCTGGTCCCCTCCCTTGTGATCAGATTTACATGATGGCTTCCAGTAGAGCATCACTGTGCTGATTTTACGTAGTCTTGCTTTCAAACAGGGTGGGTCTGATTTAAATCAAATCAATTTAATTCGCTAGTCAGTAAGACTAGATTTAAATAATGGTTTTCTACATAAACAGCACTTAGAATCATAAAGTTGGAAGGGACCACCTGGGTCATCTAGTCCAATTCCCTGCACAATGCAGGAAATTCACAACTATCTCCCCCCCCCACACACCCCCAGTGACCCCTTCTTCATGCCCAGAAGATGGCCAAGATGCCCTTCCTCTCATGAACTGCCTAAGTTCATAGAATCAGCATTGCTGACAGATGGCCATCTAGCCTCTGCTTAAAAACCTCCAGGGAAGGAGAGCTCACCACCTCCCGAGGAAGCCTGTTCCACTGAGGAACCGCTCAAACTGTTAGAAAATTCTTCCTACCCACTCTCAGGATGTTGTTTCATTTCAGGCCTTGCATTTCTTTGCTGCTGTGTTTGCCATGTGCACACATGCTTTCCTTACCCATTGGTAGAGGATCCTCATTAAAATATTCCCCAACTGGGTCTCTTTTACAGCCTGCTGCCATTATAGGTTTTCTCCTTGAGGGAAAGAATACTTGTAAAGTATTCTGCTCAAAAAGTTTCAATTTCATTTTTACTGCTTGCCCCTCCCTACTCGCACTTAACTCCTTCTGCAGATCAATTTTACACCAAACTATCTTCTATTCATTGATAGGGTTGCCAGGTCCCTCTTTGCCACTGGCAGGAGGTTTTTGGGGTGAAGTCTGAGGTGTAGATCTCCTGGCGGGGGGGGAGAGGCTGGGGTTGCCAGGTCTCCAGCCACCACCTGGAGGTTGGCAACCCTAGGAGAGGCTATGCAAAGGAAGGAAGGAAATTGGCTTTCCCCCCTACACACACACACACACACAGTCACCGGCGCGATCGGGGGAAGCCTTCCAGGTTTCCCCCACATGCACGCGTGCGGCCCTGCTGTGGCAATGGCAGCTTCCGTGGGAGAGTCCGCGGGCCGCACCAAATGATGTCGCGGGCCTTAAACAGCCTGCAGGCCGGAGGTTCCCCACCCCTGACTTAAGAGGTAAGGTGTTGATTCTGTGTACATAGGTTTGCAAAGGAGCAATGGGATTAAGGTCTTTTTTTTTCAACGCTGTGTGTTTATTTATAACATCTTTACTGTGAAGAAGAGGCATGTTATCTCTGCAGACACAAATTCACAGTTTTGAGAGCTGCAAAACCAGGCATCTGTGATAATATCTTCTAGATAGAAAAACTGCTCAAAATAATCTTACAGAAACCTCTGGAAGAGCATAACATTGTGAATGGATTAATGGAATACCTTTCCCAAAAAAATAAAATAAACATTACATGAATATACAGCCAAAAAAACAAATCAGTGGATTATAGATCAAATCAAGCCTGAACTGACCCTAGAAGCTAAAATGACTAAACTGAGGCTGTCGTATTTTGGTCACATCAAGAGACGACAAGAGTCACTAAAAAAGACAGTCATGCTAGGAAAAGTTGAGGGCAGCAGGAAAAGAGGAAGACCCAACAAGAGATGGACTGACTCAATAAAGGAATAGAAAAGGGCAAGAGTCCAGTAGCACCTTAAAGACTAACAGAAATATTTTCTGGTAGGGTATGAGCTTTCGTGAGCCACAGCTCACTTCTTCAGATCTTCAGTTCTGAAGAAGTGAGCTGTGGCTCACGAAAGCTCATACCCTACCAGAAAATATTTCTGTTAGTCTTTAAGGTGCTACTAGACTCTTGCCCTTTTCTACTACTGCAGACGGCTACCCACTGTGAATTATCAATAAAGGAAGCGGCAGCCCTCCATTTGCAAGGTCTGAGCAAGGCTGTCAAAGATAGGACATTTTGGAGGACTTTCATTCAAGGGTCGCCATGAGTCGGAAGCGACTTGATGGTACTTAACACACACACACACAGCCTCACTAATCCTTATTTCATGATGAATAACCTTTGAGTTATTCTTAAATATCTTAAATAGAAAATTATCATTAGATTTTTCCTCAAAATGCATTTTATTTTTTAAAAATCCAATTTAAATTTTAAATTTAAAATGTCTATGAAAAAAATCTGATTTTTTCAAAAAGCCATTGGTTTTTTATCCACCTTGATTTCAACAACCCTGTGATATAGTATGGTACTGTTTGCATTTTGCAGGTGAAAGGCTGAGGCTACGAGAAACTGGCTGAGCTGGTATCTGGCCCCCTCCAAAATCCTCTCCGCAGGCTGACCAATGCCTGTCTCCCCCTGACTGCACAGGGGAATGACCCTGTGGACATGGACCTGGGTGGGGGCACAAAAGGCAGCTTCTGGGGGGGGGGAAGGAGGAGCAGCTGTGGTGTCCGGCAGGGGCCACCTCTGACTCCTGTGGAAGGGGCTGTGGCTCAGTTTGTAGAGCATCTGCTTGGCATGCAGAAGGTCCCCGGTTCAATCCACAGCATCTCTGGTTAAAGGGACCAGGCAGGTAGGTGATGTGAAAAGACACCTGCCTGAGACCCTGGAGAGCTGCTGATTCAGTAGAAGGCAGCTTCATGTGTTCATGGGAAGCCTGGTGAAGGCTTGAGGGGACGGCCCTTGCCAGTGGGGAGGGGCCCCCACAGCCCTTCTCCTTAAGGCCTTTGAACATAAGAGCATAAGAAAGGCCCTGCTGGATCAGACCCAGGCCCATCAAGTCCAGCAGTCGGTTCACACAGGGGCCAACCAGGTGCTTCTAAGAAGCCCCCAAACAAGACCACTGTAGCAGCACCGTCCTGCCTGTGTTCCACCGCACCCAAAATAACAGGCCTGCTCCTCTGATCCTGGAGAGAATAGGGATGCATCATGACTAGTATCCATTTTAAGTAGTAGCCATGAATACCCCTCTCTTCCATGAACATGTCCAGTCCCCTCTTAAAGCCTTCCAAGTTGGCAGCCATCACCACATCCTGGGGCAGGGAGTTCCACAATTTAACTAAGCATTGTGTGAAAAAAATACTTCTTTTGTCTGTTTTGAATCTCTCAGCCTCCAGCTTCAGCAGTTGACCCCACGTTCTAGTATTATGGGAGAGGGAGAAAAACCTCTCCCTGTCCACTCTCTCCAAACCATGCACAGTTTGGCCTTCCACAAGGAAGGAGACAAGCCTCCCCACCCTCGCCCGAGGCCCAAGCAATGTCTCTGCCTCTACCCCACGTGGGGGCTCGGGGCAATATTTCCCATGTGCTCTGCATGGCTCAGTGCCACAGGCCTGCCCGCCCCCCCATGAGCCTCTTGGAGTTCCATAGTTGTCCCCAGAGACCCCCGTGCCTTTACGGAGGTGGATGCGCGATCAGCCAGAGGCTCAGCAGAGGCTTAGGGACAGAGTCAGGCTCCGTTGGGGTCATCGGTCTTGTCCCCTTGGCCTGCCTTCCGCACCCTGGGGCTTGCATGCGGCAGAAGGTGCAAATCCCGGCGGCCCTTGGCAGCCAGCCAGCACACGGGCACTGCCGCCTGCCCTGCAGTCCTTTGGGCTGCGGGAGGAGCACGTGGTGCTGCTACGGCTGTGAGTGACTCCCTCCCGGCACTCTGCTGCTTTCCTTGCCTGCTTTCACACTTCTGGTGTGAAAGCATGTGTGCCCCCCCCCCATGGCACTCTGTGTGTGTGGGCTGCCAGGCCTGGAGAAGCACAGCCTGCTCCCTCTCTGCGGAGAACTCTGTTTAGCAGCTGGTCGGGGGGGGGGGCAGGGGAGGGCCGTGACTCAGCGGCAGAGCATCTGCTTGGCGTGTGGAAGGTCCTGGGGTTCAGTCCCCGACGTCTCCCGTTAACGGGCTCTGTGGAGCCGGGCAGCAGAGCTGGGGCTGTGGGGCATCCCTCGGCAGATGTTTGGCAGTTGAACTGCGCCCCGTCCGACGTGCGCGGCCAGGCCCTGAGCCAGCCAGGGGTACGTTTGCCTGCACCAGACAACTTCAGCAGCTGCCTCTCGGCTGAAAGTGGACCGACGACTAACAGCGAGCCAGTGGGGAGCGGGCTTCGAGTGCCCCCTCAGCCAAATAGCCACGCCGTGAAGAAGAGAAAGAGCCCCTTTTCCTCCCCCTCCCCTCCATGCAGACTGGGAGCAGGAGGCTTCTTGCCTTGCAAGGGGGGGGGAGGGGAGAGGGCTTCTTTCTGTTCTGCCCCCTCCAAGCCGGGCAGGGACACAAGCAGCGCTTCTAACCTGGGGTTGTCCAGTCCCTCTTCACCACCTGCGGGAGGTTTTTGAGGCGGATCCTGAGGAGGGCGAGGTTTGGGGAGGGGAGGGACTTCAATGCCATAGAGTCCAATTGCCGAAGCGGCCATTTTTCTCCAGGGGAACTGATCTCTATCGGCTGGAGATCAGTTGTACTAGCAGGAGATCTCCAGCTACTACCTGGAGGTTGGCAAACCTATTCCAACCTCCCCGTGGCAAAAGGAAGAGGAGTAAGAGCCCATTTCTCTACTCGTCTCTGCAGTCCAGGTCAACAGCTTATGGTGGGGAGAGGAAAAAAAGGAAAACCAGCTACGCTCCTGATCAAACCCCTCCCTCCATTTGCTGCATCTCAGCAAGCCTGGAAAGTTTCCAGGATGGGCGATCAGAGGAACGCAGCTTCCCACAGAAGGAACAGGGGGGCTCTTCCTGCTAGTCCCTTGCTTCTGTGATAGGAGGTGGAGATGGGGTGGCTGGGTGCACCTGTCTCAGGATTACCTCATATGGGCTATTTAGTCTTCAGTGTGGTCCTCCCTCTTTTTGGCCCACACAAGCAGGGTGGGTAAAAAGATGGGGGTCTCTCGTTCACCCTTCCCATGTATCTTGAGAAGGTTCAGAAAAGAGCAACCAAAATGATCAGGGGGCTAGAGCAACTGTCCTATGGGGAGCAGTTAAAACACTTAGGGCTGTTTAGGATGGAAAGAAGGCGACTAAGGGCAGGCATGATAGGGGTCTATAAAATTATGCATAATATGGAGAGAGTGGGCAGGGAGAAGCTTTTCTCCCTCTCCCATAATACCAGAACGCGGGGTCATCTGCTGAAGCTGGAGGGTGAGAGATTCAAAACAGATAAAAGGAAGTATTTCTTCACACAATGCATAGTTCAATTGTGGAACTCCCTGCCCCAGGATGTGGTGATGGCTGCCTACTTGGAAGGCTTTAAGAGGGGAGTGGACATGTTCATGGAGGAGAGGGGTATTCGTGGCTGTTAGTTAGAATGGATACTAGTCATGCTGCATACCTATTCTCTCTAGTATCAGAGGAGCAGGCCTATTATTTTGGGTGCGGAGGAGCACAGGCAGGATGCTGCTGCTGCTGTCTTCTTGTTGGTGGGGCTTCCTGGAGGCACCTGGTTGGCCACTGGGTGAACAGACTGCTGGACTTGATGGGACTCGGTCTGATCCAGCAGGGCTTTTCTTGTGTTCTTATCTTTCCAGCATATTATTCTATGCTCAGGGTGGCTCTCCCCTCCTCTGTTTTATCCTCGCAACGACCCTATGAAGTAGGCTGCCCCAGGAGCGTGTGATTGGCCCAGGGCCAACCGGAGAGCTCTGTTGAGTGAGCTGCTGCCGTCGAATCCCCAGACTTGAGTCAGAATCCGAGGGGAGCGGCTCTGGACTCTGCGGCGGCCTTAGGACGTGCGGCGTAATGACGCTCCCTGCAGCGTAATTGTGCCGCTCTGATTAATTACATAAGGGAACAGCATGGTTTAAGTGGGGGTGTAAAATCTGGGTGGTTGGAGCCATGAAGCTGGATCTGATGGCGATGCATAAGGATGAAGCAATCCAAGAAAATCCCGTTTGGACCTTGTAGGCAGTTTCAAAAAAGGTTTTGTGTGGTGTGTGTGTGAGAGAGAGACTGAGAGAGAGAGAGAGAGAAATTGTCCCTTGCCTTGGTGACAGAACACCTCCAGCTGGCTCCAGCGTCAACTAGTAACACCCATTGGTCTTTCTGGGCCGTGCTGGTTGTCGGCCACTCCGCCACTCCGCTCCTGTGTTAGCAGCTCTTCCTTTTATCTTCCGACGGCTGTGCGATTGTGACTTTGAGGCCTGTCGTATGTGATTTTCCAATGTCCCTTATTGCATCCTTCTTGGGAGATGCTTATCGAAAGTGGCCTATAAGTGGTGCTTAGATTAGATACATAATAAGTGAAGATCGGTGTTCTAGAGACACGGAAATGAAATCAAAAACAATCATGAGTTGTTGGTATTTCATTTTTTTTTTCAAATTTCGAAGGAAATTCAAGCCCCATCCAGTATTGCTGTCTTCAGACCGGTTGCCGGCATTTCAAAGGCAATTTCAAAATTGACTTGATGCTCACAGCAGGCAGTCGTCAAAAATAATCCAGCTAGTTTTGCAGTTGTCAGGGGGTGTTTAAATATCCTGGATTTAGTTGATTTCAGGATTTAAGCAAATGGAGCAAAGCAGTGCTCCCCCCCCCCTCGAAAATGCAATCTGTGGTCCTCTAGTGATGATGAAGCGGGTTCAAGCAAGGAGAGGGAAGGATGGTTTCCCAGGCTTGCCAACCTCCAGGTGGGACCTGGAAATCTGGAATTCCAACTGGTCTCCAGATGACTAAGATCAATTCCCCTGGCGAAAAGGGCTACTTTGGAAGGTGGGTGGTATGGGCTTCTATCCCTCTGAGATCTCTCCCTTCCCACATCTTGGTCATCTTCTGGGCATGGAGTAGGGGTCTCTGGGTGTGTGTGTGGGGGGGAGGTAGTTTTGAATTTCCTGCATTGTTTTAGAATAGAATCCTAGTGTTGGAAGGGACCACCAGGGTCATCTAGTACAGCCCCCTGCACAATGCAGGAAACTCACAACTACCTCCCCCCCTACACCCCCAGTGACCCCTACTCCATGCCCAGAAGATGGCCAAGATGTCCTCCCTCTCATCATCTGCCTAAGGTCATAGAATCAGCCTTGCTGACAGATGGCCATCTACCCTCTGCTGAAAAAACCTCCAGGGAAGGAGCGCTTACCACCTCCCGAGGAAGCCTGTTCCACTGAGGAACATTGTGCAGAGGGTTGGGCTAGATGACCATCGAGGTACCTTCCAACTCTATGATTCTAAGTGGTGTTTATGTAGAAAACAATGATTTAAATCTAGTCTTACTGACTAGTGATTTAAATTGATTTGATTTAAATCAGATCCACCAATGCAGGAAGGAGGCCCTGATCCGTAGCATGTGCTGGTTCATTCCAACCAGTTGGTTCTGTGTGTGACCCCCAAATTCCATGCGGAAAGGATAGAACGGACCAGAACTGTGGTAGGCTGCGCTACCTGGGATTAAAGTATGGGAGAAAATGGGAGAAAACAGGATTATGGAATGTACCTTAAAAGCTCTCTCCATCTTGCCAGTGGCAATAGAAAAGAATCAATTGGAAATATTTTTTCTCTTTTGAAGTTTTTTATAGGTAAATGTAGTCCCTTGGGGTGATGTCACATCACGTTTACTAGGTAGACTATATTTACAGGATGGTTTGCCATTGCCTTCCCCTGTCGTCTACACGAGTTTTTACTTATTCCACATGTGTAGAATGAAGAATTGTAAGTAAGGCAATCTACAAAGTTACCTGGTTCCTGTATGTAGTAGTACAAGAAGAAGGGTTGGTATTTATATATCTACTTTCTTCACCTTTAAGGAGTCTCAAAGCAGCTTACAATCATCTTCCCTCCCCCTCCCCACAACAGACACCTTGTGAGGTAGGTGGGGCTGAGAGAGCTCTAAGAGAGCTGTGACTAGCCCAAGGACACCCAGCTGGCTTCATGTGTAGGAGTGGGGAAACAAATCCGGTTCACCAGATGAGCCTCCGCCGTTCATGTGGAGGAGTGGGGAATCAAACCCAGTTCTCCAGATCAGAGTCCACCGCTCCAAACCACTGCTTTTAACCACTACACCACTCTGGCTCTCCAATGTAGTTTAGATATACACAACGTATTTTGAAGTATAGATTGTTTAATTGTGAGGAACGTGCTCTGCCGAGTACGATAATGCTATTGAAGATTTCAAAGCTTTCAGTATTACCACGTTTGCCTCCATGTGCAAACCTGCTTCTGGTTCAGCAGTGACTTCTGAGTCTGCTTCCGTCCAGGTCATTTGCTCCCCCCCCTTCTTTGCTACAAAACTCGTGCGTTCTGCTTTCAAGTTTTATTTTCCCTCCCACTCAGATGGCAAAAACTAAAGGATACAGATGATGAAGGCAAGCGAGGCCAGCCGCTGTGAGCAGCTCTCTCTCAGGACCTTTTAAGTTTCATAAATATGCCTAATAGTACATCAGGGTAAGCTAACCACAGTAGGAATTATTCATTTTCTGTTGTTAAAGTACTGAAATAAATTTAGATTTGAGAAGCAGGAATATTGCATAGACTTCCATTTACTCCCCAAACGTTCATGTTTTTTGGGGGGGGGGGTGAAAAAAAGTCCCCCTCCCTCCTGGCATCAGCATTTCTGGAAACGTTCTGTCTCTGGGTGGCTGGATGAGGCCTGGCTGCAGGTATGAGGTCAACCTCTTTGGCTTGCAGCAAGGCCTGGACTGGGAGCCAGTGAGGAAGGCTGAGCACCCGCTGGGTGGCCCGTGGTCCGTGCAGAGATGCCAACTGGGCCTGGTCCTCGAGGAGGAAGAAGAGAGAGGAGCCCCCCAGGGTGCCAGACGGCTCTCTCTGCCTTCTCCACAATTTAAGAAGGATGTAGAGAAGCTGGAACATGTCCAGAGGAGGGCAACAAAGATGGTGAGGGGTCTGGAGACCAAGTCCTATGAGGAAAGGTTGAAGGAGCTGGGTATGTTCAGTCCGGAGAGGAGAAGACTGAGAGGTGATATGATAACCATCTTCAGGTACTTGAAGGGCTGTCATATAGAGGAGGGTGCCGAGTTGTTTTCTGTGGCCCAAGAAGGTCAGACCAGAACCAACAGGTTGAAATTAAATCAGAAGAGTTTCCGTCTAGACATTAGGAAGAACTTTCTAACAGTCAGAGCGGTTCCTCAGTGGAACAGGCTTCCTCGGGAGGTGGTGAGCTCTCCTTCCCTGGAGGTTTTTAAGCAGAGGCTAGATGACCATCTGTCAGCAATGCTGATTCTATGACCTTGGGCAGATCATGAGAAGGAGGGCACCTTGGCCTTCTTCTGGGCATGGAGGAGGGGTCACTGTGGTGTGGTGGTGGGGGGAGTTAGTTGTGAGTTTCCTGCATTGTGCAGGTGGGTGGAGTAGATGACCCTGGTGGTCCCTTCCAACTCTATGATTCTATGAATCTATGATTCTCTCCTCATTGCTGGGCAGGATTTCCAGGGGTGGGTGGAGGGGTGTGTGCGTGAGGGAGTGAAGGTCTCTCCTCCTCCTCTGCTGTGTCCTTGCCACAGATGAGGGAGCTAACAACACAGGGAAAGACGTCTGTGCTTGAGGAGCGAGGCAAGCCCCTGGGGCGAGGAGGCTGCCTTCCCCAGGAAGCACCTGAGACTGAATCAGGGCCCCCTTGGTCCCTCAATGCCAGTATTGCCCACTCAGACTGGCAGCGGCTCTCCTGGGTCTCAGGCAGAGGTCTTTCACATCATCTACTGCCTGGTCCTTTTAACTGGAGATGTCTTCAGGATTGAACCGGGGACCTTCTGCATGCCAAGCAGGTGCTCTGCCTATGAGGCACTGCCCCTTCCTCTGGAGGCAGCATCCTTGACTCTCTGGTCTGAAGCCTCCCCCTCCTGTTCAAAGAAAGGGGGGAAGAGAGGTGAGATGTGGGGGCAGGAGGGGCTGCAGTTTTGCTTGCAGGGACCTCCTTTTGACCGGCCTCTTCATTGGGGCTCTCCAGAAATGTGGGTCTGGGAGCAGCTGCCCAGTGGGAGCCTCCAGCCCAGGTCTCATTCGAGCAGTGCCCAAGGGCAGACCTTGAGGAGGCAGGCGGTGACCCCCCCCCCATCAGTGGCCCCCAGCCTCCCCCTCTGTTGAGGCTGTCTTCTCAGGGGTGTGTGGAGTCCTTGGCCCCTTCGGTGGCGCTTGCAAGCTCTCGCTCGTCTGCTGCTGCTGCAGCCCCTGGCTTGGTGCCTCTTCACAAGTCAAAGAGTAAACTCTGTTTGTGAAAGGAATGGTTGGGATGCAGCAGGAAGCCCTGCTTGAGAGAGAGCTGCGAAGTGCGACACCTTTGGCTACCTTAGCACTTGTAGCTTAGTTTCGCCATCTGTGACCCAGAAAAGCCGTGAAAAGAGAAAACACAAATTTTGCAGGAAACAAAAAGGAGTGTACAGTTCGGACAGAACCACTCTCCTGGTGCAATCCTAAACCCAGTCTTCAAAGGACCTCAGATGCCGGTTAAGCCATATGCAGGTTTAACTCAGGGATGGTTAAATTGTGGAACTCCCTGCCCCCGGATGTGGTGATGGCTGCCAACATGGAAGGCTTGAAGAGGGGAGTGGACATGTTCATGGAGGAGAGGACTATCCAGGGCTACTAGTCAAAATGGATACTAGTCATGTTACATACCTATTCTCTCCAGGATCAGAAACCATGCCTATTATATGAAGTATGGGTCACTGGGGTGTGGGGGGGGAGGTAGTGAATTTCCTGCAATGTGCAGGGGGTTGGACTAGATGACCCTGGTGCTCCCTTCCAACTCTATGATTCTATGAGGTGCGGTGGAACGCAGGCAGGACAATGCTGCTGAAGTGGTCTTGCTTGTGGGCTTCCTGGAGGCACCTGGCTGGCCACGGTGTGAACAGACTGCCGGACTGGATGGGCTGTGGTCTGATTCAGCAGGGCTTTTTCTTATGTAACACACGGATTGGCAATGCCAGCCACAAAAGTGGAGGAACTGATAAAGGCTTTCAGGGCCAACACAAGAGCACAAAAAGAAGGCCCAAGTGTGTGTGTGTGTGTGTGTTTGGCAGGTCTCTCATACACCAAACAATAACTGCACTGGGGGATGTCTTGGGGGGCGGTGCCCCTCCCATTTTGTTCAGCTCTACGGTGATCCCTTCTGGGTGATTTGAGCCTGGTAGCACCTTAAGCTTTTCTACAGCAGACCAGTACAGCTCCCCTTCAGAGCGGGGAGCCAGTGTGGGAGAGCACTGAGGGTGTTGGGCTGGGACTGGGAGACCTGGGTTCAAATTCCTGATCTGGGAGGCGTCCCCTGCCTCACAGCATTCTTGGGAGGAGGGGAGAGCAGTGGGTGCAGGATAAAGAGAGGATGAGGAAGGGGGCAGAGGAGCAGTAGGGGAACTGGGCCCTGGCAGATGTGGGGGGGGGCAGTGCCCAGCAGGTCATGGCGGGGGTGGTGGTGGAGGGAGATGCTCCCAGTTCGCCTGCCTGTCCTGTTCCTGGAGATTATTCTTTGCACCTTAAAGAGCAGAAGTGACTACACTTCTGCTTGCTCTTTTCTTTCCATAATGTATGCACACGGACAAAATATTGTAGTGCATTAAAGCTGAACACATCCCGTCTTAACCTTTGAAAACAAGCAGTGAACAACGAATAGTCCTCGAATCTGAGTATATCACAACATGTAACCTTCATAACAATACCAAATATTATGTTAAATGAGAAGCAAATTTGGAGTCTAAATATATAATAGAATTTCAGCCTGCACATGTTCCTCTGGTTTCAGCTTATTCCACTGAGTTATAAAAGGCCTCCATCTTTTAATAAATACTTCATATGGATATGCCTTTTTTTACTCTTAATTATGTCCATATTGTGATTGTATCCATGATCCTATTAAACCAGCATTTTCTTAACCAAATTTCTATTGTGGTTGTCGACTTCTGCCTGAGACCCTGGAGAGCCGTTGCCAGTCTGAGTAGACAATGCTGACTTTGATGGACCGGGGGGTGGGGGTCTGATTCAGGATAAGGCAGCTTCATGTGTTCATATGTTCTTTGTCCAATATTTTGCAACAGATATTCTTGCTGTTACTATCAGATTTCATAATAAACATCCATGTTTTCCACTAACCATTTCCCCAAACAAAATTAGCATTGAGCTACAAAACACATTATACTTAGTGTTCTTACTAATTATTTCATATATAACTTGCCAAAATTGATTCACAACTGGACAATTCTAGCAAGTATGTAAAATATTCTTTTACTTGAAAATGTTGCCAACATTGGTCCACACCATTTTGTAAAATGTTTTTGCAAATTCTAGCCAGGGTGGAAGATTACCTATACATTAGTTTTAAGCCGCTGCAGTCAACTTGTTTGAGGCTTCCTGGAGGCTCCTGGTTGGCCACTGTGTGAACAGACTGCTGGACTGGATGGGCCTCAGTCTGATCCAGCAGGGTCTTTCTTATGTACTTATGATGCATACCTATTCTCTCCTGGATCAGAGGAGCATGCCTGTTATATTAGGTGCTGTGGAAAGCAGGCAGGATGGTGCCGCTGCAGCCGTCTTGTTTGTGGGCTTCCTAGAGGCACCTGGCTGGCCATTGTGTGGACAGGCTGCTGGACTTTATGGGCCTTCTGGGTCTGATCCAGCAGGGCTTTTCTTACATTCTTATTTGAACTAACAGCCTTTCCTCTTTCCTGCCTGCTGCATCTTCTGGCTTTCTTTCTTGCAGGCTCTCCCCACTTGTAAGTGATCGTGGTACTTGTTTGGGAGTGGGGTGGGGGCCTGTGGGCCTTTACCAGGCTTCCCTGGTTGGTCTCAGCATACTCAGGGTGCATCACGCCTTGCCTCAGGGATGCCCAGACAGCAGCTGTGGCTCCAGCAAGACTCCCTCTCCATCCATCAAAGCGAGAGGGGAGAGGGCAGGAGCCCCGGAGGGCGACAGGCCCTGGCTGCAGAGGGGCTGGTGTGCTGTGGCTGCCTCTGGCCTCATGGGTACCACTCCTCTCTGTTCTCTTCCTGCTGGCCAAGAGGCCGAGAAAGAGGCTGCCCCCTGCTCAGGGCCCATGAGAGGCAGGTGTGCTGACTGCCCAAAGAAGCAGACTTCTGACAAATGCTCTCTGGCCCAACACGTCAGAACAGTGGATGCAGTCCGGCGTGGAGGTCCCGCTGCAGGCGCCGAGTGCCTAGAGTGGGGCGGTGTCGGCCCTTGTGATTGGCAGGCAACACGAAGCTTCCTGACTGGCCATGTTGGATGCTGGTTCTGGCAGCCTGGCCTTCTCTCTTGGGCCCCCGGTTGCATGTGGGGAGCCTGGGCTGCAGTCCTTGGATCCGGGGCTGGCTGCTGAGATCTCGTCCCCATACCAAAGACTGCCATGCACCACCATCCTTGGGACACTCATTTGTGCCCTTGAAAGTTGGGGTACAGAGACCTCCGTTCCGGTGGACAGGCAGAGAAAACTCTCAGCTCCCTCAGTGCTTCTTCCATGAAGGTCCTTCAGCTGTCCTTGGGGAGGCGGCATCAGCCGACCATTCCATATTCGGGTTGAGATTCTGTGGCGAGGCCTTCATATAGAAGAAGAAGAGTTGGTTTTTATATGCCAACTTTCTCTACCATTTAAGGAAGAATCAAACCGGCTTACAGTCACCTTCCCCTCCCCACATCAGACACCCGCTGAGGTAGGTGGGGCTGAGAGAGCTGTGACTAGCCCAAGGTCACCCAGCTGGCTTCATGTGGAGGAGTGGAGAAACCAACCCGGTTCACCAGATTAGCTTCCGCCGCTCATGTGGAGGAGTGGAGAATCGTACCCGGTTCTCCAGTTTAGAGTCCACCACTCCAAATCCCTGCTCTTAACCACGACACCATGCTCGCTCACAGAGAAAGTGACATTTGTCCTGGAAGGTGGGTGATGGGCAAACTTGCCCCAGCAGGATTTTTCTGAGCATTCTTAGAAATTCTCAAGACAAACTAAATTTGTTTCTGAGAAATTCTGGGGGAGCGCTTGCCCCCTATCTCCCCTAATCACCTGGAAAGGGAAGGATGGTGAATAGGGCTTCCAGAGCTGGTTGCCCTGGAAGATTTTGATTCTTTTATTTATTAATTTACAATGCTTTTCTCTTCTTGTAGTAGGCTGGCTCTGCGTTCCAGTCTGGCGTTGTTGTTCTGCTTCTTCACTATACTGGGATAATAGTGTAATCTAGCCTGAATAGCCCAGCTTGGCCTGAGCTCAGAAGCTAAGCAGGGTCAGACCTGATTAGTACTTGCATGCGAGACCACCAAGGAAAACCGGGGTTGCTCTGCAGAGGAAGGCAATGGCAAACCACCTCTGCTTAACTACCTTGAAAACCCTGCAAGGGGCCTGCAACTTGGTGGTGTAGCCGCAGCAACAATATTACTACTCTTTTCCTGCTGAGTTCATAGAATCAAAGAATCATAGAGTTGGAAGGAACCATCAGGGTCAAAGTTTGCAAATTAACAAAGAGTTCATCTGCGTGGCTTCTATGCAGTCCCACATTGGGACTGCACAGGCGCAGGCCAGCCACGGATACGATTTGTCAGCTTCTAGCAAAATCTAAAAGAAAGTGCTCCCCCTCCCCTTGGGGCATGCAATCTCCCCGCCCACGGTCACATGACCCAAGGAGGAGGGAGCACTCTTCCCTCCAGTTCTCTTTCTGCCGCCATGGAGAGAGAACGTGTCAGCATCTCTCTCTAGCCATGAAGCCCAAAAAAGCTCCACTTTTCAAGAAATGCACTGTGTGTGGTACTAAGATGGCGAAGAATGACACCCACACTGAATGCCTTCTTTGTCTGGGGGAAGGCCACATTCCGGCAGCTTGTAAAAGTTGCTCGAAACTCACCAGCAAGGCCTTGAAGGTTCGGTCGACCCAATTACTTTCTCATCTCTACAAAGAGTCGCTTCGCCCACGAGGTCGTTCTGCTGAACCGGGTACTTCGACCGGTAAGTCCCAATCCGAAGTGGGACCCACTACTAAAAAGCCCAAAAAAGTTGGCCCTTCTAAGAAGCCTTCCTCCGTCATTATTCGGCCATCAAAGTTTATTGCTCCGTTTTCGCAAGATGGCCACGGCCGCGGCTCATGCTTTCCACTCTAAATCGCCTCGGCGTCGATCACCTTTGAGGTTGCCGAAGTCCCTTCGATGCCGATCGCCTTCGGCATCTCCTCGATGCCGATCCCAAGCCAAGTCGCCTCGTTCGCCTCGTCTGTCTGAGTCGCAAGCTCCCGTTGAAGCAGCACAGCAGCCCATTACCATTGAGGATTCGCCTCCTCATTCCCTGGCTACCCCCTCAGTTCCGTGTCCAAGCAGGGCCCAGGAAGACTCGGCTGAGTTCAAACAGCACCTCCTTCACCTTTATAAAGATGTGCCTCCGGGGCTTAACAAGTCCCCATGGCCCGATGAAAAGGGCCTTGGGCAGAACCTACAGAGCTCCAGGTCGGTGCCGATCAACCACCCCCTCCTGTGAGTGCTCAACAAGACTCCCAACATTTGCTTGAAAGGAATCAAGCGGAGTCTCCTAAGGGTTCGTCCCATCTCCAGCCCGGCCAACGGCCTCGGCGTCAATTGACTTCTCGGTGCCAGTCTCTATCCCCGGCTTCGTCTGGATCCAGTCGGCGTCGGTCGAACTCACGTCGTCGCTGATCTACCCGTCGCAGCTGGTCTTCTTCTTGACGTCGATCGTCTTCTCGGCGTCGAGCCGATCGTCGGAGTCGATCCGTTTCCTGCAGATGCTGGTCATCTCGTGGGAGCCGATCCCATCGTCAGAGTCGATCCCTTCATCGGAGCCGTTCATCCCGTCGGAGCCGTTCATCCCGTCGGAGCCGATCCTATCGTCAGAGCCGTCAGAGCCCATCCGGTCGTCGGCGCCGGCCCATTTCTCGCCGCTCCCAATCTCATCGGTCTTCATCTAGACAGTCTTCTTCCGGTCATAGCCGTTCATCCCGCTCACGTACTCCAGCCGTTCAACAACACCAGTCATCACCTAAACAGTCAGTTACCGGACATTGCCGTTCACTTAATCCAATTGGTACAGATGTTCAACCTCGCCGTTCTTCATTCAAGCAGCCAATCACTGGACATAGCCGTTCACTTCATTCACGCACTCCAATCATTCAGAGGTGCCGTTACTCCTCTAGGAGCTGGTCTCCCTCTCGTCAGCATGGAGAGGTTTCTCGATGCCGATATCCTACTCCTTCCGTCTACTCGGGCTCTTCGGTTGACCGACGTTGTCGTCATCGATGCTCCGGGTCTCGCTTGCCTTCTGGAGGCTCTTCTCAGTGTCTACACACGCCATCTCATCGTCCTGATAATCTTTCCAAGGATTCCGCTCGTCCAAGGCAAGAGTCGCTTCGCAAGCCTCCACTTTCCAGGTCTCCTATGTCAAGGGACACTGATCCATCCGAGTATGACACCTCCTACTCCCCTGATGAGGATAAGGATGAGGAATCCTGCACTTCAGCACCCTCACCAGAGGGTTGGGGACTCTAAGCCGCTCTCTCCTATGGGAGATGTCCGTTTATATGCGGAGCAGCTCATTTGCATGGCAAAAGCTCTCACAATTGAATTTAAACCGGAGTATTCCGGCCCTATATTGGCCATCAAGCCAACCAATCTTCCCGCCCATATCGTTTCCAGGGTTCCTTCCAACGACCCTCCTTCCGTCTGTCATTTCCCCTCCCGCAGCAGGACAGTAAGTTCCCACCCAAACTAAGGGCCCCTAAAGATCCCAGAGGGTCTTCCGGCCAGTACAACAAACCAAAGCAGGCATGACTAGACGTGTCTGCTTGTTTTCTTGATCGCCTGTCGGTTTTCTACCACTCATGGTCTGCTATTACCACTGATGTTTGGGTTCTCAAAATAATAAATGTTGGCTACTTCATAGAATTTGATATGTTACCTCCATACAGGCCCACGGGCTGCTCCTTTTTGCCAGCCCCAGACCTACTCGTACAAGAGGTTGCCACTCTCCTGTCTAAGGGAGCTATTTCAGAGGTTGCACCTTTGGTCCAGAAGGTGCAACCTCTGAAACCTCCTGCTTTTTTCTTGTGGATAAAAAAGGGGGGGAAGTGCCCTATCCTGGATCTCTAGGACCTTAACGTCTTTATTAGGACCAGGAAGTTCCATATGCTCACGCTCCCAGAAGTGCTTCCCCTCCTGGATAAGCACATGTGGTTCGTGGTGTTAGATCTCCGCGTCGCTTATTTCCATATCACAATTCATACTGAGTGTCGCCAATACCTAAGGTTTGAATGCAACGGAAAATGTTACCAGTACAATGTGTTGCCCTTCTGGTTGTCCACAGCCCCCAGGACCTTTACGAAGTGCCTTGCAGTAGTGGTAGCCCACCTTGCCTTGAAGGGTTGCGTGATATTTCCCTACCTTGACGATTGGTTGGTGGTGGGTCCGTCACAGTCGGAATTGGCCACACAGGTGGACTTAATCCTCTCAGTCCTCAATAATCTGGGTCTTTTGGTTCACTTTTCTAAATCTAAGCTCGTACCTGCGCAAATACAAACCTTCATTGGAGTGCAGTTGGATGCTGTCCAAGCCAGGGCCTTCCTCCCTGTACAGAGAGCTTGCGCCATTCAGAAAATAGTGGCTAGATTCACAAAAAAAGGTTTCAAATGGCCCATCATATTCAGAGGTTATTAGGCCTTATGGCCTCTACCACGGCCGTGGTAGAGTTTGCGAGGCTCCGTATGCGTCTGCTCCAAAACTGGTTCCTCCGGGCGTTCAGGCTCAATGTTGATCCCCAATACAAATGCCTTTCCATCCCCAGATATGTTATTTCCTCCTTGCAATGGTGGGTGCATGATGCCAACATCCTCTCAGGTGTCCCCTTTCATCGCCCTTCTCCTCAGAGGTACCTGTTCACAGACACTTCCCTATCAGGATGGGGGGCTCATTGTGGTGACCTTACGGCCCGGGGCACCTGATCTTTCCTAGAATCCCGGTTGCACATCAATTTGTTGGAGCTGCGTGCCATCCATCTTGCTCTGTCTTCATTCACAGGGCACCTGGACGGACAGCACATTCAGATCGTCACAGACAGCTCCACTGCCCAGTTCTATATAAACAAGCAGGGTGGCACAGGGTCTGTTTCGCTCTCCAAGGAAGCCAGCGACATCTGGGAATGGGCCATAGCTCACCGCGCTACACTCGTAGCGATTCACATTGCGGGCAAGAGCAACACACTAGCAGACGCTCTGAGTCGCCTTCCCAATCAAGCCCACGAGCTCACACTGAGCAGCGATTGTCTCCACCAAATATTCCACCTGTGGGGTTATCCGCAAGTAGACCTTTTTGCAACACACCTCAACTCAGTGTGTCCCAAGTTCTATTCGAGGGCAGGAGCCAGCCTGGGCTCAATGGGAGATGCCTTTCAGGCTGTTTGGAACGGGGCTCTGTTTTATTTCTTTCCCCCATTCCCTCTATTTCACAAGGCCCTAGCTAAAATGAACCACGACAAGACAGATGCCATCATTGTCACTCTGTTTTGGCCCAGGAGGTTGTGGTTTGCAGTGCTCATGTCACTTGCACAAGGGAATTACATTCTTCTTCCGAAGAATCCCTTCCACTCCCCGGCGGACCTGCAACTTGCGGCCTGGAGGGTGCTACCCCGGGGCAGTGGTCTGACAGGGTAGCTAAGGTTCTGTTGCATTCGTTAAAGTCTTCCACTCGGCGGTCCTACAACGCTAAATGGAGACATTTTTCTGATTGGGCTAAGGTTATAAATGTTTCACCAATCATTGGTTCTTGTAGGTTATCTGGGCTGTGTAACCGTGGTCTTGGAATTTTCTTTCCTGACGTTTCGCCAGCAGCTGTGGCAGGCATCTTCAGAGACAGCCCGGATAACCTACAAGAACCAATGAACTCTGACCGTGAAAGCCTTCAACAATATTTTGTTTCACCAATCAATTGCCCACTGTCTGTTGTGTTTGATTACCTTCTATCTCTCAAAGATGTTGGTTTATCTAATTCTTCCATTAAAGTTTATTTAGCCGCAATATCGGCTTTTCACCCGGAGATTGACTCCTTCTCAGTTTTTTCTCACCCCCTTTCAAAAAGTTTCTGAAGGGTCTCAATAACTTGTACCTTCCTGTCACTCCACCAGTTCCCCAGTGGAGTCTCTCCTTAGTCCTTTCACAGCTCATGAGACCTCCGTTTGAGCCATTAGCTACTTGCGAATTGGCCCTACTATCCTTCAAGGCGGCCTTCTTAGTAGCCATTACCTCGGCAAGGAGGGTGAGCGACATCTCAGCACTGTCACATTCCCCTCCTTATACAAAGTTCCACTCGGATAGAGTAGTATTGAAGCCTAAAATTTCCTTTTTACCTAAGGTCGTTTCAGCCTTCCACCTTACACAGGACATTGTCCTTCCCGTTTTTTTCCCTCATCCATCCTCCAATGCTGATAGGGCATTACATTCCCTAGATGTCCGCAGAGCCCTTCTTTTTTACATTAAAAGGTCTCAGAACTTTCGTAAAGATGACAACCTTTTTGTTTGCTTCGGCGGGCATCGCAAAGGTCGTCGTGCTTCTCCTCAGATCCTCTCGAGGTGGATCACGTCAACCATCAAGATGGCATACGAGTTTGCTCACCAGGAGTGCCCTCCTATGATCAAAGCACATTCTACCAGAGCTTATGCGGCTTCCATCGCCTTCTCCTCTAAGATAGATCTCTGGGACATCTGTAAGGCTGCTACCTGGTCCACGCCCTCTACGTTTATGAAACACTACGCGATGGATGTGGACTCGGCAAGAGATGCAGCCGTGGGATATGCTGAATTGCAGTCTTTATTTCGGTGACTGTCCCACACCCACCGTCCTGGTAAGCGAACTCGCTACTCTCCCAATGTGGGACTGCATAGAAGCCATGCAGATGAAAAACAGAGTTTCACTTACCTGTAACTGTTGTTCATCTGGTGGATCTTCTATGCAGGCACACATCCCTCCCTCCTTCCCCGCTGTGGGACCTCTCCGCTAGACCAGTGGTTGGTTCCGTGGCAGCAGGTTGGAGAACTGGAGGGAAGAGTGCTCCCTCCTCCTTGGGTCATGTGACCGGTGGGCAGGGAGATTGCAAGCCCCAAGGGGAGGGGGAGCACTCTCTTTTAGATTTTGCTAGAAGCTGACAAATCTTATCCTTGGCTGTCCTGCGCCTGCGCAGTCCCAATGTGGGACTGCATAGAAGATCCACCAGATGAACAACAGTTACAGGTAAGTGAAACTCTGTTTTTCACTCATTTTTCAACTGTCAATGAACTCCGTTACGTAGAGCTACTTTCATCTTAGACAGTTAGTTGAAACAGTTGCAGAAAAATGTTAGACTAATTGTTTTTTTTTTAATAAAGGTTAAGAGCTGAGACTGGCCAATTTATCTTGCTATATCGATTGTGACTCATATGCACATGCTAATTGGCTTATTTGCACTTACGTTGATTATCTCATATTTAGAACCATACAGTTGTCTAGATATGATCACATGATTATAATAGATCAGATTTAGAGAAAGATAAGATTGATAGATCAGATTTAGAGAAAGGTAAGATATGCACTAGTCTGACAAGCAAATCAGATTTCTCTGGATGGTAGTTTCAGAAGAAGACAAGGTGAGATTTCTGGGTGGGTTATGTGGACTTTTTGATAATCCCTAAAAGCAGTGAGACAACATATGAACATATGAATATATATGAACCCTTGGTCCATCAAAGTCAGTATTGTCTACTCAGACCGGCAGCGGCTCTCCAGGGTCTCAGGCGAAGGTCTTTCCCATCACCTACTCGCCTAGTTCCTTTTAATTGGAGATGCCGGGGATTGAACCTGGGACCTTCTGCATGCTAAGTAAATGCTCTACCACTGAGCCACGCCCCCTCCCCGAACAAGTTGAACTTTAAAACTATTACTTGCTATAATGTGATTAAGCAATTCTTGGAACTTTAATAATTTTAGTATATATCTTCACAGTAATGGTAGGGTTAATTCCCCCCCCCCCGTTCTGCTCAATAAAAATAATATTTTTATTTTCACAACCAAAGGTAAAAGTGTCTACAGGTGTTCTGTCTGGTTTGCTGGTCAATAGTTCAGAGAACCAAACTAAATCCCTTGACTCTTTTGTATTATCAGAATTAAAGGTTGTTAATCTCCCTTTAATAGATAAATCCTGGAGAATTCTGCTGCTAGACAGTTTTTCACAGGCAAAGCCTTTAAAATTGTTTAGTGCAGGTCCTCTAATAGGATGCGGGAGGGAATCTCTCCTTAGAGTGGCATTTTTATTATTATTATTGTAATCCAATAATTGCTTTTTATAAATCCTCAAGGTGAGAGGTCCTGGATGAAGGACAGGAGCAAATGTGCTTTACTGTAGGCTATTGTTTAAAATATATATTCTAGATGGTAGTTAGAGGCATGCAGGTATGTCTAGTGGTCAGTGGGTTTTTGATAGAAGATGGTTGTTATGTGTCCATTTCAAAGGTTCACAGTGGTATCTAGCAAATATGCCTGTTGTATTCCTTGCTCCATGCTGAGATTCTTGTTCAAGTGACAACTGTTACAGTCCTGGTGGATTCTTTCCAGAGTTTCTCTCCCATGGATCCAGTTGGTGAAAATGCCATCAGAACATCTTAAGTCCAGAGACAGTTGATGTGCCCAATTGCTGATAGTCCGTCTGGAGATCAAGTCCTGTGAGGAAAGGTTGAAGGAGCTGGGTATGTTTAGCCTGGAGAGGAGAAGACTGAGAGGGGAGATGATAACCATCTTCAAGGACTTGAAGGGCTGTCATATGGAGGAGGGTGCCGAGTTGTTTTCTGTTGCCCCAGAAGGTCAGACCAGAACCAACGGGTTGAAATTAAATCAAAAGAGTTTCTGTCTAGACGTTAGGAAGAACTTTCTAACGGAGTGGTTCCTCGGTGGAAAAGGCTTCCTCGGGAGGTGGTGAGCTCTCCTTCCCTGGAGGATTTTAAGCAGAAGCTGGATGGCCATCTGTCAGCAATGCTGATTCTATGACCTTAAGCAGATGATGAGAGAGAGGGCATCTTGGCCATCTTCTGGGCATGGAGAAGGGGTCGCTGGGGGTGTGGGGGGGAGGTAGTTGTGAATTTCCTGCATTGTGCACGGGGTTGGACTAGATGACCCTGATGGTCCCTTCCAACTCTATGATTCTATGAGTTATACCATTCTTCCAAACTTCCTGGGATTATGGGGAGGATGGGTGTGATACATGTACATAGGCAGGATTATCTTGCAGCAGCACATATCCAGCCATTTCAATTTCCCTGGTAGCCCAAGGGCATAAACCCTCACGAAGCGGCACACTGTGGGATCTTCCTTCTCATAAAGCGGATGGAAGAACATTGAGACGGGCAAGGATGAAAGCTCCTGCATTTGGGAATTGATACATTTGCTAAATAGTATGACCATTCTTGTTCCTAAAGTGATGGTATTTTGCAGCAGAATTTAAATGGTGTTGAAGTTGAATGTCCCAAATCCTTTGCTTGATTTCAGATTTAGTTTCGGAATAACCCAAGGCTGTTAAGCTGCTAGGAGAACATCCAATGGATTGTAATTTCTCTGAAAGGGACCTTTTCCATTTTGACTGAAAGGCAGTCTGTTAGTGTCAAAGATGCAAGACCCAGAGGAGAGAAAACATTCTTCAGCCAGTAATACATGAGCTTCCAGAGAAATTAAACCCTCTTCTGACGCAAAACTGCATTAGGAACACAGTAGGGAACCGCAAGTATGGGTCTCAGAAATTCAGCCTGAACTATTTCGAGGGATCTGTAGTTATCAGAAGCACAGCCACAGTACTAATACTGGAGCCAGTAGGGTATCGAGTGTTTCCTGGTTTTTGAATCTTGGGTGGTAGATAGAAAATACCATGTTGGGGTTCCTGAGGTGTATCCATGTCAATTTGTTCCTGTATACACACGGGTAGCTCCTTCATAGTCTTGTTAAGATCTTTCTGGAGTTATTTTGTGGAGTCTGTGGAAAATGGTGTCTGAAATGGGTGGTTTTAGAGAGTTGTAGCTTCCTGTTTGCTGCCCAGTTTCACATGAGGCTGCCTTATACTGAATCAGACCCTTGGTTCATCAAAGTCAGTATTAAGAACATAAATGCCCTGCTGGATCAGACCCAGGCCCATCAAGTCCAGCAGTCTGTTCACACGGTGGCCAACCAGGTGCTCCTAGGAAGCCCACAAACAAGACGACTGCAGCAGCATTTATCCTGCCTGTGTTCCACAGCACCTAAGATAATAGGCACGCTCCTCTGATCCTGGAGAGTATTGTCTGCTCAGACCGGCAGCGGCTCCCCAGGGTCTCAGGCAGAGGTCTTTCACATCACCTACTTGCCTGGTCCCTTTAACTGGAGATTCCGGGGATTGAACCTGGGAATCTTCTGCCTGCCAAGCAGAGGCTCTACCACTGAGCCGCAGAATGAGTTTCACTTCTTTGTCATTTTCCTTGATCATGAATCCAGCGCCTTAAGAGGCCAACAAGATTTCCAGGCTGTAAGTTTCTGAAAGTCAGAGCTCCCTTCACCTGATATGGCATCTGACGAAAGGAGCTTTGACTCTTGAAAGCTCGGACCACTGAAATCTCGTTGGTCTCAAAGGTGCGACTAGCCTCGAATCTGGCTATTCTATTGCAGACCAACAGGGCTACCCTCTGAAATAAGGCCAGGGTTGTTTTTGAGGCTGCACGGGGCATCCCTTTCTGCAAGGCTGAGGTTGTCTTGCAAATGGTGCTTTTTGTTGATCACTTTGGTTTAGGCACGGTTAGGAAAGCCCTGGATGTCGTGATCCAGGGAGGCATGGTGTGTGACCTTCAGCAGAGGTTCCAGGTTTGGTTCAGCTTCTGAAAACCCCTCCTCATGCCCCCTCCCTCGTGTGCATGCTGAAGACCCGGGAGGCTTGTTCTGCAGGCCAAGTGAGTCAGCAGAAGAAGCAGCAGCAGACAGGTTTGCGTGAAGGGGGGGGCTTGCACCCCCATGCAGGGGAGGTGGTGGCGATGGATTAGAATCATAGAATCATAGAGTTGGAAGGGACCACCAGGGCCATCAAGTCCAACCCCCTGCACAATGCAGGAAATTCACAACTACCTCCCCCCTACACACCCCTAGTGACCAGAAGATGGCCAAGATGTCCTCCCTCTCATCATCTGCCTAAGGTCACAGAATCAGCATTGCTGACAGATGGTCATCTAACCTCTTCTTAAAAACCTCCAGGGAAGGAGAGCTTACCACCTCCTGAGGAAGCCTGTTCCACTGAGGAACCGCTCTAACTGTTAGAAAATTCTGCCTAATGTCTCGACCGAAACTCTTTTGATTTAATTTCAACCCGTTGGTTCTGGTCCGACCTTCTTGAGCAACAGAAAATGGCACCCTCCTCTATATGACAGCCCTTCAAGTACTTGAACATGGTTATCCTATCCCCTCTCAGTCTTCTCCTCTCCAGGCTAAACATACCCAGCTCCTTCAACCTTTCCTCATAGGACTTGGTCTCCAGACCCCTCACCATCTTTGTTGCCCTCCTCTGGACACGTCCCAGCTTGTCTACATCTTTTTTAAATTGTGGTGCCCAAAACTGAACACACAGTACTCTAGGTGAGGTCTAACCAGAGCGGAGCAAAGCGATACCATCACTTTGCGTGATCTGGACACTATACTTCTGTTGATGCAGCCCAAGACTGCGTTTGCCTTTTTAGTTACAGCATCACATTAGACGGCTGGTAGCTCTGGCAAAGGTCTGTGTGGGATTGGCTGATCTGATGCAGGTCCCGGTCTGTTAAAAAGGGAGCTCCGAGTGTGTCCCCAGTGCTGCAAACGTCTTGCTGTGTTGCTGTCTGTGTTGGGCAGGATCTCCAGCACGGAGAAATCCGCCCCAGATGTAAAAAGTTGACTTCTTTCGATATAATTCCTGGCCGCTTCAGACAGGAATGGTGTGAAACAATTTTTAGGGTGAAACAGTTCCTAAGTCAGGATCAAAGTGTTACGCTTGTGTAGCTTGTCCGTTGCCGTGATCCAAGAGGACTGTCCCCATGTGCTGATTTCCTGGGCCAAATGTGGCTTCCCAGCACACATGAGCAAGCAGGCGCTTACGGGTAGGCAGGAGCAGCCTGTGTGCTGAAGCCGTGTCTCCACCAGCAATGCCTCCTCATCCCCTCTTGGTGGTAGGGGGGCATCTGCCTGCCCACCCTGCTTTGGCTTCTGGCAGCACCTGAGGTGGAAAGGCAAGGCAGGCTGTGTGGCAGCAGGCTTCTTTGTGTGGCTGGAAGGCAGTCATGGGATTGGGGACATGGAAGAGGACACTGCCAGCTGGGAAGGCTTTAAGAGGGGAGTGGACATGTTCATGGGGGAGAGGGCTATCTCTGGCTGCTAGTCAAAATGAATAATAGTCATAATATACACCTATTCCCTCCAGTGTAAGATGGGCATGCCTATTCTATGAGGTGCTGTGGAACGCAGGCAGGATGGTGCTGCTGCAGTCGTCTTGCTTGGGGGCTTCCTAGAGGTACCTGGCTGGCCACTGGGCCAGACTGCTGGACGCAATGGGCGTGGGTCTGATCCAGCAGGACCTTTTCTTATGTTCTTAAGAGGAATTTGATTGACAGCCATTTGCATTTAATTTGCATGGCCCGTCCAACTAGAGGCTCCTCCTTCACCATCACTGCGAAGAGGATTCGTTTTCTTTAAGGAAGGTGCATTCTTGAAACCGGCCCGGCTTTCCTCCTTCAGCTGGGTCACGACTCAGGAATTGCTTGGAGGTTCCTTTAGCGAAGAAAGCCTCTGCTTTCAAGCCGGAGCCCCCCCAGCAATGGGTAGCCACAATGTTTTCAGTTCTGCGGCAAACAGCTGTGTTACAAATCCCGGGCGGGGGCCCTTTATCTTCTCTAAAGGCTTCTGCTTCAGTAATTTCAGGAGCCATTTGGAAAGGAGCCCTCGCTGTCTCTCGTTACTATAGCAATCCGGTCGGAAAGACCAAGCGAGACGAAAGTGCTTTGCTTCCATTTTGTGGCCAAGAGAACGATGCCATTTGCCGTGTTCAGGCTGCAAACGGCGGCTCTCCGGGCTGACTGTCGTGTTGCTGATCTGACTCATCCAAATACATACCCGACGCGGTACGGAAGCCTGCCAAGGAACGGACGCATGTCTCGCTCAGACACATCCTTGCTTGTGTGCAGCGCTTTTCCGTCATGATTAGTGAGATGCAGCTTGCCTTGCAGAGTTCTCCAAGGGTATCAAGCAACTATTTACTTTTCTGGACGTGCCGATCTATAGATGGAAGTGATTCTTTTTTGCTGCCATTTATCAATGGAAAGTTCTTAGGTGCCTCCTCCGCCCCCCCCCCCCCCGCATGCTGAGTGATGATCTTCACCCCCTCCAGACAGGAGCAAGAACAAAAATGGAAGAAGGGAGAGAAGCCGATGATACAGCCGGCAGCCCCCAGCCCACTGGAAAGGGCCAGGACAATGTGAGCAGAGTTGGGGAAATAATCCTGTCCCACACCCCTAGCGCTGCTCTCACTGGACTTTTCCTGAAGCATCAGGATTTGCAAAGAACATTTGCTAACTGTGGGCCTTCCAACTGCAGAGAGACCCACAGGATACAACAACGTAGTCGCAGGCAGAGAGGAAACAAAGAAGAAGAAGAATTGTTTTTTATATGCCAACTTTCTCTACCACTTAACAAAGAATCAAACCCACATACAATCTCTTTCCCTTCCCCTCCCCACAACAGACACCCTGGGAGGTAGGTGAGGCTGAGAGAGCTCCAAGAGAACTGTGACTAGCCCAAGGTCACCCAGCTGGCTTCATGTGTAGGAGTGAGGAAACCGACCCGGTTCACCAGATTACCACCAGAGATGACACGGGTGGTCCCTTCCAACTCTATGATTCTATAACCTACCTTTATCAATAAAACAGAGGAGGAGAATGATGTTAGCTGCTCTGGATCCCCATTCGGGTGAAAGGTGGGATATAAATAAAGAAAATAAATAACTATGTATGCACCTGTCATAGTGAGGATGGTGCTGAGTTGTTTTCTGTTGCCCAAGAAGGTCGGACCAGAATCAACGGGTTGAAATTAAATCAAAAGAGTTTCCGTCTAGACATTAGGAAGAATTCCCTAGCAGAGCGGTTCCTCGGTGGAACAGACGTCCCCGGGAGGTGGTGAGCTCTCCTTCCCTGGAGGTTTTTAAAGAAGAGGCTAGATGGCCATCTGTCAGCAATGGTGATTCTGTGATGAGACAGCAAGGTAGATTTCCCCACAATATGGAAGATCCATTTAAGCAGTCTGATTTAATAAGTTTGTAATAACCTTTTTTCCTTTCTGTAAATGTATTGAAAATGTATTAGGACAGCAAGGAATTAGCTTGTTGCTGGGCAGGATAACTCTATGCGTGTGTGTGTTGAGTTACCAGGGGAAGAATGTCTGTCTGGATACTAGCTAGCTGTGTGTGTGTGCTAAGTTAGTAGGGTAAATGTCAGGGAAAAGTTACTGTGAACAATAACAAGAACTGGAACTGGAAACAACTGCCTGAGCTCGAGAGGCTCCAGTCTTTGTAAACAACCCGATAGGCGGGGAATGTTGACGCCTCCTCTCAAGGCATCGATTTTGGTTAAAAGCGTGCCCCCCAGTATAATCGGGGCCCAGGTATTTTGCTTGCTAGAGCAATTGGGTGACCAGCTGGAATAAACCGTTTTTCTTGATAATGATCTCGGGTCTCTCTCCCCCCCCACGACCCCCCGTTTACCACGTCAGTGACCTTCGGCAGATCATGAGAGGGAGAGCAGGAAGGGTTGCGTCAGTGTTTGGCTCTTCTGGCCCTTTCTTACAAGCCCAGGGCAATGCCGATTGGCACTGGGGGGTTCAGGAAGGAATTTTCCTGCAGGACAGATTGGTCCAGATTGGATCCTGGAGGGTTTTTTTTTCCTTTTGCTATCTTCTGGGCATGGAGTACGGGCCTCTGGGTGTGTGTGGGGGGGAGGCAATTGTGAATTTCCTGCATTGTGTAGGGGTTGGACTAGATGACCCTGGTGGTCCCTTCCAACTCTATGATTCTAAGATGCCACAATGGCACCTATCCCCAAGAAAAAGGGGGAAGAGTAGAGGGAGGAGCAGGAAAGTAGGGCTGGCAGTGGAAGCTGCGAGGGCTGTCCTGGTATGCTGCTGGTGGTGCCAACTGGCCAAGCTCAGAAAAGGCCACCTTGGATTGGTCCTTGTAGGTTATCCGGGCTGTGTGACCGTGGTCTGGAGGTTTTCAGGACAGGAAGCCAAGCCTTATTCATTCTTAAACTCTCTTCTTTTCTGTTAAAGTTATGCTGATGTTTATGAATTTCAATGGCTTCTCTGTGCAATCTGACAAAATAGTTGGTAGAATTGTCCCGTCTTTCAGTGTCTTGGAATAAGACCTCCAGACTAACAAAGACTACAGTCCACAATAGCCACGCGGATTAGCTTTGGATTTCACACATTAACAGATCACTTAAGGATACAATGGTTCCACATTAACATACCACACCCTCATTAGCACATTATCTTGAGACTTACAGGACAATGGTTAGCACATTACCTTGGATACTTTTTGCAGGACAATGATTCAGCTCAAACCCAACCCCTTTCTGACTATATATTACTCTTCCTACACACTTGACACTGAGAGACACTGTCCTTCAGTGTTACTCCTCCGAAGATGCCTGCCACAGCTGCTGGCGAAACGTCAGGAACGAAAATACCAAGACCACAGACACACACCCCGGATAACCTACAAGAACCAATGACCTCTGACCGTGAAAGCCTTTGACAATATTTTGAACGCCACATTGGATGCTCAAAATGGGGGGTGGGTACTTGTGGCGTGGAGCATGTGTGGCTGTATGCTCCACTGAGAGCATTTGGTGGTTGCTCCTGCCAAAAGAACGTGCGAACTCTGCAGGCAGCTTGCAGCCCCACTCACCTCTAGAGCACTGGAAACACGCTGGGCACGCTTCGAAAAGAAGTGCAACTGAGTGTGTGTGGGGTGGGGTGGGGGCGGTTGCAGCAATAATGGGTTTAAACTCCAGGTGGAAAGGTTGGATATTGGGGGGGGGGAATTTACAGTAAGAGTTGTTGGAGTGTGGAATGGGCTGCCGAGGGAGGTGGTGAGCCTCCCCCTCACTGGCAGTCTTCAAGCAGCTGTTCCTGCATTGAGCAGGGGGTTGGACTAGATGGCCCGTATGGCCCCTTCCAACTCTGTGATTCTATGATTATCTGGCTGCCAGGAGCTCTGCCTGTATGCTGTAGTTGTGAATTTCCTGCATTGTGCAGGGGGTTGGACTAGATGACCCTGGAGGCCCCTTTCTAACTCTATGATTCTATAAAATCTTGGTAGCCTTTAAGGAGTCACCGGCTTCCTGCTTGTTATTGAAGTGGTTTATGTTTCCACACCATCTTGAGCATGCCAAATTATGACTCTTGTATCCTTTGCAACTCACTTTGAGGCCTGTGTGCTGATCCGTCCCTGACTTTGCATAAGGGAAGTGTGGCCTCGTGAACAGGAGCATGAAAGGGAATTTGACCAGCCTGTCGGGCAAAGTAAAAAGATGGATCCAATGCCAAGCTGGCTAGAATGATTCCATCCGGACACACATGTACTCACATGAAGCTGCCGAACCCTGAATCAGACCCTGGCTCCATCAAGGTCGGTATGGTCTACTCTGACTGGCAGCAGCTCTCCTGGGCCTCAGGCAGAGAAAGGCCTTTCCAATCACCTGCTTCCAAACCTTTTCAAGGGGTGTTGCTGGGGATTCAACCTGGGACTTTCTGCATGCCAAGCAGGTGCTCTACCACTGAGCCACGGCCCCTTTACTGGTTGTGTGATATGGCGGGTGGGGAGGTCATGTGAGTCCCTCAGCTTATCCCCTCCCCTGTCTCTAGCCAGCCTCCGGCCCACCTCCTCACCCCCTCCAAGAAGGAGCTGCCTTCCGCAGGGATGGGTGTTTGGAGCCCTCCACGGCTGACCCACATGGGAGGTTTCCCACAGCTTGTGACTGGGACCTGCTCCAAAGGAGTCCCACCCTTCCCATTGGGAGACATTCCAGCGTCTGAGACAAGATGTCTCATCCTCAAAAATGTACTTAAAGATCACCCTCGAAGTTTGCTTACTGCCAGAATTAATACCGAAATTATTCTCAGTGGAGCAGTACCGATGGCTTTATTCTAAATTTTGACAATTTCTTGCAGGAACCATCTCCCTCCCCTGAGTTCGGGGCGAGCAGGAAAAGGAACACATTTAATTGGTACATTTACAGTCCTGGGCTGTCTGGCTCTGTGCTAAGGAGTCCAGTTGCTTCCTTTCTAACGGGATGTATAAATTGGGGCGGTATCGGCTTCTGCAGAGAAGAGATGGCCCTCTCAGCTGCCTGTAAAAATGGATTGGCTTTTATAAGCCTTTCCCGCTTCATCCAGCGAAGGCAGGTTTTCTCGAGTGTCTGTGACAGCCGGGCCAGTCAGCTGCATTGCCCAACCTTTGGTCTGCGATGTGAGGGGCTGGAACCCAGTGCCTGGCAAAGGGGGGGGCGCGCACACTCTTCACCCACAGCAAGGGGCTGTGAGTCGGGAGGCAAGGATTTCTTTATTGGTTGGCAAACAGTTTTGTGAAGGAGAAAGTCAAACAGGAATGCGGTGTCATCTGGGAGAGTTTGCATTTGGGTCTGAAATCAGAAACGTCCTTCCAGGGGAAACGGCACCCTTGGCGAATGCACCGGATTAACCCCTTCCCACCCCCAAAGTCTGCCTTATTGACAGAGACCCGCCAGTCTGGATGCCAGCATCCCTTCCAGGGGCATAATCAGAACGGGCAGCCTCTCTGTCATGGTTCGGGGCGTCTGGAGCCTTTGTGTGCACGGTTTTTGTATCCATGCTGCACTCTCAGTCCTTTGCAAGTGGGGGGGGGCAGGGCTGAGAGAGAAGGGGTTTGCCCAGCATGGTCTAGTGAGGCTGGACCGGGGTGGGTGGGTGGGTGCGGGGGGCTGTTCAGGTCCCACGCTGAGCCTTCTCCCTTGGGAAGGAAGCCCCGGCTGGGTTGTTGCCTCATCTCTTTGAGACCAAGTCTGGCCTCAGATGACTGGCAGCAGCATGAAGTGGGGTGGGGGGGACCTTGCCACTTGTCATCCCCTGTAGTATTGGAGCAGGGGTGGAAGGAACATAAGAACATAAGAAAAGCCCTGCTGGATCAGGCCAAGGCCCATCAAGTCCAGCAGTCTGTTCACACAGTGGCCAACCAGGTGCCTCCGGGAAGCCCACAAACAAGACGACTGCAGCAACATTATCATGCCTGCTTTCCACAGCACCCAAGATAATAGGCCTGCTCCTCTGATCCTGGAGAGAATAGGTATGCAGCATGACTAGTATCCATTCTAACTAATAGCCATGAATACCCCTTTCCTCCATGAATATGTCCACTCCCCTCTTAAAGCCTTCCAAGTTGGCAGCCATCACCACATCCTGGGGCAGGGAATTCCACAATTTAACTATGCGTTGTGTGAAAAAATACTTCCTTTTATCAGTTTTGAATTTCTTACCCTTCAGCTTCAGCAGATGACCCCCCGCATTCTAGTATTATGAGAACCCTCCAGGGGGCTTTACTGGTGGCCCCTTTCCATGGCCTGTGGTTTGACTGGGGTATGTCAACTCTGGCCATGGTGCCTGTGTCCCCACTGGTCTTCAAAGGTATTTGCAAACTTGCCCCTCTTAACTAACATCCTGATGTGACTGATGTCTTGTTGCTCGTGTTTTTAGCATTCCCAAAAGCTGGAGTGGGGGGGTGGGGGTGGAGATCAGTTAACTTGATCACCACAATGCAGAAACGAGCGAGTTTTCCTCCAGTGATTGTAAGCCAAGTACACCAAAGTGTGCGCAGGCAGGACTGAGTCACACATTTTTCTCCCGTGGGAGAAGTTATGGCTCAGTGGTAGAGCCTCTGTTTTGTATACAGAAGATACCAGGTCCATCCCCTGGCATTTGCAGCCAAAAGGATCAGGAAGGGCAAGTGATGTGAAAGATCTCTGCCTGAGACCCCCAAAGAGCTGCTGCCGGTCAGAGCAGGCAAGACTGACCATGAACAACCAAGGGTCTGACTAGGTGTGGCTGATAATTCCCAAATGTTCAAAATACATGAGAGGCTGGGGAAGCTGTCCAAGGACAAAGTCTGCTTTTTTTCTAAGTGGGTGTGTGAGGAACCTGAAGAAGTACAGGGAAATGATGAGAAAGTTGAAAAGAGCAATCATCCATAGTATCATAGATTGAATCATAAAGTTGGAAGGGACCACCAGGGTCATCTAGTCCAACCCCCTGCACAATGCAAGAAATTCACAACTACCTCCCCCCCCACACACACACACCCAGTGGCCAGAAGATGGCCAAGATGCCCTCCCTCTCATCATCTGCCTAAGGTCATAGAATCAGCATTGCTGACAGATGGCCATCTAGCCTATTCTTATAAACCTCCAGGGAAGGAGCGCTTACCACCTCCCAAGGAAGCCTCTGTTCCACTGGAACCGCTCTGACTGTGAGAAAATTCTTCCTAATGTCTAGACGGAAACTGTTTTGATTTAATTTCAACCCGTTGGTTCTGGTCTGACCTTCTGGGGCCATAGAAAACCACTCGGCACCCTCCTCTCTATGATAGCCCTTCAAGTACTTGAAGATGGTTCTCCTATCCCCTCTCAGTCTTCTCCTCTTCAGGCTAAGCATACCCAGCTCCTTCAACCTTTCCTCATAGGACTTGGTCTTTAGACCCCTCACCATCTTTGTTGCCCTTCTCTGGACACGTTCCAGCTTCTCTACATCCTTCTTAAATTGCTGTGCCCAGTAGCACCTTAAAGACTAACACAATTCCTGGCAGGGTATGTGTGAGCTTTCTTGAGTCACAGCTCACTTCTGTGATAAAGTTAGCCCTGATAGAAAATGTCCTAAGGGCTTCTTGGAAGACTGCACAAAGTAGAGGTGCAAATTTTACAGTGCATGAACATCGGCACCGACAAAGGGAGTTAAAGGTGGGACTGGTACAAGAGGCAAGGAGGGGGGCACGTAAGTGAGGGTCTTTCTGCTCAGGTGCTGAAGTTCAGGGTCTGAAGCAGGTTGTGTTTTTGAAGGTTGCTTCTAGCACGTGGTCCTAGCGGGAGGGGTCTCTGCTCTTTGAGGTGAGTCATCTGATACAGCCTCCTATTTTGTGAGGCCTGGGGGAGGAGCTGGAAGTCATAAGAACATCGGAAAGGCCCCGCTGGATCAGACCCAGAAGGCCCATCAAGTCCAGCAGTCTGTTCACACAGGGGCCACCCAGGGGCCTCTAGGAAGCCCTCAAACCAGACGACTTCGTAAAGCAGAGCTATCCAGAGGTCGGGGCTCTAAGGAATCAGGCAGCACCTCATGGCACATGAACATTAGGCAGACATGCGCTAACAGAGGGAGTTAAACTTGGGAATTGCGCGGGTACGTTTGAGTCAGAGCAGGAGGCAACCACAGAAGTGAAGCAGCTCTAAACCAGAAGGACATGTGAGCGAAGCTCCTCTGTGAATTCAGGGTTGAGGTGGCAGAGCAGCTTCTGAACTAATACCTTGAAGAAAGACAACAGCAGGGGGGGAAAGACTGTAGTGGAATGGCCCCAGTGGCCAAGGGGTGGTGGCACAAATCCTGGGGAAATGTGAGTGGGAGCAGGCGGGAACTTGAGAATAAGAGTTGGGCGGGTAGTCAGAAGACAATCCTGGAGGGCCATGCGTGGAAACCTAGGGGAGGTCTGAGGGAGGGCGGGGGGCTTCCTTAGAGAGGGACATGAGCTACAGGTGCCTGTATACCAGTTGACTTGCAGGTAAATTATGCTATTTTCAACCAACTCCCCAAGTAAAGTGTCTTTGCATTGTGGCCCCAGTTGCTTTGTGCAAACGTTTCTTATGATGGTTTATATTTGGGATGTAGTTTTGATTTTCAGAAATAACCAAAACTAAGGCAACTTTGTAGTCATGCGTCATTGGTATGGAAATGAGCCATTGATTTTTAGTTATGACGCCCACTGAAGTATCCTTAAATATCCCCTGTGTTTTGTAGTTCACTGAATGTCATTATTAAGGCTAGACGGGTAACTTATTTCATTCTGGATATGGCAAGAGGCATCTGAAATCCCTGTGTCGGTCATCAGTGAAGCCCCCCCCCCGCCATCCTCTCTCTCGCCTGCGCTTTCGTGTCCGTATCTTTCACGCAGGATTTCATCTGAGGTTCCCCAATAATGCCTCTTCTCTGCTCTCTCTTTCAGGATCCTGACCCCGCTCTACAATGGAAAAACTGCTTTTGTATCTGCTGTTCATTGGCTTAGTGGTGAAGGCCCAGATTTGCCCCAAGCGCTGTGTGTGCCAGATCCTGTCTCCAAACCTTGCGACGCTTTGTGCCAAGAAAGGGCTTCTGTTTGTCCCTCCCAACATTGACAGGAGGACCGTGGAGCTGCGGCTGGCGGACAACTTTGTGACCAATATCAAACGGAAGGATTTTGCTAACATGACCAGCTTGGTGGACCTCACGCTCTCGAGGAATACAATTAGCTTTGTTACGCCTCACGCCTTTGCGGACCTGCGGAACCTGAGGGCCCTGCACCTGAACAGCAACCGGCTGACCAAGATCACCCACGACATGCTCAGCGGGCTCTCCAACCTGCACCACTTGATCCTTAACAACAACCAGCTGACTTTGATCTTCTCCACAGCGTTTGACGACGTCCTGGCTCTCGAGGAGCTGGATTTGTCCTACAACAACCTGGAGACGATTCCGTGGGATGCTGTGGAGAAGATGGTCAGCCTGCACACCCTCAGTTTAGACCACAACATGATCGACAACATCCCCAAGGGGACGTTCTCTCACCTCCACAAGATGACCCGGCTGGACGTCACGTCCAACAAACTGCATAAGCTGCCCCCTGATCCCCTCTTCCAGCGAGCCCAGGTCTTGGCCACCTCAGGGATCATCAGTCCGTCCACATTTGCGTTGAGCTTTGGGGGGAATCCTCTGCATTGCAACTGTGAGCTGCTGTGGCTGAGGCGGCTGTCCCGGGAGGACGACCTGGAGACGTGTGCTTCCCCCCCTCTCTTGTCGGGTCGCTATTTTTGGTCCGTCCCTGAGGAGGAGTTCCTGTGCGAGCCTCCCCTCATCACGAGACACACCCATGAACTGAGGGTGCTGGAGGGCCAAAGAGCGATCCTGAGGTGCAAAGCCCGTGGAGATCCGGAGCCCGCCATCCACTGGATCTCCCCTGAAGGCAAGCTGATTTCCAATGCCACGCGGTCCCTGGTGCACGACAACGGAACCCTGGATATCCAGATCACCACCATGAAGGACACGGGGGCGTTCACTTGCATCGCTTCCAACCCGGCGGGGGAAGCCACGCAGTCCGTGGACCTCCACATAATAAAGCTGCCTCACATACTGAACAGCACTAACCACATCCACGAGCCGGACCCCGGCTCTTCGGACATCTCGACTTCCACCAAGTCTGGCTCGAACGCCAGCAGTAGCAACGGGGAGACAAAAGTCAGCCAGGACAAGAAGGTGGTCGTGGCAGAAGCCACGGCGTCCACTGCCCTGCTGAAGTTCAATTTCCAAAGGAATATACCTGGAATCCGTATGTTCCAAATTCAGTACAATGGGACTTACGATGACTCGCTTGTTTACAGGTAAGTGGCCCCCCAAACCCCCCTCTGCTTCTCACTTGCCTTGAAAGCCCCTTGCTGGGGTGGCCGGAGTTTGGTTGGGAGTTGATGGCACAGATGTATGTCTGTTGGGCTTGTGGCCGCAGCGACTTCCTCTGCCCGTTGTTGACTTTGGAAGCGTGTGGGGCTGGCAAGATGCAAGGAACTGACTGGGCCTGCCCCAGAGACAAAGCTATGGGGTGGCACAGAGATGGGCATCGGAGAGAGAGGCCCATCCCGTGGCTTTGGCTAGCTTTGAGAAGGATTTTCAGCACTGTGTGTGCGAGGCCTGGGTTTTGAGGTCAGCATAGTTGCTTAAGGCTTTTTATCCCATGAGGGGGTTTAGCGCTGGTTTCAGTCGAATTTTGAAATGGGCAGTGTTTGCGTGAAGCTGTGGACACAGCATGGAGTTAGGCTGTGGAAACTTGGCTGTCCAGCCCCTAGGGCTCATGGAGGCTTCTGGCTATGTTGAGCCTCCATATACAGAGGCAATGAACCTCTGAATACCAGTGCTAGGGTCAGGAGCCTGGAGACCAAGCCCTACGAGGAAAGGCTGAGGGACTTGGAATGTCCAGTCTGGAGAAGAGGCGGTTGAGTTGGGACAGGATTGCTCTCTTGAAGGATTTGAAGGTTTGCCACTTGGAGGAGGGCAGGGAGCTGTTCCTGTGGGCAGCAGAGGACAGGACTCGCAATAATGGGTTTCAATTATGGGCAGAATGGTACCAGCTGGATATTTTGGTGAAATTTGCAATAAGGGTTGTTCAACTGTGGAATGGGCTACCTAGGGAGGCAGTGAGCTCCCCCTCACTGGCAGTCTTCAAGCAGAGGCTGGACAAATACTTATCAGGGATGCTCTAGGCTGATCCTGCATTGAGCAGGGGGGTTGGACTAGACAGCCAGTATGCCCCCTTCCAACTTTATGATTCTATGAGGCTACATCAGGGGGAGTCCTTGGCCCCTGGGTCCTGTTTGTTTCGCCCTCCAGGCTAACTGGTTGGCTGCTGCATGAAACAGGTTGCTTAACTAGGTGGGACCCTCACTGGTTTGATTCAACAGGGCTCTTCTGAGGTTCTATGACCTTAGGCGGATGATGAGAGGAGCATGGAGGAGGGGTCACTGGGGGTGTGTGGAGTGGGGAGGTAGTTGTGAGTTTCCTGCATTGTTCAGGGGGTTGGACTAGATGGCCCTGGTGGTCCCTTCCAACTCTATGATTCTTACGATGGGCCGCCACACCAGTGTTGCTCATATAGCAGTTTGCTTGGGGCCACTGTCATGGCAGTGGATCTAGGCCTTGTGCCTGGGTGTCTTGCAGAGAACCAGAGGAAGCCACAAAAGAAACCTCACTCAGTGGAGGGAAGGGCCGGCCACTCCAGGAACGGTGTTTGGCTCGGCCTGGGGAGATGTGTGTCCAGCCCACCCTGAAGTGGTCGAAAGCGCAGCCAGAATGATGGTTTGTGAGCTTTTCTTCCCTTTACTCAAGAATTTGAGGTAGAGAGGGCAAGGACTGTGCACCCTGTCGCAAGCAGAGGCACCTCAGAAGACTGAGGAGGAAGTGCGAGAGGATAAGAGGGTCTCGCTTTGAGGCCTGCGAATTGGCCAGTCACACCTTTCAAATCCAATTTGTCAAAAAATGTTGTTTCTTGAAAAGAAAAGAAAAAGTTTCCCAGTCTCTTGCTGGTAACGTGAAAGCAGCACGTATGAAAACCGTAGTGACGGACGGACGCCGACTGTGGGCTTCGCAGGGCTGTATGTAAATAACAATAGCCGGGCAGAAAGCGCTTGGCAACCTGATCCGAGGGCAGGTTTTACAGGAGTCTCTTCAGTAGGAAGAGGCTCAGGCAGGGATCCCCAATGAAGCCTCAGAGCCTCCGCCTTAGCCTGACTGAGGTCACGTGGAGACAGAGGCCTGGAGAATCAAAGCCCTGCGAGGAAAGGCGGAGGGACCTGGGAATGTCCAGTCTGGAGAAGAGGAGGCTGGCGGGGGGCAGGATAGGTCTCTTGGAGTATTTGAAGGGCTGACACTTGGGCAGGGAGCTGTTCCTGTTGGCAGCAGAGGAGAGGACACACAATCATGGTTTTTAAATTGCAGGCGGAAAGTACAGGCTGGATGTTAGGGGGGAAAAACCTTTACAGTAAGAGTTGTTGGACGGTGGAATCGGCTCCCTGGGAGGTGGTGAGCTCTCCGTCACTGGCAGTCTTCAAGCACTTGTCAGGGATGGCTGGAGAAGCACTTGTCAGGGATGCTGTAGGCTGATCCTGCATTGAGCAGGGGGTTGGGCTAGATGGCCTCTAGGGCCCCTTCCAACTCTATCATTCTATGACTCTCACCTTAACTGTTGTGTTTGCTTGGCTTTGTGCAAAATAATCTGTCATTTGTGCCTGTGGTTCTTGTCTGGCCTGGAAGCTGTGGCATCCTCTCTCTATGGGTCACCACTAGTTTAGTCCACTGTGGCAAGAAATTTTTCTTCCAACCTTAAGTGCAGGCTGTATTGGGATGCCTCTCTTCTCTGAGAAGCAGTGTGGGGTAGTGGTCAGAGCAGTGCTGCTCAGTGGCTCTTTGATAAGCCCCTTGTTGCTCTTCCCCTGTTTGGCACCTGCCCCATCTTTCAGAAAAGTAGACAAGGCCCTGGCCTCGTGGGACTTGTGGCTGGCAGGTAGTTTTCACCTTGAAACGGCTGCCACTGGAAGAATGGGTATGCTTTGAGTAGGGTAGCTAGCCGGGCTTTTCACTTTGGCAGTAGTAAAAATGGGTGGAGCAACATAGTGTGATGTCACTTCTGGTTGTATCTGGAAATGACATCACAGCTTTCTAGGAATTTCCTGATCTCTCTGGTAAAAACCAGAAGTGACGTCATTGCTTCCAACCCCACACTTGTACTCCCACTGGAGTGACGACCGGAGGCAGGGACTGGGGGATGCGGCAGGCAACCTGGCAAGCCTCTCCGTGGGCCTCCTTGTCTGTGGGCCTCACGTCCAGGATGGGAGTCAAGGCAACTCTGCTGGTTGACCATAATTGCATACGATTGCCGCTGTGTCAGGGTGCTAGGCTAAGAGCTGGGAGACCCCAATTCACAGAATCACAGAATCATAGAGTTGGAAGGGACCACCAGGGTCATCTAGTCCAACCCCCTGCACAATGCAGGAAATTCACAACTATCTGCAAATTTAATAAGCATCCCCTCTATTCCTTCATCCAAATCAATTATAGAGATGTTGGACAACACAGGGCCCAGGACAGATCTCTGAGGCACTCCACTAGTCACTCCTCTCCAAGTGGACGAGGAACCATTAACAAGCACTCTTTGGGTGCGATCTGTCAACCAGTTGCAGATCCACCTAACACTATCAGGATCTAAATCACATTTTCCCAATTTGTCAACAGTTCAAACCCCCACTCTGTCACAAAGGTCCTGGGAGACCCTGGGCCAATCATACGCTTTCAGCCAAACCTGCCTCACAGGGTTGGGGTGAGGGTAACAAGGTGAGGAGAGCGCCATTCAAGTCGCAGCCGACTTATGGTGACCCCAACAAGGGGTTTTCAAGGCAAGTGGTTCAGCAGAGGTGGTCTTCCATTGCCTTCCTGTGCAGAGCCTTCATTGGTGGTTCCCCCATCCAAACACCGACCCAGCTTAGCTTCCGTGATCTGATGAGATGGGGCGATACTATGCCATTCCACACCCCAGAGCGTTCCATAGACTGCTGTATATTCTTCCTTCAAGGAAGAGCTGGATAAAAATGCTCTCTCTCTCTGTGCAATGTACCATTTCGACGTACGATCCTCCTTCAACCACTAGAGCAGAAGTGAGCCCCCCAAACAACAATGCCCTTATGGCCGTACGCAGCAGATGCAAGCGGGGGAAGGGATTTGAGGATGATGATGATGATGATGAAGAAGAAGAAGAGTTGGTTTTTATATGCTGACTTTCTCTACCACTTAAGGGAGACTCAAACTGGCTTACAATCGCCTTCCCTTCCCCTCCCCACAACAGACACCCTGTGAGGTAGGTGGGGCTGAGAGAGTTCGGAGAAAGCTGTGACTGGCCCAAGGTCACCCAGCTGACTTCATGTGGAGGAGCGGGAACACAAATCCAGTTCACCAGATTAGCCTCCGCTGCTCACTTGGAGGAGTGGGGAATCAAACCCGGTTCTCCAGATCAGACTCCACCACTCCAAACCACTGCTGTTAACCACTACACCACGCTGGCCACCATGATGATGATGATGATGATGATAATAATAATTTATTGCAGTCATAGACCAGTAAATATCATATTGTATTGCTACGCTACAAATCCAAAATCTATAACCTTACATTTAAAAAACTGGTAACAGGACAAATAAAATAACTATCCGCAGTATAAAACTTGGAGCAGAGTTACTAGACTTATTAAATGTCCTTATCCTTTCCATCAGCCCTTTTCTTGCTCCGGGCTTTTATCATAGCAGCACAAAAAGTTTGCCACTTGTTTTGAGATCATAGGATTTTCATCAATTAATAATTTATCCAGCCATACTTGCTCTGGACTTTCTGTGAATTTGACTATTATAGGATGGACAAACTTAACCCTCAGGCCACTATAATATGGGCATCGAAAAAGACACGCTTCGTTGTCTCGACCTCTTCCATGGAACGTGGGCAGAGTCTCTCTAGATATGAGTTTGTTTGTTTTATGTATTTGCCATCCAGTAATGCCGAGGGCAGAGCCCCACATCTTGCCCGAGTGAAAGCTCTCCTAATTCGGTGGGCTTCAAGTTGTGAGAGATAAGAGGCCGGGGGATTTGAGGAGTGCTAGGAGGACCGACCAAAGATTATTCCCACCCACCCCCAGCAAATCTAGCTGCCCCAAGCACTGCTTTTATTAGAAGGACTCCTGTTCTGGGTGGGGGTGGGAACGGAGGTGCTGGGCTGCTATGGTTCAACCCCCACCCCCAGAGCTGCCTGCTAACACTTCTCTCTGTCACCCCCTAGAATGATCCCTCCCACGAGCAAAACCTTCTTGGTCAACAACCTGGCTGCCGGGACCACCTACGACTTGTGTGTCTTGGCGATCTACGACGACGGCATCACGTCCCTGACGGCCACGCGGGTGGTGGGCTGCATCCAGTTCACGACGGAGCAGGACTACGTGCGCTGCCACTTCATGCAGTCCCAGTTCCTGGGGGGCACCATGATCATCATCATCGGAGGCATCATCGTGGCCTCCGTGCTGGTCTTCATCATCATCCTCATGATCCGGTACAAGGTGTGTAACAATGGCGGGCATCACAAGGTGACCAAGGTCAGCAACGTTTACTCCCAGACCAACGGGGCGCAAGGCCAGGGGTGCAGCGGAGCCGCCGTGCCCCCGTCCGGCTCCAAGCAGGCCGTGACGGGGCACGAGGAGAGCGTGCAGTGTTGCAAGGTCGGCAGCGACAGGGCGGGGCAGTCGTCGGACGCCTGCTGCAGCCAAGACTCTTCCACCGCTACCAACACTTTGCCTCACGCGTGGACTCCGGGCCCTTCCGCTTCCCAAAAGCTGAAGCGGAAGCCCATGCCCAATCCCGGCAGCGAGCCGCCGCCCCCCAGCGAAGGTGCCGCCCCCAGCCTGGAGGCCCAGAACACTAACCGCAACAACTCCACGGCCCTGCAGCTGGCCAGCCGTCCCCCGGACTGGGCCAAGGGGGGCCCCGCGTACAAAAGAGCACAAGGCAAGCCAAGTAAGTTCCTCACTTTGCCAGCCGACCCCTCCCGGGCCAAACGCAGGTACTCCTTGAACGGGGAATACGTGGAATACCGTGGTTGTGTGAGCTCCCCGGCCCCGGGGGGTTTCTGGTCCAAGCGGAGCTTGTCCATGAACGGGATGCTCGTGCAGATGGACGGCTCCGACGTGGATAGTGGCAAAGCAACTTTTTCCAGTTCTGAGTGGATATTGGAAAGCACGGTGTGAGCAGCTGTGGTGGTTTTTTTCTTTTCTTTTTGGTTTTTTTCCATTAAAAAAAGTGCAGCAAACCTCACCTACCCAACGCTGCCTGAGGACTCCCGGAGCCTCCCGGGCAAGGGGGCACACTCCCGGCCCCGCTCGCGTCTGCGTGGAGTTGTGCGTGAGCCACACAGCACTTCTGCCCTTTCTGTGGGGGTTTTTGTTTTACTTAAGGCGGCAACTGAAGGCAGATCATTTTAAAAGCTCATTTTTTAAAAGGAAAAAAAAAGGAAATATCTATATGTTTAAAGGGGAACCGCATGAAATAACACCCGTGCCTTCTCCTCCTCTAGGATTGGCATCCTGATTCCGCAGTAGCAGAAAGCAAACGTGAGCGCAGTGGCAGGAAAAGAGCCTTTTTGTAGAAAGGGGATCGCTCTGCCCTCCGCACCAACCAACGGCCACTTAATGGATCAGTCCGTATTATACAGTTTTTTAAGCGATCCGACTCTCGTTCTCTCGCTCTCTCCCGTTTTCTTTTCCAGTGACGATGGTCTTGCCTTCATTTTCAGGCAACTGCTGTACAGAACCAACAACTCTGTGTTGTTATGTTGTGTAAAATAAAATATTCCATAAACACAATCAGCTGGTGTTCCCACCAACCCACCCCCAACCCCGGCATCATCCTTGGCACTGCTGTCTGGAGGAGCCCTGGGCGGAGCTTCCTTTGGCCCCGTCTTTTTTTTGGGGGGGAGGGCACGACCAGGGGACACAATGGAGGGTCAATGTGGGGGGGGGCCACCGGAGCTCCCGCTCGGCTGGGAAAGGCCAGGCCGGGCTGGGGGAAAGGCCTCTGATGCCATTAGCTAAGCCTTCCTGCCTCGAGCTTTAGCGGGGGTGGGGGGACATCCCAGAATGATTTCCTTGGCCATTTATGCTTGGTAATTAGCAGCCCGTTCCAGGCTGAAGTGCCCTGCATATTTTTTTGAGTTTTTCCCGCTGAACCGTCATTCAGGAAGCGACTGTGAAGCCAGCCCAGACCTGCTTGGCATTCCTTAAGAGCCCCTTTAACACGACCTTTTGTGTTTGCTTCGCCTCCAAACTGAAGAATCCCCTCAAGGAAGCACGCAAAACGTCAGCCGTGCATTAGCTATGCAAACGGCGTTTGGCTAATGGAAGGAGCGAAGGGGCAGGCGAGGGGTGTGTGCGTGTGTAATTTCTCCTTTTGCGTCGGGACCGTGAATAGGCATTTTAAAGGTTGCATTTTTAAAAAACGGCTTTGAGCGAGCATCAAAACTGACCCTGCATAAATGGCCCTTGGCTCCAATACGGGGGAGTTTACTGGGTGGAACCAGCAGTAGTTTGGGTGAAGATTCCATTCTTGTACTTCTTTTAAACGCTGTGAGTCCCCTTTGCAAAGTCATCCCCCTCCCACACCAGCCCAGTAAAACAGAATTAAAGAATACAGAAGCAAAGAGTTAAATTTAAAAAAGTGTTTGTGAGGCCTCCCCCCACCTCCCCCTCGGTGGGTGCATATAAAATTCTCCTCGTCCAAATTTCTTCCCTAATTTGTGGATGCTGAATGCCTCGTTCTTTGTCCCAGTACAGATAGCCATGATTCCCTGGGCTGGATTCCGGGTGCTTCTTCAGCACGGACCGCAATTGGTCCTCACAATGACCTGGGGGTGCTGGGACATGGGCATACTGGTTACAGGGTGGTGCTAACAGAATCGTCGTGTGGGGTGATTTTTGCATGGTGGTTTTTAATTTTATTCTCAAAATACAATATTGTGTATAAGCCCAATTAAATCATACATTTAAGAATAAGAAATATACATCAACTATATACAGGAAGAAGTGTACACTGCAACTGTAAACTAAAGCCAAGGCATAAACACTGTTCCGGTAGGTGATATGCTCAAGGGCGCCCAAAGTCAGGAAAAAACTCCTTGTAAATGCATTCGTTCTCCACACACACACAAACACACACACATGCACACAAACCCCATGGGTACACTCAGAGAATTTAATCATGGAAACGGTGCAGGGAGGAAAGCGTGTTCTGCCTCCCTGTGGTCCCAATCCGCACCAGACCCTGGAGTTGCATTTCCAGCGAGGAACTCGCAAAACATCAGAGTGAAAATCCTCATGGCCGACCTTGAGACAACCGCAATGAATAGTTTGGCCCTTAGATCGTGTCCTTGGAGTCTAGTACCCTCAAAGCAATATCTTCAAAGCATTCTCGGTGATCTCAGCATTGCTAAATGAGTTGCGTCTCTTATTAAATAATTTATACTAAGTTTGCTGCCTTTTTTGAACTGTGATTTAAGGCATGCGCATATCTCCTGGCACACCATGTTAATTTATAAAGGAAAAAAGGGTGACACGCTAAATAATGTAGGAAGCTTTGCCGTTATCACTCTGAAGTTCGTTGTAGAAGTTCTCAAGGTAAATCGAGTGGCAGGCAGAGAGGAGCCTGGGGCGCAGAGAGCCCTGGGACCGGGAATGGAACGGACGTCATCTGCTCTTCCCGCAAGGTTTCTTTCCTTGCAAGTCTGGGCAGCTGCGTGGCCAGTCAGGGGTCCCGGAATGGACAGCCGTTTGCCCCCTTGGCATCTCCCTCCAAGCACGACTGGCGACTCCCATTCTGAAACAGCCAAGCCTTGGTGGTCCCACTTTGGGGTCTCCTTCTGGTTAGCCGTGCCCCCTTTACCGCAACTAGCATCTACCCAAATGAGGCAACTCCTGTTTCTTTGTTCAGAGGATGCATTTGCTCCCTCTGCAGAGACCTGCTCTTCTCTCTGCATCTCAAAAGTCTATCAGCACCAAAAATGAAACCTGAGTTTGTAACCCAAAATTCGATCTCAACAGAAATGGCCTTGCTCGCCTCCTGAGGATGGGCAAGAGGAAGCTCAGTGGGGCCTCTCTTGGGAGGGCGTTCCCGAGACGGCCACGGCCCGGATCTTGCCCTCTTTCACCTCTTGTGGAGAGGAGGGGCACAGTGCCGGACCCCATGAATGGCTGGCTTCCTCTTGGCATTCCTCAAAGGGGGGCATTTGCAGCCCCTCTTCCCTGCCTGAGCCAAAGGGCGCTTCCTTGGCCTCCGGAGTGACAGTGTCCATTCAGAAGAAGTGCCTTTCAGGCTACCGGCCCTTGCTTGCGTTCAGCCTCAACAGAGCAGCCAGCCCCTTGGTTGCTCCAGCAGAGCTTGCCGTGGCCGCTTCAGCCGTGGGGGGCTTGGGCTGCTGTGGCTCGAAGCCCGACTGTTGAGGGGGCGGCTCCCACCGTGTGGCAAAACCTGGCCTCATCCCCTGCTTCTGGGTTTCCAAGCATTTGGCATAATCCAGTGACTGTTTTGTTGGGACGGCTGAAGGGGCAGGGAGCTTTGGCTTCTACGTTGGCAATGCCAGTGCCTCCTTCCTTGCCAATTGGAGCCAGGGAGCCCCCAAGGACTTTCCCCCCAGGGCAAGCATTCCTGGGATTATTCCACTTCGTGCAAATGGAATTTCCCATTTAGGGTGAGAAGGCGGGGCTCTGGCCTTCTGGTCAGCTGGGCAGAGGAGGGCCTTTGAGCCAGTGCAGCTGGCCATGACGGCGGTGGCCATGGCTGAAATGGCTTTTTGTTGTTGTTGTTGTTGTTGGACAGTTATTAGGGCACAAGAAGCCTGAATGTTTCTGTGTTGTCCCCAGCTAGGGTTGCCAGGCTGTGCTGGCAGAAGGGTTGCTTGAGGAGCAGCCTTCCAGGAGAGAAATTTCAAAGAAAAAAATTAGGCCTCTTCTACTTACAGGAAGCTCTGACCATAGGACTCCTGGTGATTCCTAGGGCTACCCAGAAGTGACAAGAGGTAGCTCTAAGAATTGCTGAAAACTCTGTAAGCAGATGAGTCCTTCTTTTTCTTTTTTAAATTTTCTCTGCTGGAAGTGGGGGTGGGCAGCAGCACTGTGGCTCAGAGACGCAGGTTCCGGGTTCGATCCCTGACCTCCCCCTTCCCTGCCCAGGACCCTGGAGAGCCACATCTGGCCAGAGCAGCCAACTCAGAGCTAGACAGACGGAGGCTCTGACTCAGCTCTGGAGGTTCTTGGGAGGTGGGGAACCTTGAGGGCCTTGATAAGCAAAGGCGTCACATGCAGAAGGCTTCTCCTAGCTCAGCAGGAGAGAGGCAGCTGGGTCAGGAGGCAGCCTCACCCCGGCGGCTTTTTCCCACCCCCTCTGGTGCACCTTTCCCTTGGCCTCTTTCCTGGGCTCTGCAGTCCTTCCTGGGTTGGGCTGGGGCTCCACAAGACAGGGTCCTTCTGCCCTTTCTCCTGAGTCTGAGTGGAAATCCCTCGTCACTCCCTCTGAAGCAACAGGTTGGAGATGCAAACCCCAGCCAAGCGCTGCTTTGCAAAGATGATGCTCAGAGTCTCCCGCATCCCTTTCCACTGTCTCCTGTCTTCTCTCTCTGGCCTCTCTCCATTGAAGCCCTAACGATGGGTGTTGCAGAGCAGAGGAGCCAGAGCCAATTGACTGAAATAAAATGCAGGGTAGTCGCTCTGAAGGGGTAGAGGGTCTGTGCGCAGTTGCTCACGTGGTTCTTGCCACTGGCTGAGGCTGGTCTTTTAGATAAGAGAGGGGATGTTTCCATGTTCCTTCTGGAGCCCTGTGGGACTGTGCATGGGGTGTGCCGTGCTCCAGCGCTGACACCTTTGTATCTGGGACTCTTCTGGGACAGTCCTGAGCCTGCTTTCAGATCCTGGGGCAGAAGGTGCTGTCATGATATCTTCTGTCGTTTGGCAACTGTGGTTTTCCAAAGCGAAATCCGGATAGGCTGGGGTTCCCTTTTAACGGCTGGCTTATTCCATTGGTGAGAACAAAAGCGACGCTGAATGAAGAAATTCTGCCACGGTGTTAGGGTGAAGCTCATCCCCCTGGGCAAGAGTAGCAGGGCCCGAGACGGCAACTTCCATGGGATAAAAGAAAACCTCTTTAACCATCAGTCCAGCACGAACTGGCAATATTTATGCCGCTTGAGTGACAATCATAAATATTTCTAATTGGCCGCAAGAGGCACCTGCCCTCCCGATGTGGGGCTGCTTGACCTCCCAAGCCAGATATTTCTGCCCGTCGTCTGCTGTTTCGAGTGGCGCAGAAGCAGAAACACAAGTGGGCTGAGCGCAGTGTGGCTTGTGCTGCAGCCGGTGCTCTCCTCCCTCCAGTGCCCAGAATCTGGCGTCCCCAGATCATGTTTGCCTTCGCACAAGCAGCTGCTGCGGCCTTGGCCTTGCCCCTCGCCCGGCTCTAGAGCTCTTGTGCAGGTGGACATTTTGCACTGGGTCCGACCCCAGGCGTGCTCCATCGATGCAGCGTTAGCAGGCAGGGAGAGGCAGGGAGTTGGGCGTTCCTTGCAAAGTCATTTGCAGGCTGCTCCAAGGGCCCTGCCTTTCTGTGCTTTCTCAGAGGGGGGAAGGGAAGCCTTGGCGGGGGTCACAGACCCAGTCAGCCCAGACTGGCTGCCAAGCGTCCTCTGCTCCCAGAGGTGCTGTTTGCTGCATAAAGAGCAGCGCTGAAAGGAGGAGGGGAGAGGCGTTCCTGGACCCTGGAGGGCTGCCCCCCTGGTGCCGGTGGCCCTTGGCATGATGCATGATTGCGAGAGTTGCAATATTGCTTTCAGGCTTACACCAAAAACCAGAGTGGGGTGAAAGGCAGCCTTTTTTGCAGGGGACCAAAGCAGGCGAGGGACGTACCAGCAAGGAGGGCCTGAGAGAAGGGCCGTCCCCCGCTCTTACCATGGCCCTGAATTCCAAGAGGGTCCCGAGCAGGGAAGCACCGGGCGGTGTGGAGGACCAGATTCTGGCCACCTGGTGGCACCTGCTTGATCAGGGTGTGTGTGTGGGTGTGCAAAGGCCACTGGGCCACAAAGTCTGTGACTTTCGGGGGTATCTTTGTTTTCGACCTGAATAATTCCCGCCTAGTGATGAGCGTGGCTCAGTTCAAACATGTTCAGCCTGTGCCGAGCGGAGGCAGGGTGGCTACCCCGGACCTCCCGTCCCCTGGCTCCTCCTGGCCATTTGCTGGCAATGCACCCCCCCGCTTCCCCCCTTCAGGCTCCCATGGGCTCAGAGCCCCCAGGAAGCCCGGCTGGATCTTTTCCTGCCCGTAGAACTGCAGGGATGGTGACTGAGCCGAGTCGGACGCATGGCCTCCTCATGGTCTTCTCTGTTTCTGTTTCCGCTACACAGAAGCCGGCCTCAGCCTGAAGAGCGCTTGTCCGCCTCCGCCTCCCGAAAGCGTGGTCAGTAACCCTTGCACACGACCCAAATCCCTCCGGTTTCAACCCGCGGATGACTGATAGGGCCCAGGGCTGCTCCGCCGGCAGGACCTTCGGACCCGGCGCTTCGGGCCGGCACCAAGGACCTCCCACAGAGACCGAGGACGCTGGAGCAAGGGCCTCCCCCAGCCGGGTTGCGGAAGGCCCGATGCCCTCCCGACCTCCTGCTCATTGCGAGGGTCTTTCTCTGGCCTTGGAGACTTTTTGTGCCGCAAACCGGGTGGGAGAGGGGCGGGGAGGGGCTCTGCTGTGGCCCCCGTTCAGATTTCGTACTGCAGGTGGTCAAGGCACCGATGGTAAAACGCTGCAGGATGTCTCTCCCCAAATAAATGGTTTACTATGAGAGTTCACATGGATTTATTTGTGGAAGGGCCAAGGGGAGGGGCTGTGGCTCAGTGGAGGAGCGCCAGTTTGGCATGCGGGTGTGCCCGCACTCAGCCCCTGCAGGCATCGCCAACACCAAGACCATTCTGTCGGAGGGGCTGGAGAACAGCCTCCTTCGCCTGTCACGGTCGTTAGCTTAGATGGGCCGAGGGTCTGACCCCAAGCGCAGGCAGCTCCCCAAACATCCACTCCCGCAGAGAGGAATCCCTCTCTCACCGATATGGTGGGGTTTGGGTCAGCGCCCTCCCCCCACACACACATCTGTTCCCATATCAGTGCCTCCTTGTGGTGGAGAGAACATTGAAAGAACACCTGATGAAGGTTCTGGCTTCTGGGCACAGCAAAGAGGAGGCTGATGTCTAAGTTCATCTCCTTCCCAGCAGCACATGAGACTTCTTCTTTGAAATGTGCCCCCTACCCCCTTGCGGAGGCAGGAGTGCTTAGGAAGATTATCTTCTGGGGAGAGGCCATGGCTCAGTGGTAGAACATCTGCATGGCACGCAGAAGAGCCTGAGTTCAATCCCTGGCATCTCCAGGTGAAAGGACCAGGCAGGAGGTAATGCAGAGAGCTGCTGCCAGTCTGGGTAGGCAATACTGACCTTGATGGGCTGAGGGTCTGATTTAGTAGAAGGCAGCTTCGTATGTGTATGGTGACCTTGAGAGTCTGACACATAGCAGAGAGAGATCATGTGACCCTCAGATTCACATTCAAGCCAAAATCGGGAATTCCAGCGGATCTGAGAGCCAGTGTGGTGTAGTGGTTAAGAGCGGGGGACTCTGATCTGGAGAACCAGGTTCGATTTCCCACTCCTCCACATGAGCAGCAGACTCTAATCTGATGAACCAGGTTGGTTTCCCCACTCCTACACACGAAGCCTGATGGGTGACCTTGGGCCAGTCACAGTTCTCTCTGAACTCTCTTCGTCCCACCTACCTCACAAGGTGCCTGTTGTGTGTGTGTGTGGGGGGGGGGGGAGCAATTGTAATTGTTTGAGACTCCTTTCGGTAGAGAAAAGTGGGGTATAAAAACAAACTTCTGAAGAAGATTCTATGTTCTGATTGCTAAGAAATGGATGCTCGAAGGCGGTGGGACCAGTCCAGCCCCAAGTCAGCTGTAGTCCAGCGTCCACGTCTCCTGTTGGGCTGTGTCCAGGGAATTCTGCTCCCAATGCTGGTTAATGTGCCTAGCGAAGCAGCTGAGGAGGTTGTGGCACTGAAGTTCTCAGAGTTCCTTCCCAGATGCTCAACTGAATGGCTGCCTTGCTTCAGCTTCCTGGCAGCCAGATCACATGAACACATGAAGCAGCAGCCCACCCACGGAATCAGACCCTCCTGGGTCCATCAACGTCAGTACGGTCTACTCAGGATGGAAGTGGTCCTCCTGGGTCTCTTGTGGAGGTCTTTCCTATCACCTATCCCTTTATCTGTTAAACTGGAGATGATGGGGATTGAACCTCAGCATGCAAAGCAGAGGTTCTTCTACTGAGCCAGGCCCCCTCCCTGTTGTCTCTGGGGCTGAGCAATTCTTCCTGGGGATTCAAGACACGTTCACGATATCCATTTGTCTCGGTGTGTGGCAACTTCGGACTGGAGCCAACCATCAAAGAGAAGGAAGCCCCCTTCCCTGGCTGGCTCCTCCTCACTCCAAGGTGATCATGGGACACGCCATGAATGCTGATCTTGGGCACAGTCAGTCAGAACTATCCCCTCCACCCTTCCTACATGTGCTGTGAAGGATAGATTTCATTGACCCCCATCAAGGGCCGCTTCACCTTGCGATAGTCCCACCACCTTTCTCCCCCCCAAAAAACAAACAGTGTCCAAAAGACTCCACAACGGAGCACTCGCCACAAACCCCCAAGCCCACCAAGAAGAGAAGTCCACCATTCATTTGGCTCTTGTAGCCCACCTCTCCAGATGGGGACTGTCGGAATCGGCCCCTGCGTGGTTTCTCCAAATGGAACAGGAAGGTACACGTCCCAGGTGAGGGACAAGCCCCCCCCCGCCCCCCCCCAGAGGCCAGTCGCCATCACACCCTCTCCTCACTACACAGCCCTGCCAAGCAAAATCTGGGAAACGGCCCAAAGGTTCATGCTGCAGATTGCTTTGATGGGAACTCTGAATTATTAACGATCCGCGCGGTGCATATTAATGAGGCTGCCGCCTTTTGCAGCAGTCGCCGGCAAAGAGCAAAAGCCGGGGCCTGCCTTCCGTTCCTGCCAGGAGGAAGCGAGCGGTGGGTGGGAAGGAAATATTTTCGCAGGGCTGTGGGTCCTGGCTGCAGCCATCTGATGAGCTGGTGGTTGTTTGTCAGCGGGATTTTCAGTGGTTCCTTCTGCCTCGCTGTCCAAGCACAACGAGGGCGAGCAGCAAGGTCCTCTCTGGAGAGGAGGGCGAGCCAGGTTGTGGCTTCCAGCCGCAGGAAAGAGGATGCTTGTTCTGCTGCATACCTAATTGCATGTTGCAACGTGCCTGAACAAAACTCGATTGATGGTGCCGTGGCTAATACTGACAACGTAAGGAGGAGCGATTGGATCCGGCCCTAACAGGAATTCCGCACAGGAGAAGTCCAGGAAGAGCCAGTTGAAACTACGGCCAGATCAAGACATGCTGAGGCCCTAAGCAAAGTCATGTTTAAAAGGCTCCAGCATAATATGACTCCCCCCCAAAAAATGTTTATTAACAAAATGTAGCACTTTTTTGTGTCCAGGGGCTCCACATAAAAATGAGGCCCTGTGTGTTACTGTACTTAATTGGTTCATCAATCCGGGTTTGATTCCCCACTCCTCCACATGAGTGGTGGAGGCTAATCTGGTGAACCGGGTTGGTTTCCCCACTCCTCCACATGAAGCCAGCTGGGTGACCTTGGGCTAGTCACAGCTCTCTCAGACCCACATACCTCACGGGTGTCTGTTGTGGGGGGGAAGGGGATTGTAAGCTGGTTTGATTCTTCCTTAAGCGGTAGAGAAAGGTGGCATATAAAAACCAACTCTCCTCCTGCTCCTCTGCCTCTACTACTTCTTCTTCAAGCCAAAGAATGGACCAGGAGCTCAACAGAGAGCCAGATGGTGCACCGGTTAGCGTGTTGGTTTTGGTCCAGAGACCACCAGGATTCCCATTTCTGCCGAGCTGTGAAGCCTTTGCTTGCTTGGCCTGACTGCCCTGTCATGAGAATAAGAAAGGGAGCCACCATGCACTGCCACCTCCCCCTGGGGAATGTCTACGGTCGAAATGTGTGTTGTGCCGCGGAGTCCTGGCTGAAGAGGAGCCAAGTGCTTCCCAAAGGGACTCCAAGCTGTGGGAGAAGGGATCTAGCTAGGCTTATGAGTGAGGGATAGCTCAGTGTGGCTTGGGGGCAGGTCTGGGCAGGAGTGGCTCTCAGAGGCGGCATAAGGACAAGCCTCCCCCCGCCCCCATTAGCTCTGCATCTCCCACTGGAAGGTCAGGAGTCAGCAAACAAAGCCCTGAGGCAGCTAACCAGGGGCCGTCCCTACACACACACACACACACACACACACACACACACACACAGCTTGGCCAATAGATTCTGCCCGGGCTTTCCAAACAGCGTGCACAAGGATGCCCAATGCAGGCTGGCTCATCTTCAGCTGGGGTCTGGACCCTTGACCCACGGGCCTGAAGTCGGGGTTTCTGAGTGGAAAAGAAGGCAGAGTTGGCTCCCCCAAGCGGCGTTGGCTTCCCTGAGATCCGTGCCCTTTTGCCATTCTCTCTCTGGCAGAGCTCAAGATGCAGCTGGTAGGCACAGGCGTTTGTCACTGGATTATCTAATGACTCCTGTCATTACCAAATGGAATCCATTTCCAGGAGGAGCAGATGGGATGGAGGGGGGCTCCTGTCCCTCTACGAGTTGTGTGGGAGAGGGAATTCTTGGCAGGCGGAGTGAGTCGTGTTCGGCTAAGACGCTGCACCTGTTGAAGTTGCCTCTTCCGCCTGTCCCGTGGGCTAAGATCAGAGCTACGGGAAGTTTCCAGCAGTGCAACAAGATGCCCAAAACTGTGTTCTGCTTAGCCTGGAGGCTTGCTCCATAGGCATGAATGGATAAATGATGAGCTGTGGCTCAGCGGTAGAGCATCTGCTCAGCATGCAGAAGTTCCCCGGTTCAATCCCCAGCAGCATCTCCCGTTAAAGGGACCAGGCAAGTAGGTGATGTGAAAGACCTCTGCCTAAGACCCTGGAGAGCTGCTGTCGGTCTGAGTATACAATACTGAACTTGAGGGGCCAATAGTCTGATTCAGTATAAGGCAGCTTCATGTGTTAAACCTTGTGGGGAGGGGCCGTGGCTCAATGGTAGAACATCTGCTTGGTATGCAGAAGGTCCCAGATTCAATCCCCGGCATCTCCAGTTAAAGGGACTAGGCAAAGTAGGTGATGTGAAAGACCTTTATCTGAGACTCTGGAGAGCCGATGCCAGTCTGAGTAGACAATTCTGAATTTGATGGACCAGTGGTCTGATTCAGTGTAAGGCAGCTTCACGTGTTCATGTGATCCTGCTTCAGCGACAGGCTGTTGGAAGGATGCGTCGCTCCCGGACCTCTGGCTTGCGTGATGTCTCTCACGTGGGCAGCCCTCAGAACAGAACTCCAAGTCCCAGACTCCACCGAGAGGCTAATGACACTCCCCCACCCCACCCCACCCCACCCCGCCAGTAGCCAGGCAGTTCTCAGGCTCCATTTCAAGCTTCTAGTTACAGAGACAAGGAAGGGAGAGGAGCTGACTCTTCCGCCCCCAAACAGAACACTGTTTCTCACAGAACAAATGAGCTGGTTCCTTGAGGTTCCCAGGTGTATCTTCCAAGCACCTGGAGCCCGCTCAGGGCACCTCATCCTAAACAGGGAGATGGCCTTTTGCTTTGCTGCAGGGGGGGTCACACGAGGGCAGCTGCCCCCATGGGGTGCCCCATGAGCTCCTTCCAGGAGGCATGGCTGGGTTGGCATTTTATTTGCTCCCAGTCTCGTGAAGGCCCCAGTCAGGGCAGTCCCCACGGCCCTTCCAGGGTACCCAGGTTGTGTGGATGGAGCGTGGTTTTTTCTCACAGGAGGGGGGCCGTGGGATGGCCACTTGGGTTCCTCTGGGACTCCTCTTCTGATGGCCCTTGGCACGGTTTGTGCCCCGGGCAGCTGCTGCCCGCCTCAAGGAGCCTCTTGGGTGGTTCTCGTTGGTTGGGGGGGGAGCTTCTCACGTCGGATGTCGCCACAGAGGCCCGCAGGGCGGAGCGGGGCCACCCCTGGCTGCCAAACCAGACTGGGTCGTGAAACGGCGGCATTCCAGCAGGTACCAGACCTGTTCCAGAAATGGGTGGAGGCCTCGGCTGCAGGGAAGGGAAGGGTCTTTTGCCCCTCCTGACAGTTGGTCACGTGAGGGAGCAGCACACCCTACCCTGCCCGAGAGGGACCTGTGACGGACGGGGCAGCGTTTTCCCTGGGCCCCACTGGACTGGAGAGTGAGTTCTCCCGTCCCGGGATGTGCTGTCTGCTTGCTGAGGTGGAAGGAAGGTCTGAGTGAAAGCAGTACGTTGGTAACCTCCCCCCACCCCCAAGCTAGTGGTGTCTGGGAGTCCACCCCCCCCTCAGTTACTCAACACCAGAAGAGCCCAAAAGCTGGGGAGAGCGGCCCCGCCTGGTCTCTGGGCCCTCGTTGGCAGCCATTCGGCCCTCCCCTCTGAATGAAGAGCCCCCCCTCCCCACTGATGTGCCTTGAGACCAGTCCTCCATATCCAGAAGGACTCATCCCAAAACAACCGCCTGGCCTCCAAGCCGGAAAAGCCCATTAGATTCCCCCCAGTCCATCCCATCTCCTCGGTGGTGCCCAGCTTGGCTGTTGCCGGCTGTCAGCACAGGAGGCTGAGAGTGGTGCTGCCCCCTCTTTCTGGTGGGGGGAGGGGGCACCAGGCTGTCCCACCCCCGAGCTGGGTGGGGGACTTTGAAATGAAAAATTGACCCTGGTTTCCAGCACGCCCACACCGGCCTGCAGACCCGGCCGGCAGGTGCTCCTTGCTGCGTCCTCCCAGGACTGTTCCCGGAAGGCAGCGCTCTCTCTCGCTTTCCCAGCAGGCTGCAGCCTTGGCCCACCACTGTCTGTCTGCCCTGCAGCCCACCCCCACTTCCCCCTGCCGTTGTGCCCCCCCCAAAAGGCCTGCCCTGGGCCACAAAGGGGGTCTGAAATGTCTCCAGTAAGATGTACGGAGAGTCCCCTGTGCTCTGTTACAGTGCAGGCGTTGTGCCTGCCAGGATGTGCGTGAGGTCGTGAGCAAGCACAGGCAGCGCAAACCAAAAAGCCTCCAGTGCGAATGTCACCATGAATGGCAGGGTGGCCTCAGGCAATGCTGTGACCCCCCCCCCCAGCCATGGAGCCAGTGGGGTCCGTCACAGTTTTAGTTACCCTCCCAGGGCTGCTGTCAAAGGGAGGAGGGCAGAAGGGTGTAGCTGTCTTGAGCTCCTTGGAAGAAAGGCAAGAAGAGCAGGAGGCCCCCAGCGGCAAGAGGGGAATAATCGTGCCGTCATAAAACACGAGGCAGAAATTCTCAGTCTTCCTCCTCCTCCTTCGTGGGTGTGATTCCAGAGCCCTGCTTCATGCCACGGCCTCCTGCTTCCTTGTGCAATCGCTGGCCACCTTTTCTCACGCAGCATCACACCAAGCGGGGTGGATTGCTACACTGCAGCCCCTGCCTGGCCGTGAAGAAGGGCTCAAGGGCTGGTCCTCTGTCCACACCAAGGAGAATGCTGGCATCCATAAGGAATAAGGCCGTAAGAACCTAAGAGGAGCCCTGCCGGATTAGCCCATCTGGTCCAGCATCTTGTCTCACACAGTGGCCAACCAGTTCTTCTGGAGGCCCAACAACAGGGCATAGGGGTCAAACTGCCTTCACTGGTGTCACCTCCTGCCACTGGGATTCAGAGGTTCACTGCCTCTGAACATGGAGGTTCCCTTCAGTCACCATGGCTAGCAGCTACTGATAGACTTTTCTTCTGTGAATCTGTCCAATCCCCCTTGAAAGGTGTGCATGCCTGTGGCCATCCCTACATCCTCTGGCAGTGAATCCCACATTTTAATCACTTTCTCTGTAAACAAGCATTTCCTTTTGTCCATCCCGAATCTGCTGCCCGTCACCTTCATTGGATGTCCTCAAGGTCTACTATTTTTGGAGAGGGAGAAAAAGTTCTCGTTGTCAACTGTCAACACCACTTGTTTAATTTTACAAACCTCTTATCATGTCTCCCCTTAGTCATCTCTTTCTAAGCTGAAAAGGCCCAGACTCTTCAGCCTTTCCTCATAGGGAAGGTGGTCCCAATCATCTTTGTCGTCCTCTGCTGTACCTTTTCAAGCTCTGCAATGTCCTCTTTGAGCTATGGTGACATGGGCTGTGCGTATCAGTAAACCCAACCTAAAAATAAAGCCGAAAAAGGCCTTTCCCCCCAGCTTTTTTTGGATTTGATTTAAGCCGAATATTAAAACTGGGAATGAAGCCTAAATTGAATAGGCAATTGCCGAAAAAGCCAAATACCTATTTGGTTTATTTCAGCTTCAGCTTTCCCCAGGCTTTTCCCGATGGGAATTTTTTAATGAGCTCTGGGGGGTGGGGTGGGATTTTTGAGGTAGAGTCACCAAATGTGTAGTGTAGCTGCAAGGGACTCTCCTTGCATGAACCCCAAAGTTTGGTAAAGTTTGGAACAGGGGGTACAATTTTATGGGCCCCTGAAGGGGTCACCTCCCTCCTCCATAGGAAAGCATGGTAGAGTTGCTCACCATAGCTTTGTGCGGGCCTACTGCAAGCATACTGAATTTTCCCATGATTCTTGGGTGCACAAGCAGCCATTACAGACTATGAAAAGTAGGTATTTATTCTCCTGGAGGGGGCATTTTTCGAGGTAGAGTCACCAAATTTTCAGGTTAGCTGCAAGGGAGTCTCCTTACATGAACCCCAACGTTTGGTAAAGTTTGGGACAGGGGGTCCAATTTTATGGGCCTCTGGAGGGATAACTGACTGGGGAATTCAAGGAAAGTCCCTTGCAGCTACCCTTAAAATTTGATGACTCTACCTTGAAAAATACCGCCCCCCAGAGCTCCCCCCCAAATTATATATTTATATTATAATGGACCTGAATTTTGGGGGGAAACCCAGAAATAGAAGAAGAGTTGGTTTTTATATGCGGACTTTCTCTACCATTTAAGGAAGAATCAAACCAGCTTACAATCGCCTTCCCTTCCCCTCCCCACAACAGACACCCTGTGAGGTAGGTGAGGCTGAGAGAGTGTGACTAGCCCAAGGTCACCCAGCTGGCTTCATGTGTAGGAGTGGGGAAACCAGCCCAATTCTCCAGATTAGCCTCTGCCACTCATGTGGAGGAGGGGGGAATCAAACCCTGTTCTCCAGACCAGTCCACTGCTCCAAACCACTGCTCTTAACCACTACACCATGCTGAAAGTCGAAATACCCATTTACCGGTATGAGTATTTGGCTTATTTCAGATTTCCTGAAAAAAATTGGGTTCAATAAACCCGAACCCAAAATTAACCAGAAATATTTTTTTTGCACAGCCCTAATGGTGACCAGGAAGAGCCCCGTGTCACAGAGTGGTAAGCTGCAGTACTGCAGTCAAAAGCTTTGCTCATGACCTGAGTTCGATCCCAATGGAAGTTGGTTTCAGGTAGCCTGCTCAAGGTTGACTCAGCCTTCCATCCTTCCGAGGTCAGTAAAATGAGTACCCAGCTTGCTGGGGGTAAAGTGTAGACGACTGGATAAGGCACTGGCAAACCACCCTGCAAACAAAGTCTGCCTAGAAAACGTCGGGATGTGACGTCACCCCATGGGTCAGGAATGACCCGGTGCTTGCACAGGGGACCTTTACCTTTTAATGGTGTCCAGAACTGCCCACAGTATTCCAAACGAGGCCCCACCACTGATCTGGATGGGGGCATTATAATATCAACCATTTTATTTTCAGTCCCTTTCCTAATAATCCCCAACAGAGTTTGCCTTTTTTGCCGCTGCAGCACAGGGGGTTGACACTTCCGTTGAGCCGTCTACTACACGCCCCCGAGATGTTTCCCCCTCTCCATCTCAGCAGACCCCATTAGCCTATACTTGAAGTTGGGATTTTTTGATCCAATGTGCATCACCTTACGGTTGCCAGCAATGAACTTAATTTGTCGCATTGTTGCCCATCCACCCAATTTGAGGGCAGGGTTTTGAGCTGAAGCCCCTTTGCAAAGGAGGGGAGACGGGCAGCCTGGGCAAGGGGGGCATAGGTAAGGGGCAGCAAGTGTGAGGTGAGGGGGAGGAGGAAACGTTGCAGGGCAGGAAGGGATTAGTAGGAGGAGACTTATGGAGCTGGGTTTGTTTAGTCAGGAGAAGAGACGGTTGAGGGGTGACACGATAGCCATGTTTAAATATTTGAAGGGATGCCATGTTGATGAGGGAACTAGCTTGTTCTCTGTTGCTCCAGAGACTAGGACACGGAGTAATGGATTTAAACTAATAGAAAAGTGATTCCACCTAAACATTAGGAAGAACTTTCTGACGGTGAGGGCTGTTTGATGGTGGAATGCGCTGCCTTGGAGGGTGGTGGAGTCCCCGTCTTTGGAGGTCTTTAAGCAGAGGCTGGATGGCCATCTGTCGGGAGTGCTTTGATTGTGGGATCCTGCATGGCAGGGGGTTGGACTGGATGGCCCTTGTGGTCTCTTCCAACCTTGTGTGATTTTGTGATTTTTGTGATTTGAACAAGTACTTTAGCGTTTTGGCGGCCTTAGTGCACCTAAGCAGAAGAACAAGACTTCTCCCTTGAGGGCCATGTATGTGCTGAACAGTTTGTTTTCTGTCTTCCCGGAGGATCTCTGCAGTGAGAAAGGCAGCATTCCCTTCCAACCAGGGGTGGGGGTGAATCTACTAGTGTTCTTCCAGACTTTCATGAGTCTCAGTTTTCACTAAGGGGAGGGGTCAAGGCTCAATGGTCCTCTGCTTGCCAGGCAGAAGGTCCCAGGTTCAATCCCCGGCATCTCCACTTAAAAGGACCAATCAGTAGGTGATGTGAAAGACCTCCACCTGAGATCATGGGGAGCAGTTGTGAGTCCGTGTTGACAATACTGACCTTGGTGGGCCGGGGGTCTGATTCAGTACAAGGCAGCTGTGAGGGTCTCTGTCTTTGTGTCTCTGCTTTCCATCACCTGCTGTGTTATCAGTGAACTCGTAAAAGCAGTTCACACCTTCTGGTCTCAGGCGCCAGGCCTGATGGCCCATGTATCTTCCCCCCCCCCGCTGTTCTTCCTGCCAGTACTCCCTCAGGCCGATGCGGCCTTGGAAGTGTGATAGCCGCCCAGACTTCCTGGGATCTGTCTGATGTTTTGTATTATGCCAAGCTTGTAACTTCCCATAACAATAAGTGTGAACCCCAGTGCCCCAGTGCCCTGGAGTCAATATATTCTGTAAACCCGTATAGCCCCTCACTTGCAACTTTCTACCTGTGCCTGTCTCATCTCCTGAAGGCTTCAATAAATCGATTGTTTCTGTATCAACGTCTGAGCAACTGATTTGGAGAAGCAAACTCAGAGAGGGGGATCTCTCACATTAAGTTGCAAGTCCTTGCCTCTCGGACTGCAGCTGTACCGCTTTGGACAGAATGTCAGCCGACGAGGACACCACCCCTAACCCCGATGCCCCCAAGGAACCGGACGAGCCGGAGAAGCCGGACCCTAAAGAGGAGGGAGCCAAGCCAAAGAAACCGAAGGGTCGCGCCCCCGACCAAGATCGGGACGGACGTCCCCGGGGGCTCACTTATTGGCTGGACTCTCCCAAGGGCTGGTCGCTCTCGCGGACTGCGGCGAAGGATCGCCGGTTGGCCTTCCCCAGCACGGGACTCGAAGGGGACCCGGCCCGCAAAGAGGCCCTCATGGAGGAAGAACGAAAGCAGTGGCAGGAAGACCGCCGGGCTATGCAGGAACAGATGGAGATCATGCAACGCGTAATGGGTGAGATGGCCACGACCCTAGATGCGCTGAAATTGCAACCTCCAGCCGGTGCTCCCCCAGACGGGGCGCCAGTAGTTCCGCCCGCAACCCCTGCCCCCCCGGCCCGTCGGGACCTGAAAGTCACGTATGACGGGTCGGGAGACCAGTTGACCTTTTTTATGGTCCAAGTAGACATTTTTATGCGGGAACAAGGCCGAACCTTCGTTTCTGAGGAGTCCCGGGTGCAGTACGTGGCTTCCTTACTGCAAGGGGAGGCGGCTGCCTGGATGGTGTTGCAGTATGAACTCCGCTCGCCAGTGCTGCGAACCCTGGACGAGTTCATGGTAGCACTCCGAAACCGTTTTGAGGACCCGACTCTAGGTGAGCGGGCTAAAGCCTCCCTGATGCAACTGCGCCAAGGGACTAAGTCGGTGGCGCAGTATGCAAGTGAGTTCCAGTCACTGGCTAGCCGAATTCTGGACTGGAGTGAGGCTACCTTGGTACAATGTTTCAGGGAGGGTCTCAACCCAGACCTCCAACATTGGGCCTTCATGCAAGGGAACCCCCCGGATGTGGAAGGTTGGGTTCGCCATGCTGCTGACATCGAGAATCGCAAACAACTCCTGAACTTGTCCAAGCAACGGATTGGGCGAGACCCCAGGCCCCGGGGTGACCGTGGCCGGGAACTCCGGCAAGGGGGTGGCGGGGTCCTCTCGGCCGCGGAACGCCGCAAGCGGTTCGAGGCCGGCGTCTGCCTGATCTGCGGGGGAAAGGGTCACTTTGCATCGCAATGCCCCTCTCGCTCAGGCCGTCCGACCCCTCCCCGCCAAACCCAGGCCGAGCCGACGAAACCGGCCGCCGACAGCCAGCCTCGCCGCAGAAGTGGACCACTGAGCCGGCGCTCCGGCGCACCCTCCGCTCTCCACGCACGTCCCCAGGATGGGGCATCCGACTCTACGGTCCCATCGGGGTCCCGGATTACAAATACCGTCTTTGATTCGGACGGCTCCCCGGAGGCCACTACCCCGTCCCCCTCTTCCAGCGAGGAGGAAGAGTGGGAACAGCCGGCAAAAAACGCCGTCGGTCTGCTGTAGAGGGGGCTCCGCAGCAGACCGTCCCTATCGTTGTGCAAGGAGCTCCACCGATGGTAAGCGCCCAAGAGGACAATGTATTTGTGCGTGTCCATCTGTCCCTACCCAAAGGGGGTCCCCCGTTAGAGGTCCCCGCGTTGGTCGACTCGGGGTGTGCCCGCACCATGATAAATGAGGAAACTGCCAAGAAGTTGGGTGTCCGGCGCAAGCGGCTTCCGGGACCCCTCCGTTTTTCCCAAATGGACGGGAGTGACTTTAAACGGGGCCCGGTGACCCACAGAACTGCAGCCGTGATTATGTCCGTGGGGGAACATTGGGAACGGTTGTATTTCACTATCGCCCCTATTGTAACCCCTGTGGTGTTAGGGATGAACTGGTTAAGGGGGCACAATCCCTCCATTGATTGGGTTAAACGGGTGCTTTCCTTCCCCGAAAACCCCTGTGGGTTGCATGACAAGGAACGGGTACTCAGGACTCCAGCCGCCGCACTGGTAGGGTCCCCCGCCCCAGTCTCTCCTCAATTACCCTCTGAGTACTCGCAATTTACTGATGTTTTTGATGTTAGAGAGTGCGACGAACTGCCTCCCCACAGAGAAACGGACTGTGCCATCGAGATTGTAGGGGAAGGCAAACTGTCTAAGGGAAAGGTTTACCCCATGAGCCCTAGTGAAAAGACAGTGTTGCGAGACTATCTGGATGTCAATCTGGCGAGGGGTTTCATACGCCCCTCCAAGGCTCCTTATTCAGCCCCAGCTTTCTTTGTAAAGAAAAAGACGGGAGATTTAAGACTGTGTATTGACTTTCGCAGACTGAACGCAGTCACCCAGTCTAATGCTTACCCCCTCCCTCTTATTCCTGACCTTCTAGCACAATTAAAGGAGGGCCGAATCTTCACCAAACTGGACTTGGTAGAAGCCTACCACCGCATTCGCATCAAAGAAGGAGACGAACCCAAAACGGCCTTTTCCAGTTGTTTTGGGATGTTTGAGTACCTAGTCATGCCGTTCGGACTTTCGGGGGCTCCGAGTGTCTTTATGCAATTAATTAATGAGGTTTTGCATGATTTGCTGTTTCGGGGGGTGGTGGTATTTCTCGATGACATCCTTATTTACTCTGAAACCATGGAAGACCATGTGCGCCTAGTGCGAGAGGTGCTCCAGCGGCTGCGGGAGCACAAACTGTATGCTAAGGTGTCCAAATGTGAATTCCACCAACCCTCCATTACATTTCTGGGGTATGTGATCTCCCACCAAGGGTTGGAAATGGACCCCGCCAAGGTCCAGGCAGTGCGGGACTGGGAACCCCCCACTACCCGCCGCCAACTTCAGCAGTTTTTGGGGTTTGCCAATTTTTACCGGAACTTCATTCCTAACTTTGCCCAAGTTGCGCTTCCCCTCACTGCCCTGTTGCGTACCAAGGACAAGGGGGCTAGCGCCGCGCTTCCCTCAGCCCGTTTGCAATGGTCCCCCCAGTGCCAGCTAGCTTTTGAACGTTTGAAGCTACTTTTTTCATCCGAACCCGTTTTGGCTCACCCAGATTGCACCAAGCCTTTTGTGGTGCAAGTGGATGCCTCGGATGTAGCCATGGGCGGGGCCCTATTGCAGAGGGATGAGGGGGGACGGTTGAGACCATGCGCCTACTTCTCCAAGAAGTTTTCCCAGTCTGAAATCAACTGGGCCATTTGGGAGAAGGAGGCAGCAGCGGTCAAACATGCCCTTACCATATGGCGACACTTCTTGGAAGGGGCCGAACTGCCATTCGAAGTGTGTACCGATCACAAGAATCTTGAGGCCCTCAAGGGGGCTAGAAAACTCAATGCCAAACAGGTTCGGTGGGCCCAATTTTTCGCTAAGTTCCGGTTCACTCTCAGACATGTCCCTGGCAAAGAAAATGCCCTAGCCGACGCTTTGTCACGACTTCCCCAGTATCGCAACGATTTCGATCGCCCAGTCGACTCCCTGTTCACTCCCGAGCAGCGAGGGGAAGTTCCTAGCTTAGCCGTCACCACCCGGTCCCAAGCCCGACCACCGGAGACCCCCCCTACACTCAAAGGCATCCCGGAAGCCTTCCAACAGCGACTCCGGGACGCCTCCTTGCAGGAGGAGGAGCATCATCTCCTCCCCACTGGTCTGGAACGTACCAACACTTGGTGGGTGCAAGGGGGGAAACTGTACGTCCCCTCCTCTCTTCGCAAGGAAGTATTGGGACTTGTACATGGTGCCAGGCTAGCGGGTCATTTTGGTTTCATAAAAACGCTTCACCTGGTTCGAAGACAATTCTGGTGGCCCGGTATGAGATCTGATGTAGAGTTGTATGTGCGCAGCTGCCCAACCTGCGCCACAGCCAAGAAACGGATGGGAAAACCCCCAGGGCTTCTCAAACCGCTTGAGAGCCCCTCCCGTCCCTGGGAAGTCATCGCCATGGATTTTATCACCGACCTACCTCCGAGTCGGGGAAAAACGGTTCTTTGGGTTATCACAGACCTCTTTTCCAAACAGGTTCACTTCGTTCCATGTGCAGGCCTTCCTTCAGCCCAGGGCTTAGCTAAACTGTTCATCACACACGTCCTCAGGCTACACTCGATCCCGAGGAAGGTCCTCTCCGACCGGGGGGTCCAGTTTGTTGCCAAATTCTGGCGGGCCTTCCTAAAGTTAATGGGAGTGGAAGAGCAGGGCCTTTCTTCCGCCTATCACCCCCAAACGGATGGTCAAACAGAACGAGTAAATGCGGTGGTAGAATGTTATTTGCGTTGCTATGTAAATTTCCACCAGGACGACTGGGTCGACCTGCTGCCATTTGCCGAATATGCGTATAACAATGCGCCTCATTCCTCTACCGGCTTTAGTCCCTTCCAAGTTATATACGGGACGGATTTCGGCCCTTTCGGTTCTGCCCCCGTCTCGCCAGAGCTCCAGTCTACCCCTGACCTTCAGGAGTGGATTCAGGTGGTTAAATCCACCTGGCCATGGTTGCTCAAAAATCTGGAAAGGGCAAAAAGCAAGTACAAGGAACAAGCAGACAAACACCGGTCTCCGGGATGGGAACTCAAGGTGGGGGAGCAAGTCTATCTGTCCACCAAAAACCTCCGCTCTCTTCGCCCCTGCAAAAAACTGAGCGACCGTTATGTGGGACCTTTCCCCATTACCAGAGTAATCAACGAGGTTACTGTGGAACTGGACCTCCCAAAAACTCTGAAAGGAGTCCATCCAGTCTTTCATATAAGCCTCCTCAAACCCTATGTGGCAGCCCCCCAGTTCCACCCCCCTCCCGCACACGAGATTCCTACCGTAGTAGGAGGGGACACCCATTTGGAAATATCCAAGGTTTTAGACTCCAAATGGAAGAAAGGGAAACTGTTTTACTTTGTTCGCTGGAAAAACCTTGGCTCCGCTCATGACGAATGGGTGGCCGCACCCCACATGGCGGCTCCTCGCTTAGTCCGGGAATTCCACCTTGCTTATCCCGATAAGCCTCGTCCTCTCGGGGACCCCGGGGGGGGGCCTTAAGGGGGGCAGAATGTGAGGGTCTCTGTCTTTGTGTCTCTGCTTTCCATCACCTGCTGTGTTATCAGTGAACTCGTAAAAGCAGTTCACACCTTCTGGTCTCAGGCGCCAGGCCTGATGGCCCATGTATCTTCCCCCCCCCGCTGTTCTTCCTGCCAGTACTCCCTCAGGCCGATGCGGCCTTGGAAGTGTGATAGCCGCCCAGACTTCCTGGGATCTGTCTGATGTTTTGTATTATGCCAAGCTTGTAACTTCCCATAACAATAAGTGTGAACCCCAGTGCCCCAGTGCCCCTGGAGTCAATATATTCTGTAAACCCGTATAGCCCCTCACTTGCAACTTTCTACCTGTGCCTGTCTCATCTCCTGAAGGCTTCAATAAATCGATTGTTTCTGTATCAACGTCTGAGCAACTGATTTGGAGAAGCAAACTCAGAGAGGGGGATCTCTCACAGCAGCTTCATGTGTTCCTTGTGAAAGTTGCCACAAGGCTTTTGACACGTTCTCTCCCTTCACCCTTCGGTGTATTTTCATGTGCCTCCACTCTACTGCATCTTGGGAGAGGGGAGGGGGCTCTGTCCACCACCACCTGTCCTTGCGGCATCTTTCATTGCCCCCCCCCATCGCTGCTCCTTGAGGCTTCCTCCTGGTCTAGCTCTTGGATCCGGGCCCCCTGCTGGGTCAGGCTCAAGATAGGGCCGCACATTGTCCCCCACCTCACCGAAGAGGGGGGAGCATTGGCCCGGCTGCCATGGCAACAGAGTTAGGCTCCCTCTCCCCGTGGACAGCAGTTCCCTTGCAAACTGCTTCTCATCACAAGGGGATGTGCAACCCTTGGCCCAACATGGGCCAGATGCTCCTGCCTCCAGCTCAACCTTTTCAAGGGAAAAGAGGCCATAGGTTCACTGCTGGGTGAAAATGGAGAAACTGACAGAAGGCAGAGAGAAAGCAGCAAAGCTCAATGCCTCAGTTTTCTCCCTGAAGAAGAGAACTAGAGATTATAGTAGACAAGCCACAGGATCCAGGCTGCTGGTTGACATGAATAGGGAGGTAGTTGAGAAACAACTGGTTGCATTGGATGAGTACAGATCCCCCAGGCCAGATGGTATGCACCCGGGAGTGCTCAAAGAACTTTCTAGAGAGCTTGCGGAGCCTTTGTCAATCATCTACCAAACCTCTTGGAGGATGGAAGATGTGCCACAAGATTGGAGGAGGGCGAACATTATCCCAATTTTTAAAAAAGGGTGACCCAGGAAACTACAGGACAGTCAGTTTGGCCTCTATCCCAGGGAAGATACTGGAGCAGATATTAAAGAGATCAATAGGCAAGCATCTGAAGGACAACTTGGTAATCCCTTACTGCTGGTTAGCTTGGAAAGAAGGTGGCTAAGGGGAGACATGATAGAGGTGTATAAAATTATGCACGGCATGAAGAGAGTGGACAGGGAGAAGCTTTTCTCCCTTTCTCATAATACTAGAATGCAGGGTCATCTGCTGAACCTGGAGGGTGAGAGATTCAAAACAGATAAAAGGAAGTATTTCTTCACACAATGGATTTCCTGGATATTAGGGGGGAAAGTTTACAGTAAGTTGTTCCACAGTAGAATCAGCTCCCTAGGGAAGTGGCGAGCTCCCCCTCACTGGCAGTTTTTAAGCAGAGGCTGGACAAGCCCTTGTCAGGGATGCTCTAGGCTGATCCTGCATTAAGCAGGGGGTTGGACTAGATGTCCTGTATGGCCCCTTCCAGCTTTATGATTCTGTGATTCTCTTATTCTAAGGGTCTGAGCCTGTGCCTCCCTCACCTGCATGCAGATACTTTTCTGCTTCTTACATAGGATGGCTGCATTTCCGCAGGGAACCATTCCAAATGGATGGTCGCCCTTCTTGATTAGAAAAGGCGCAAGATGAGCTCCTTCCCTGCTAATGTTTCCCAGAGCTTGTTAACATTTCTGGAACTTTCCCTTCTTAATGGTCAGAATTGGACCCCTTCAGTACTGCCACATATGTAGCCTCTTAGGCAGTGTTCTGTTCCACCCCCCACCCCCACCCCCATCGCCTGTGTCTTTGACCTGCTAAACGTTCTTCCCTGCTTAATTTCCTACTCTTGGAGCTCCCTTCATTACAGGATCGGAGCAGAGGAATTAAGTGTCCCTAATAGCCTCTTTGGAGGGCCATTATCAAAGGCCCAGTGAGCTTCCTTAAATGCTCCTCGGCAGGCAGCCGGAGGCCGCTCCGGGCTCTCTCTCCTGGCCGACTGAGTACAGCGGTTCTTGCTGGAGGCAGCCGGGAGGGATTGCAGCAGGTCAGCTGGAAAGCTGAGCCGGAGCAACACACCGTTCCTGTGCATTGTTGTGCGTGCTGGAAAAGGTTCATCCCAATTGCGCTCTCTCTCTCTCTCTCTCTCTCTCTTCCCCCACCCCCCCGGTATCTGAGTGTGTGTGTGAGAGAGTTCTTATCCCATCTATGCTTAGGGTTGCCAACTCCCAGGTAATAACAAAAACAGCAGAGAACCTGTGCTGCAGCAGACCAAGTTAATATAAGGAACAGAACGAAAGGCTCAAAGAAGAAGCAACTATTCAATATATGTTTACTAACCATCTACTTAACAAATATACAGATGTAGACCTATACATGCACTACATAAGCACTGCAACACAAATCCTATACATAGATAATGTGTGTGTGCATTAAGTGCCATCAAGCTGCTTCCGACTCATGGTGACCCTATGAATTAATGTCCTCCAAAATGTCCTATCTTTGATAGCCTTGCTCACATCTTGCAAACTGAGGGTCGTGGCTTCCTTTATTGAGTCCATCCATCTAGGGCTGTTGAAAAAAAAATTCGGTAAAATTTGGATTCGGCAAAATTTGGCCCGTTTTTATTTGGGAAATGCCAAAGTCCAAATACCCCCGATTTGGATCCGTGGAATTCGGCACTAAGTTCAGATTTCATGATTAAATTCGGCCATTTAAAGCCATTAAAAACACATGTATGCCTTTCCGTGGCTCCGGGGGAGCATGTTTGGAGGTAGAGGTCCCACACTTTCAGTGTAGCTTGAGGGGACCCTTCTTGCAAGAACCCCCAAGTTTTGTGAAGATTGGGTCAGGGGGTCCCGAGTCATGGGGCCCGAAAGGGGTCCCCCATTTGCCCATTGGAATAAAGCCATTAAAAGGGATGTACTAAAACGAATGACAAGTCAGCCCATTGGAAGCAATGGGAGAGGCTGCCCAGACCATTCAAGATAAATGGGAGAGGGGAATGTTGGTTGACTTGCATTGACTCCATTGAAATACATTACAGGGGATGTACGAAAACGAATGACAGGCTAGCGCATTCGAAACAACAGGAGCGGCTGCACAGCCCATTGGAAACAATAGGAACCAGCCAGAGAGAAACTCACTGACTCACAGTTAACTCCACACGAAGTTGGCAACCGGTGAAAAGCACAGTCCCACACAGAGGCAATCAAGCCCACCCCCAGCAGAACAGGTAAACCCACCCCCGTTGGCTTCCTCCCTCACACACACACACAGAGAGAGAGAGAGAGAAACCCCCCCATACACACACACAGGAAAAAAATTATAGAGAAAAGCCCCCAAATGGGTCAAACTATGGATGTCTTCTCTTCCATCAGGAGCAGGGACTGGGAGTCAGGACTCAGGAGTAATCCAATATGATTCTAGCAGACTCAACCACACATACTCTCTGGCCATTTATGCACGTGAGGTTTTGCCTTGGATTTGTCGCTCTCTAGATGCACATTAAGGATTGCCTGCTCCCATTCATTCCAATGGGTGGATGGGGGGGACCCCATAACTCGGGATTAATTGCCTTTTAGTCAGACCCCCGGGCTGGGGTAATGGTACGGCCCAACTGCCGAGGCAACCACAACGGCCTTCTCCCGCGCTGCATGGGAGGAATCCGCAGCAAACGGGGCTGGCCCAGAAGAAGACCCAGCTTGGCCACTGATTGGCCGTGGGAGAATGCTGCTTCGGGGGTGCCGAATTTGCCCGAATTTATTCGGCGCCTGCTGGAACTCGCTGAATTCGGCTCGTCGTTTTCCCGCCTTTTTTTAAAATTCGGTTCCATCCGAACTGAAAACTGCTGAATCAGGGAACATTCGGCTGTTTTTCAGTTTGGATGGAACTGAATCAACAGCCCTACATCCATCTCTTGTTGTGTCTTCCCCTTTTCCTGCTGCCTTCAACTTTTCCTATCATGATTGTGTTCTCCAGTGATAATACTATGCAGAAACAATACTCAAAATCTGCGTTCATAAATCCAAACAGTCCCCAGAAATTCCTATTGATGAGAGGGAGGGCACCCTGGCCATCTTCTGGGCATGGAGTAGGGGGCACTGGGTGTGTGTGTGGGGGACGTAGTTGTGCATTTCCTACATTATGCAGGGGGGTGGACTAGATGACCCTGGTGGTCCCTTCCAACTCTATGATTCTAAGTAAATAAATATCAACGTGCTATTCAAATTCGGGACTCCCATATACACCGGGCAGTGATCCCTTAGTTTAATTTTGCCTGGGAACGCACATGTATGTGCTTTACATGCAGAGGGGAGGCTCCAAACATTGAGGGTCATACGCATGTAGGTCATTAGGGTAACAGCGTGGCTTTTTTGGTGGTGGAGCATCACCTATGGAATGTCCTTCCCCAGAGGCTCCTTTGGGACCTACCTTACTCTCCTTTAGGCGCTAGGCCAGGGGTCCCCCAAAGTGGGCACTGAGGCATTTGCCAACATCTTTCCTGGCACCCACCAACCATTTTTAGAAAGAAGATGGAGCCATGTGGGGTTCTTGCCCTGCGGGGCTTCTGATTTTCTGCGCAGAATAAAACAACACTATTTCAGTTACAGCTTCTGCTGCAGTGTCATTTTCATTTTCTCTCATTCTTCTTTCTAGTGTATTTTTTTTTTAAAACTCCCCCTCTTCTTCTCCCCTTCACTTGGGCTTCTTCTGTGGGTGTGGCTCCACCCCCCGTGGCCACCATTTTGTAGTTCTGGCCACTGCCCTTTGTCAGAACTTCAAAGGTGAACCAAACTATCACTATGCAAGAGATCACTTCAGCAATTGCAAACCAGAAAACAAACAAAGCACTGGGCCCAGTTGATTTGACCGCAAGATACTACAAATGCTTTGAAGAAGAAGTAGCCCTACATTTGCAAATCTGTTGAATGATATACCAGGAAGCAAAAATATTCCAGAAACGTGGCAAGAAGCGCATATTACATTAATTCATAAAGAAGGAAATGATCCACAATTGCCTGCTTCGTATAGACTGATATCCTTACTAAACATGGATTATAAAATATTTGCTTCTATCCTGGCTGAAAGATTAAAAAAAAAAAAAGGCCAAATCATACACTTTGATCAAACTAGCTTTATCTCGAAAAGACTTATGCGGGACAATGTGTGTTTAATTATTAATGCCATAGAACATGTAAAACAGAAAAAATCCAAAGCAGCTTTTATTTTTCTAGATGCAGAAAAAGCATTTGATAATATTCAATGGGACTTTCTATTAAAGACTATCCAAAACCTGAACTGTGGTAACAAATACATACAATGGATTCAGAGCATATATCAAAGACAATCAGCAAGACTAGTGATTAATGGGAGATTATCTGAAAAATTTGAAATTAATACATGCACCAGACAAGGCTGTCTGTTATCTCTGCTCCTGTTCAACATGGCCTTGGAAGTACTAACAACCAGATTAAGGCAAGATGAAAAAATTGCTGGTTTGAAAGCTTCTGGCGAGGAGTATAAATTAAAGTGCTATGCTGATGATGTGGTCTTAACTCTGGAAAATCCGGCAGAATCAATAGTACATCTTATGAAAGAAATTGAAAAATATGGTCAATTATCAAGAAACAAAATAAATAAAAACAAAACAAAGATCATCTTATAAAACATAGAAAACCTGGAGAAGCAAAATACCCAGCAAATAACAGGATGAAAATAACAGAAGAACTGGTAAGATATCTGGGAATCTACCTTACTGGAAAAAATCAAACATTGTTAAAGGACAAAATATAAAAAAACCTGGCTATTGATACAGAATGACCTAGAAAGATGGACTAAATTAAATCTGTCTTGGACGGGAAGAATAGCAGTAATAAAGATGAATGTGTTACCGAGATTGACCTTTCTTTTTCAAATGCTCTCAATACAAATAGAAGAAAAAATACTGGCTGAATGGCAAAGACAAATTAACAAATTTGTGTGGGCTGGTAAAAAACCAAGGATCAACTTTAAAGTCATGCAAGATGAGAAGAAAAGAGGAGGACTGGCATTGCCAAACATTAAGTTATATCATCAAGCGGTAGGACTATATTGGATTGCCGATTGGATGAGAGATCCAAATCAAAAAATGTTGAAGATAGAAAAGGGAACATGGGATCATGGTTTCCACTATTATCTATGGAAAGCAAAAAAAGTCAGAGATCTTTACACAGAAACACATCATTAAAGATGGATTGATGAAGACCTGGATCATGAACAAAAACAGATTAAGTCCTCTACCATCTCTAATCATGTCTCCTACAGATACATATTTAAGTAAGGGAGAGAGAAAATGCACAGATTTTATAAGATATCAGGACATGTTAAATGAACAAGAGGAAATAAAATCTTCGGATGAAATGAAGCAGATCAAAAATGTAGATTGGCTAATCTACAATCAAACTATCATGAAAATACGGCACGACTGTAATCAACAGACTAATTTAAAAAAGAATACAGAATTTGAAAATCTAATCAGTAAAGAGAACACAAATTGGGGAAAATTTACAAATTATTGCTCAAATTTGAAACGGAACAAGAGCAAGTTAAAGTATGCATGATTAAATGGATGGAAATTTTTAAGAAGGAGATAACAAGGCAGCAATGGGAAAGACTATGGACTAGGTCAATTAAATTTACTGCCAGTAATAATGTGCGGGAAACTGGTACAAACAATTTTTTAGATGGTACATCACACCAATGGATATTAAAAAGACAGACAAAACATACGATTGCCGCTGCTGGAAATGCAAAGACAAAGATGGAAGTTACTTCCATCTGTGGTGGACTTGTAAAAAAAGTTAAGAAATTTTGGATACAGATTCATCAAGAAATGCAAAAGATTTTGAAAATCAAATTTCCAATGAATCCGGAAATAATGTTATTGGGGATGGCACCAGAGAATCTGGAAAATAATCATAGAGAACTTTTTGGATATCTGACGACTGCAGCAAGGATAGTACTGGCAGCATCATGGAAACAAGAGACTGTTCCGGATTTAGAAAAGTGGCAACAAAAAATGGAAGAATACGCGGTGATGGCCAGATTAACTAACATCTTGAAAGAAAGAATGATTGAAGACTCATTGAAGAAATGGGAATGTTATTTTGAATATGCTAATTGGAAACTGTAGGGAATTTTTTTTAATAGAGATAGAAAACAATAGTCACATATCTTGAATAAGTAGTAAATAAAGATAAATTTTTGGAGTATAAGCACAGTTAAGTTCAGCAATGTTTAAGTAAATAACAACAGAACAATGTTCATGTAAACTGATAACCTGAAGTAAGCACAACATGTATAAATGGAAGTGTTTGAATATGTTTGTTCATTATCTTTTGCTTTTGAAGATGTTAATAAAATATCTTTTAAAAAAACGAACTCCAAAGGTGCGCCTTGAAAGGTTGGGGTCCCATTTGGCCAGGCTAAAACGTTTCTTTTTGCCCAGACTGTTAACAAAAGGGGTTGAGGTTTCTGTGCTCTGCTCTAGCCTGAAGACGGTCTTTTATGTGTAGTGGTTATGTTTACTTTTATGTTTTTTTTTAATCCTCTGGCCTTTTTTAACAGCGTGTTTACTGTAATTGTTTGGCCACCTCAATCACGTCTCTGGACGGGGGGCGCGGACATTTCCCAAATAAACAAAAGCCTGCAAGATCAAGAATATTGTGTCGGCTTGTCCTGGTCTAGCAGGCAGAATACACAGGAAGAGCCCTCCTGGAGCTAATATAAACATTAAAGAATCATAGTATCATAGTGCTGAGAAGGGTCCTAGAGGCCATCTAGTCCAATCCACCATACAATGCAGGAAACCCAAAGCTGCAGCATTCCAAATGGATGGCTGCTGCTACACCTCCAGTGAAGGAGAATCTACCTTTCCATACCTTAAGGTCGGTCTCAGAAATGTCAATGTCCCTCTCCCACTTTTAGTATCCATCTGGGTGTGTGTGTGTGTGGGGGGGTAGTTTGGAATTTCCTGAGCCTTTTTGCTCAACCGAGTTGGTTTCCCCACTCCTCCATGTGAAGCCAGCTGGGTGACCTTGGGCTAGTCACAGCTCTCTTACAGCTCTCTCAGCCCCACCCACCTCCACAGGGTGTCTGTTGTGGGGAGAGGAAGAGAAGGTGATTGTAAGACAGTTTGATTCTCCTTAAAAGGGTAGAGAGAATCAGGGTACAAAAACCAACTCTTCTTCTTCCTCTTCTTCTTCCTCTTTTTCTAGGCCTCCTCCTCTCTCCTTGCTTGTGACCTGCAGAGCTCAGCAGCCCTGGTGGAAGAGAAGGCGGCTCTGGGCCACCCCTCCCCTCCCCTCCCCTCCCCTCCCCGTGAGCAGCTCTGCCATTGGCCATTCTGAGCACACCCCACAGCAGATGAAGGATAAAATTCCCTGATACTTCAGCGGCGAGGTTTTACATTAAATCTCTGCGATCATCTCTCTCGCATTCAGTGCAAAAAAAAAGCTCCTCTGGGGGGGGGGGTCATTTGCATCCTGCCAAACTGCTTGATGCTCTCAATCACGCCCCCCCCCCCACCGTGGCCCACTTGATCCGTTGACAGAGCCTCTGTCAGGGAGCCTGCTAGGGCCCCGCAGGAGGAGGATTTGCATTCCTTGGCCAAAGTTTACCCCGAGAAGCGGGAAGTGTCTCATCTGGCTTAATGGCTGCTAATGAAGCACGGAGGCAAGCAGCAGGGAGCAACAGAGAGACGGATGGATGGGGGGTCACCTGTTTGCGGAGGTGAAAAGGGGGAGGGCAGATGCTGGTCTGCACCCCCCAATGGTCCCCAGAGGGGCTGAGGAGGTGTTTCCTGGGTCCTGGATCCTGCCACATTCAACCACCTGCCACTGCTGATGAGAGCACACTGTTGCCAATTCAGAGAATCAAGAGGTCCCAGGGCCAGAAGCTGCAAATTCCTGTTGAGTTAGCACAAGGCGGATTGTCATTTCTTCAGCATCTTTGCAGTGGAAAATGATAGAGGGAGGGGGCTGGACCACTCTCCCATTCCTGGCTTTTCTCTGAATCTCTCTCTCTGCAGTTCCCCCCCCCTCCTTTCAGGAGATCAGAAAGGAATTCACCTCCAAAACACAACTCTAGAATGACACAGAGTGCAAAGGGGATGGGAGAAAAGGCTTTGCCTTCTCCCCGACTTTCACCCCTTCTGAAGGCTGTTCGCAATGGAGCTGCTGTCATCCCCCCCACCCCCACCCCCAAATGACTTTGCTGGGTAGATAGTAAATTTCCCCAGCAGGAGATCAGAATCCGACTCCCAGCTGATCCCTCACCTGCTGAGAGTCGGCTGGTGGTGGCTGCAAGAAGCCTGTTCTGGCCAATTCACACAAATAGGTTGCGATCAGCCCAAGAGCCCACCGATTTATTGGCTTCCTGATCCCCACCGCTGCATGGGAAGTGAGCTGAACTGGCACATGTTTGAGCATCCCTAAGTAGAACACGGAGGATAGCTGGGGCTGGAGAGCATGAGTGGGGGGCATAAAAATACTCTATGTAAATGAAAACCCGACCAATGAGCCGGAAATAGGCCTTGCAGCACTGCTCAAGAAGCCAGGCTTCCCTTCTGCTGAGGCTACCATATGAACATAAGAAAAGCCCCGCTGGATCAGACCCAGGCCCATCAAGTCCAGCAGTCTGTTCACACAGTGGCCAACCAGGGGCCTCCAGGAAACCCACAAACAGGACGGCTGCAGCAGCATTGTCCTGCCTGTGTTCCACAGCACCTAATATAATAGGCCTGCTCCTCTGATCCTGGAGACAATGGGTATGCATCATGACTAGTATCCATTTGGACTAGTAGCCATGGATAGCCCTCCATGAACATGTCCACTCCCCATATGTCCGCCCCCAGCCCAGACCCCAGGCAGCCATAGTAGGGCTGGAAATGTCCACAGTTCCACACAGCAGGTACTGCCATATTGGGTGAGTGGGGGGAAACCTGTTTGGTGGGCTGCCCAGTCACCACTTCTTCTGGGTCTGGTGTGCTACTGTGCTAGGGAAAGGGAAGCCCAGCATCACAGACAGGCACCACAAATGCCTGGAGAGAGGTGTGGGGTTCCTCCCCTCCTACCCCCAGGTCTGCCATGCAGGTGCCACTTCCTGTGCCAGCTGTTCCCAAACTGGCCCCCAGCTGCTGCAACAAGGGACCCCCCCCCGCACCCTGTTAGAGGACCCGCACGAAACACTTCTGAAGGCTTTGCCTGTGCAAAACTGTCTAGAAGGAGAGGAAGAGGAAGAAGAGTTGGTTTTTGTACCCTGATTTTCTCTAACTTTTTAAGGAGAATCAAAACCATCTTACAATCTCCTTGCCTTCCCCTCCCCACAACAGACACCCTGTGGAGGTAGGTGGGGCTGTGAGAGCTCTAAGAGAGCTGTGACTAGCCCAAGGTCACCCAGCTGGCTTCATGTGGAGGAGTGGGGAGACAAATACAGTTCACCATATTAGCCTCCACCGCTCATGTGGAGGAGCGGGGAATCAAACCCGGTTCTCCAGATTAGAGTCCACCGCTCTTAACCACCACACCACACTGGCTCTAGCAGCAGAGTCCTCCAAAATCTATCTCTTAAAGGTTGATTGACAACTTTTAATTCTGACAATACAAAAGAGGGGTGAGCTCAGTTCTTTGAACTTTTAACAGCAAACCAGATAAAACACCAGTAGAAACGTTTATCTTTTATTAAGATAAAATTATTTTTATTGAGCCAGACAGCAAAAAATTCAGGCATGAAAAAGTTAACCCTACAATTATTGTGAAGATGAATGCTGAAATTATCAACGTTCCTTGCGTTGCTTAATCATATTATAGCAAATAATAGTTTTAAAAGCAAATCAGGTTCCAGCATTTTGTCTCACTGCTTTTAAAGATTATCAAAAAGCCCAAATTATCTCACCTAGTTGTCTTCGGAGACTTCCATCCAGAGAAATCTGATTTGCTTGTCACAGTAGTGCATATTTAAAGAAACATTTCAGTCTTATCTTTCTCTAAATTTGTTCTATCTTAATGATGTGATTACTATCCGGATAACTGATTGGTTCATAACTAAATATGTGATAATCAACCTAAGAGCAAATAAGCCAGTCAGCATGGGCACATGAGTCCCATCAGATACAGCAAGATAAGAGGGCCAATCACAACTCTTAGCTTCTATTAAAAAGCAATTAATCTAACTTTTCTGTAACAGCTTCAATCAACTGTCCAAGATGAAAGGGACTCTAAGCAGAGTTGGCTGACAGTTGACAAGTGCCTGAACGCTCGGCTAGCTTGCAAACCCAGCAAGGAAAGGCTAGTGGTGTTACAGCTTCCGCTACAGTGCAGTTCCTTAGAAGGGTGTAGGGCTGAGAGGAAGTGAGTGACTCAGCCATGAGGGTGCGTGTGCATGTACACTGGGTGGTAACCTGGGTGTGGAGACAATATGGTCTATGCCCACCATCTAGGGTTGCCAGGTCCCTCTTTGCCACTGGCGGGAGGTTTTTGGGGTGGAGCCTGAGGAGGGTGGGGTTTGGGGATTCCTCAGGCCTCACCCCAAAATCCTCCAGCCGGTGGCAAAGAGGGACCTGGCAACCCTAGATGGTGGGCATAGACCATATTGTCTCCACACCCAGGGTCTCCAGGGCTTTTGCTCAGAAGGTGCCAGGTTCAACCCCTGGCATCTCCAGTTGGCAGGACCTGGGGCTGCAGAAGACTTGTCTAACTGAGACGGAGCCACTACTGGTCAGGGAAGACAAGATGGAGGCAGCACCCTTTGCTGACATTCCTGCCATTCAGATGGATCTTCTCCCGCTGACCAACATGTACCCCTCCTCCCATTTCCCAGCTGGCTCCCAGGCACTGAGTGGGACAGGGGTCCGCCAAGGTCCACCTGCTCCCCTCTCCCCAGGCTTCTGCTTCCCGGTTCACCCCAGTGCCCCTTTCCGTGAGCCTCTGGCTCAGAGACGCCCCCACCCATGGGGTGCTTGCAGATCCCCACTAGGCCCGGCTTCCTCTTCTGGAAATCCTTTCCCGGGTGGTCGATTTTGGGTATATTCTTGTCTAACTCTGCTCCTTTCACTCATGGCGACCCCATTTCTCTCAGGCTCTTGTCATAAGGGAGTCTCCCCCTTTCCTAACGATGCAACATTAGTTTTGAAGCCGGCTAAAGAGATTTAGTGAGACGGGGGGGGGGGGAAGCTCCCTTGTGCCCTTTGTGTTCCTTCCCTGCCAGCAAAAGCCAGAGGCTGGTCTTCTGCCTCGCCCTCCCAGCCTGAGGCCAGAAAAGGGTAAATAATGTGTGGAGAGAAGAAGGATCGCCTCTTTCCCTGCCGTGGGGGCCTTAGAGGACCAAGGGGCTTATCACGACCCAGATGCCACCTGACTTTGTCAGTAGGGTTTCCAGCTCTGGGCTGGGAAATACATTTTGTGGGTGGAGCCTGAGGAGTGGGGAGGGTTTGGGGGAGGGGAAGGACTTCAGTGGGGTATAATGCCATATATTCCACATTCCAAAGGGGCCATTTTCTCCAGGGCAACTAATCTCTGTCACCTGGAGATCAGTTGCAATAGCAGGAGATCGCCCGTTACCACCTGGAGGTTGGCAACTCTATTTGTCAGACTGGGGGTCTGGGTGGTATCATTCTACACTAGGGTTGCCGTTTTGCCAACCTCCAGGTACTAGAAACAAATGAAAGGAATTCCCTATGCTGCAATAAGTGTGACTTAATACAAAAAATACAGCACAAGGCTCACAAAATGCTTAACCCACAATGCAAGAAATGTTCACTTAAGGTGAACTAATAGTGAACACAGAGAACAAACAGACATAGTGCTGTACAACAATAAGCATATGAGAACACACAACTACTTATCAAAGAGCATATATACAAAAACAGTCCAACCGTTGACTTCCAATATCAGAAACAGTGCTCCTGTAGGGCGGTCTGTTAACTTTTCAATGGAGCTGTTTCAAAAGTGCATCCTCTGCTGCTCGGAAAGTAGCGTGGCAAACGCAATAAGCGTAACGGGGCTTGGTTGTAGCGTATCCACTGATCCTTTTGAGGTGTTCTTATTTATATCCCTCAGGCTTTATATTTAGGTATATTACAACAATAAAGCGGTACGTGTATCCCAGGTATTTAAATCCATGTTTCACCCTGAGGCTTCTTCAGCCTATAAAGAATTTAAAACAACCACTGTGATAAGTAGTTGTGTGTTCTCATATGCTTATTGTTGTACAGCACAATGTTTGTTTGTTCTCTGTGTTCACTATTAGTTCACCTTAAGTAAACATTTCTTGCATTGTGGGTTAAGCATTTTGTGAGCCTTGTGCTGTATTTTTTGTATTAAACCTCCAGGTACTGGCTGGAGATCTCCTGCTATTTCAGCTGATCTCCAGCCGACAAAGATCAGTTACCGTGGAGAAAATGGCCGCTTTGGCAATTGGACTCTATTGCATGGAAGCCCCTCCCCAAACCCCGCCCTCCTCAGGCTTTGCTCCCCTCCCCCAAAAAAATCTCCAGGTATTTCCCAACCCGGAGCTACAAAAACATTGCTGCTTCTGGACGTTGATTTCTGCCTACTTATTTGTGTGTGTGTGTGTGGGGGGGAGGCGTGCTGTCAAGTCACAACTGACTTATGCCAACGCCATGGGACAGGGGTGTCAAACATAAGGCCTATGGACCAGATCCGGCCCCTTGAGAGCTCTTATGTGGCCTGCGAGCCACTCAAGGCAGCCACCACCACCCCACACACCCACACACACTCGATCTGGGCTGGCGAGGCCTGGCCCGGCCGACCAAGTGACATTTACGTCATATCGGCCCTCATAACAATTGAGTTCGACACCCCTGCCGTAGGGTTTTCCAGGCAAGAGATGTTCGGAGGCAGTTTGCCATCGCCTGCCTCCACGTCACGTCCCCAGTAGTCCTTGGAGGTCTCCCACTCAAATTTTAACCAGGTCCAACCCTGCTTAGCTTTTGAGATCTGACGAGATCAAGCTAGCCTGGGGCGATCCAGGTCAGGGCGCCTACTTATTACAAGCAGGAAACTAGGGTGGAGGCCTTCTTCATGGCTGGGGGGGGGCTTCCCATGAGCTGGGGTGGCCTTGGCCCCCTCCCACTTATCATAGAATCATACAATCATAGAGTTGGAAGGGGCCACCAGGGTCATCTAGTCCAACCCCCTGCACAATGTAGGAAATTCACAACTACCTCCTTCCCCGACACCCCCAGTGCCCAAAAGATGGCCAATATGCCCTCCCTCTCATGGACTGCCTAAGTTAATAGAATCAGCATTGCTGTCAGATGGCCATCTAGCCTCTGCTTAAAATCCTCCAGGGAAGGAGAGCTCAGCTCACCCCCCCCCCCGAGGAAGCCTCTTCCACTGTTAGAAAATTCCTCCTAATGTCTAGACAGAAACACTTTTGATTTAATTTCAACCCGTTGATTCTGGTCCGACCTTCTTGGGCAACAGAAAACAACTTCTCCTCTGCTTGCAAGCCAGTGTACAATATCAGTTTCCTTCTCAGCATCTCTCCTCAAATAGGAACCACAGCTTTATGGATTGACTTGAAAGGGTTTTTATGCTGTTTTCCCACAAAATGTGTTAGTGTGGCTTACAAATTGGTCAATTTTTAGTATTTCTTTTTTTAAAAAAATAAACATTCCCTGTCCCACCTGATCTCTCAAGGCAGCAACCAGGTTGGGAGGACATACATTATTCAATATGAAGAAATGGGCCTAAAAGCAGTGAACAACATAGCAATGAGATCTTGCTCAGCTGGTGGCGGGGTGGGGGAGAGCGAAAGTCTTCCAAAACGAGCCACTTCACAGCCGGTACGTGCGCGCTCTACCCTACCAGAGCCCAACCTAAAGGGACGGCCGCCAAGAGAACATTAGCTAGTTTATTGCAGGAAAAAAAGTTCTCGTGCCCAGAAGATGTTAATTACCCAACGATTAAGAGCAGATTGAAAAGATTGCAGAAGAGCAGAGAGAAATGTCAGCTGCAGCGGCCTCATGATTTCCTGTTTACTCATCATACACCTGGCCTATTATTCTAAATGTTCCTCCATCATTAATTAGGAGAAAACCTTTGCCGGCAGCGCAGGAGCAGTTCTGGCTTCCCAAAACAAGTGTTTGGAAAACATTTACTTCCCAGCATCAGGCAGCATTCTGCTGAGCGATGCTCCCCGGTGACCCCCTTGCGGCCCTTCCCCCCTTCATCATGTCCACCCAAGATGCTTTGGATTCCAGAGCAGAGCAAAAGAATGCAAGAGGATGACACATGGATCAAACTGGGGATCCATCCGGTCCAGGACCCTGTCTCTAGCAGTGAGCTACCAGAGGGGCTGTGGAGGGGCCATGGCTCAGTGGTAGAGCACCCACTTGACATGCAGAAGGTCCCAGGTTCAATTCCCGGCATCTCCAGTTAAAGGGACTGGGCAGGTAGGTGATGTGAATAGACCTTTGCCTGAGGGCCGCTGCCGGTCTGAGTTTGATGGACCAAGGGTCTGATTCAGTATAAGGCAGCTTTATGTGTTCTGATACCTTTAAGAAGTCCATAAGCAGGGTGACAGCCGTTCCTCACAACGGGTAATCTGTGGCACTTTGCCTTTGAACATGGAGGCTCTACTTAGCCATCTTCCATGATCTAATGGCCCTCACTGCATCTCGGCCCTCAGTTTGCAAGTCTGTTAAAGACAGGATATTTTGGAGGACATTGATTCATAGGGTCAGCATGAGTTGGGAGTGACTTGATGGCACTGAACGCTAATGAAGGACTTGTGGACAATGTCAGCTTTAACCGTGGTCTTCCTCTTGTGGGCTTCCTAGAGGCCCCTGGTTGGCCACTGTGTGAACAGACTGCTGGACTTGATGGGCCTGGGTCTGATCCAGCAGGGCCTTTCTTGTGTTCTTATGTTATATTGTCCCCAGTGGGAGTGATCAAAGAGGAGCTTCTGTATTCCTCACATGGGGGGTGGCATGTTCCCAGGAGTACGGCATTTTAGTAAAATAACTACTAGGCTAAGAGGCACAGTTGCACTCTTGCTTTTGGTTTTTTTGCTTTAATTCCCAGTGTCTGTTCACCAATTCGCATAATCTATGCTACCGTTATGCAGGCAGATTCCATCAGAAGCAAGTTGTGGTTTGCTGAAATTCTTTCAAGGGGCGTATTAGGATCTGTTCAGCTTTCAGAGGAAGGCAAGAGGGTCTCATCTGTGAAACCACCAATTTGGCTGTGTGTCAGGTAAGCCCTTAAGTGTATTATTTTTTAAAGTGTACTCGGAAAGGGTTTGCAAACGTGGCCATCGCCTCTTGACAGGTGTGGGTCTCTGTGAACGTAATGGTGCCCGTCTTGAGGCAAATGCCTTGGCTTCCCACTCGCCTCAGGGCTCCGGCCGGGGTCTTCCAGGCCCTGCAGAAGCACCTTCCATCGCTTTTGCTGGTCTTATTGGGCAATGACAGAATTAGAGCTCTTTGTGGATGTTGTGCTGTATTGATGCTATGATTTATTTGATTTATTGCCTGCATTTGCAAGATGAAGCAGGGCCCACATTTTATTTATATCTATAAAGTGAATACTTGAAAGGGCAAACACAACAAGTAGAGGCAGCATGTTGCATGCACCCTAAGGGGCCTTATATTTGCAGCCACTCTCTGTTGCATGAACCGACATTCTGCGGCAGGCAAGGACATGCTTCTAGTGCATAAAAGAATCATAGAATCATAGAGTTGGAAGGGACCACCAGGGTTATCTAGTCCAACCCCCTGCACAATGCAGGAAATTCACAACTACCTCCCCGCCCACACCCTCAGAGACCCCTCTTCCATGCCCAGAAGATGGCCAAGATGCCCTCCCTCTCATGATCTGCCTAAGGTCATAGAATCAACATTGCTGACAGATGGCCATCTAGCCTCTGCTTAAAAACCTCCAAGTAAGGAGAGCTTACCACCTCCCGAGGAAGCCTGTTCCACCGAGGAACTGCTCTGTTAGAAAGTTCTTCCTAATGTCCGGACTCTTTTGATTTAATTTCAACCCGCTGGTTCTGGTCCGACCTTCTGGGGCAACAGAAAACAACTCGGCACCCTCCTCCGTATGACAGCCCTTCAAGTACTTGAACATGGCTATCATCTCCCCTCTCAGCCTTCTCCTCTTCAGGCTAAACATACCCAGCTCCTTCAACCTTTCCTCACAGGACTTGGTCTCCAGACCCCTCACCATCTTTGTTGTCCTCCTCTGGACCCGTTCCAGCTTGTCTACCTCTTTCTTAAATTGGGGTGCCCAAAGAGAAGTGCTGCACCTGATGCGAAGGCACACAAGTCATTGCCCTCGCCGTGTCCAGAGCTGGCTCTTCTGTGGGTGCTTGCAGGAGGGGTATCTGGCTGTAGAAGGCAAAGCCCCCCTCGGGAGTCCTGTCCCTGGCAGGTCCGTATTGTCCTATCTGGGGCTCCACCAGCGCTGTGTCCTGACAGGTCTGCCTAACCACAGAGGCCGGGGTGCTTTGACTTCTGCTCCAGGATCCAGTAGGGTATAGTGGTTAAGAGCATCAGATTCTAATCCGGAGAACCGGGTTCGATTCCCCACTACTCCTCCACATGAAGCCTGCTGGGTGACCTTGGGCCAGTCACAGCTCTCTCCTAATTCTCTCAGCCCCACCTACCTCACAAGGTGTCTGTTGTGGGGAGGGGAACGGAAGGAGATTGTAAGCTGGTTTGAGTCTCCTTAAAAGGTAGAAAAAGGTTGTTTCACTCATGTTTGCCCCTGGTCTGACTCGGTTGTTCCTTGGAGTTATGCATGAGTTTTCCGCCTATTAGAGATGACCTCACTGCCAGCCCTCACAAATCCTGGGACTTCCCGTTCCTCTGTTAACCCGATTCTTCCCTCCCTGCTGAGCTCATCCCCATGCATAAAGCAAAGCATGGGACACACAAGCTTGGTTTCTCTCACAGCTAATCACAAAGTAGCGTGTAAAGAGGCCAGGATTCAAATGCTTCCTGCTTCCTGGGAGCTCTTTCTGAGCAGAAGAAAGGCTTTTAAAAACCAAGGCTTGGATTTCTTCCCCCCTTCTTTCAAATTGCTCTGTTTTTTGTCTTTTGTTCTTAAAATGCTTTGTTATATAGCAATTGGGTTTTGGAGGGAGGGGAATTTTCTCTCACAATAAGCTCTACAAAGTAAGGCAATTACAAAGCAGCATTTAAAGTGGTGGGACTTGATTTGAACTTGGAGACTGCTGGCGCAGAGATTCCCAAAAGGAAAGTGTGGGTCCAGCGAGCAACAAATCTCAGGTAAAACACCCAGGCATAAACGACCATCATCAGCATATAAAAACCAACTCTTCTTCTTCCATCATCTGCCTGCAGCTGACCTTGGGCCAAAGCAGCTCAGTGCTCGGGAGAAGAATCCTGCGGAAGGGAACAGCGGAGAAGCAGAGAACAAGACTGGCAAGGGGTGTGTGTGTGTGTGTCTGCTGTGGGCCTAAATAATTTGGAGGCATCTGCAAACTCAACCATTTTTAGGGTTGCCAGCCTCCAGGTGGTAACTGGAGATTTCCCGCTATTGCAACCAATCTCCAGGCGACCAGAGATCATTTCCCCTGGAGAAAATGGCCACTTTGGCAATTGAACTCTATGGCATTATACCCCATGGAAGTCTCTCCTCTCCCCAAATCCTGCCGTCCTCAGGATCCACCCCCCAAATCTTCCAACTTAGAGCTGGCAACCCCAGCCATTTTACAGCTGCCCCCAAATTCCAGATCATTTCAGAATGAAAAGAATAGCACATGCCTCGTACCAGCCCCCTGGAGGATCCCGCTGCTCAACCTCCTCCACTGAGCACACCTTTGCTCCTCCTTGTACCTACTCCATGGGAGGCCCCCTCCTCTTACACTAGGACTGCTACTTTTACCCAAGAGGCTTGGGTCAGGGGATGGGTCAAACGTTTTGGGGGAAGTCCAGACAAACTGATCCTGCTTCAGCTAGTCTTTTTCTTTTGCAGGATTGCAAGCCAATGTTCAGAAGATGTCACCCGGGGCTCTGCAGGTTCAGCATCCTGGGCCTCGCCTTGTCATAGGAGAAATTATATGGATACTCTGCAGTGGAGTCATCTGAGGACACAGGGTTGTGCAAACCGGGGTGAACGGCAGTTCACATCTGCGGTGTCAACAGAATAAACCCTGCTTGGTACCGGATGCAGAACGCTTCCCCTGAAAGGCCCTGTGCTCCCGCCATGCCATTTTAGCAAAGGGAACTTTTCACTTTAGCCCATCTCTTTCCCAGAAGGAGCTCCTTCCTCCTCCTTCCCTCCATCAACTGGCCTTCTGCACTGCTGGTTTTGGCTCCGTCATCGCACACAGCCTGCCAATTTCGGGGTTATTTTGCCTCAAACAAATATCGCATCTCATTTTCCACTGTAATCCATTTAATTGCTGGAAGAATGGAAACAGCTGGCTTGCGAGCCTTTTAAATGCAAAGCGCCCGCGTCTCCTTGTCAATAACAGCTTATTGCTCTGTAAGGAAAGGGAATTGGAGACAGTTGATGTGTCAGTTGACAAGGAAACTCCAGGACTGCCAGACAAGGCAGAGATCCTCCACGAAGATGAACCATGCAAGAGCGGGTGACTCAGGACAATCAGCTCAGCAGAATTTGTCAGAAGAAAACGATTATTGTCAGTGCAGCCAGGGCACTGAACGAAGAGGGGCTGTGGCTCAGAGGTAGAGCACCTGCTTGGCAGGAAGCAGGTCCCCTGCTCAACTCCCAGAATCACCAGTTAAAGCAGTGATGGCGAACCTTTCAGAGACCGAGTGCCCAAACTTCAACCCAAAACCCACTTATTTATCGCCGAGTGCCAATGCGGCAATTTAACCTGAATACCACCCCCAGAGGGGGCCCAGAGGGAGAGGCTAGGGTTGCCAAGTTTCTCTTTGTCATGAGTGGGAGATTTTTGGGGTGGCGCCTGAGAAGGGCGGGGTTTGGGGAAGGACTTCAGTGCCATAGAGTCCAATTGCCAAAGTGGCAATTTTTTCCAGGGGAACTGATCTCTATTGGTTGGAGATCACTTGTAATAGCAGGAGATCTCCAGCTAGTACCTGGAGATTGAGAACTAGTTCCTTAGTGTTTTCTCTCTACATATCAAGACAAATGGAAAGGTGTTTGGAGGATGGCTTGTGGGCACTTCAAAGGGGGGATAGGACTGCACGCCCCTCCGCCCGCACCGACCCAGAGGGCGCCGGAGAAGCCTCTGGAGGGAAAGAAGGAAGGAAGGAAAGAAGGAAGAAAGGGAAGGGAGGGGGAAAGGGAAGAAAGGGAGGGAAAGAAAAAGAGAAAGGGAAAAAGAAATGGAGTGAGGGAGAGAAAGAAAAATAGGGAAAGAAAAGGACGGAGGGAGACGGAGAAAGGAAGAGGCCACTCAAGTATGGGAAGTTTTGCCTTGGATTTGCCACTCTCCAGATGCACATTTTCCCCCATCCGGGGCAGGGCAGAGCCGGAATGGCCAGCGGCTTGGAGGAACCACACGTGCCGGCAGAGAGGGCTACGCGTGCCGGAAGTGGCACCCGTGCCATAGGTTCGCCAACACGGAGTTAAAGGGATCATGTAGTAAACGATGTGAAAGGCCTTTCTGCACCTGAGACCCTGGAGAGAGAGCCGCTGCCAGTCAGAGTACAAAGTATTTTATTCATTTTCATAGAATAGAATCATAGAGTTGGAAGGGACCAACCAGGGTCATCTAGTCCAACCCCCTGCACAATGCAGGAAATTCACAACTACACCTCCACACCCCCAGTGACCCCTACTCCATGCCCAGAAGATGGCCAAGATGCCCTACCTCTCATCATTTGCCTAGGGTCACAGAATCAGCATTGCTGACAGATGGCCATCTAGCCTCTGCTTAAAAACCTCCAGGGAAGGAGCACTTCCCACTTCCCAAGGAAGCCTGTTCCACTGAGGAACCACTCTGACTGTTAGAAAATTCTTCCTAATGTCTAGATGAAAACACTTTTGATTTAATTTTAACCCATTGGTTCTGGTCTGACCTTCTGGGGCAACAGAAAACAACTCGGCACCATTCTCTACATGACAGCCCTTCAAGTACTTGAAGATGGTTATCATATCCCCTTTCAAGTCTTCTCCTCTCCAGGCTAAATATACCCAGCTCCTTCAACCTTTTTTCATAGGACTTGGTCTCCAGACCCCTCACCATCTTTGTTGCCCTCCTCTGGACACGTTCCAGCTAGTCTACATCTTCCTTAAATCGTGGTGCCCAAAACTGAACACAGTACTCCAGGTGAGGTCTAACCAGAGCAGAGTAAAGCGATACCATCACTTCATGTGATTTTATTTTACTGTGCTTTTACCCCGCCCTCTCCAGCCCGAAGGCCGGGCTCAGTACTGACCTTGACAGACCCTAGTGGAAAGCAGCTTTGTGTGATCATGAGAGAAGGGCCCCCAACACTGCCCAGGGACTCTATGAACATATAAACACAGGAAGCTGCCTTACACTGAGTCAGACCATCAGTCAATCAAGGTCAGTATTGCCTACTCAGACTGGCAGCGGCTCTCCAGGCAGAGGTCTCTCCCATCAGCTACTGCCTGGTTCTTTTAACTGGAGATGATGGAGATTGAACCTGCGTCCTTCTGCAGGCCAAGCAGATGCTCTACAAACTGAGCCTATGATGCATACCCCATGCTGAAGACCATGCAGGAGGCGAGGGGAGCAGAACCAGCAGGAAGCTGGTTCTCCGCTCCTTCCCTGGAGGTTTTTAAGCAGAGGCTAGATGGCCATCCGTCAGCAATGCTGATTCTGTGACCCTAGGCAGTTCATGAGAGGGAGGGCATCTTGGCCACCTTCTGGGCATGGAGTAGGGGTCACTGGGGATTTGTGGGGCGGGGAGGTAGTTGTGAGTTTCCTGCATTGTGCAGGGGGTTGGACTAGATGACCCTGGTGGTCCCTTCCAAATCTATGATTCTATGATTCTATTTGAGAGCCATCCCACAGATATGCCAAGGCATTTTAGGCTCTGGGATTCCTGTTAGAACATTTAACATGTGGGAAAGTTTCTCTTGCTTCCCATCTTTTCAGTGAGGCCGGTGGAGGTGGAGGTGCATCACTTCTGTCGCTGGCTAAGCCACGCTGAAGGGCAACGCCATGCTGGCCCACCTGGGAGGGCAGCTTCTAACAGGTATTTACTCTTCCAGTTGTGTGGCCCTGGCACGGAGTGAGTGGATGAGCCGTTACGGCTTCCACAGAGCAACGTCTTTATAGGAGAGGAGAGCCCAGAGGAGCTCCCTTATCCCCTCGCTGACAAAGCACCTTGACAAATGAGCCACAGGTGCATCATAAAAAACATGAGTGGCGTGTCTATCTTGATGCCGCTCTCGCCAGGAAACGGAGAGAGAAAATGAGGAAACAACTTGGCATGCTTGCTTGTGAGGGACAACAATAAACGCCCGGAGCCGTGGAAGAAGCGGGATGTGAGGGATTAACGTGTCTGAGAGCCGATGCCCCAGAGACACGCCGTGCGATGCGGCTCAACCGTCATGCCTTTCATTAAAAAAGTAATGGGGAGGAGGTTTTGTCTTCTTTTTTGGCTCATGCAGGTAAACGCTAACACGAGGAAAGGCCTGAGAAGGGCGGGGTTTAGAGAGGGGAGGGACTTCAATGCCATAGAGTCCAACTGGCAAAGTGGCCATTTTCTCCAGGGGAACTGATCTCTATCTGCTGGAGTTCAGTTGTAATAGCAGGAGATCGCCAGCTACCTCCTGGAGGTTTAGCAAATCAAAAACAAGGGCACCTTCGTGCCTATACCATGAGGTTTGGAAATTAGCACAGGAGAAATGGCACGAAGAAGCACATAGATGGGGTACAAAGTAGCAAATATATAATAGGTGACAATAATAAGAAAGACAAAAACAAGTGTACAACATAGAATCTTAACTAAGTTGCTAAATATATACAAAGATACAAGGTAAGTATGAAGTATTTTTTTGGTGCAAAGCAGGAGGCAAAAGTCCTCTTCTGGATTTCAATGATAACCAGTTCCTTTAGGATATCCAGTTGCAGGAACTGGTTATCATTGAAATCCAGAAGAGGACTTTTGCCTCCTGCTTTGCACCAAAAAAAATACTTCATACTTACCTTGTATCTTTGTATATATTTAGCAACTTAGTAGTTAAGATTCTATGTCGTACACTTGTTTTTGTCTTTCTTATTATTGTCACCTATTATATATTTGCTACTTTGTACCCCGTCTATGTGCTTCTTTGTACCACTTCTCCCATGCTAATTTCCAAACCTCCTGGAGGTTGGCAGGCAGCCCTACTGTGAAGGCCTGCCGAGACACAACATGGATGATTTTGGGAGGAAGGGGTCCGGGCTTGCTCGGTATGAGAGGGCTGTTCCGGCTTTGGGATTCCACAGGCATCAGGCACAAAAGTTAAGCGAAAGTCCAGGGTGGAGGTGCCAGAGATGGGCACTTGCTGGGACTCCCTGGACAGCCTCCCAGAAGTCCCCCAGCCAGCCAGACTCCCGTGGCTGCTCCCCCCTTGCTTGGGTGGGCCCTGCCCATGAAGTCTGGGCTTTCTCAGAGCTCATTGGCAAGACCAGAAGTCTCGCCACCCTTTAAACTCCCCCTTTTCTGAATGCCCGGATCCAAATTCCGATCAACCTTGGTTGATTTTGGAAAGGCTCATTTCCATTTTGTCTGCATCCTGTTGCAAACATTCACACACACCACACATGTAATTTCATGCAACAATTCTGATTTCTTCCTGGGTCTCAGATCCTCCTTGATTGACTAAGAGGCGAGGTGACAATTCGCTGATGCTGCCCGACTTCAAGTAGGAGCTAATAAACAGCCGCCTTCCAAAAATCACCTTACCCAGCAATGACTGTGTGTGTGGTGTGTGTCTGTGTTGCCCTCCCCTCTTCCAGGTACAGCTGCTGCTGCTGCCTCATTCAGACACACTTCACACTTGCTGCCTTTGCTCAGTCGGTGTGTGTGTGTGTGTGTGTGTGTGTGATTTTCTTCATCGTTGGAAGAGGAGTTCTTTTGGGAAAGGGTAACCCAGCACAGTATCGGGCAGCAGCTTCCTTTTGTTCCCCGGGTGCCTTGGACCAAGCGGCCATGTTTTGCTTAAGAAGAATTTTTTACCAGTTGGAGTGGTTCCTCAGTGGAACAGTCTTCCTCAGAAGATGGTGAGCTCTCCTTCCCTGGAGGTTTTTAAGAAGAGGCTAGATGGCCATCTGTCAGCAATGCTGATCCGATGACCTTAGGCAGATGATGAGAGGGAGGACATCTTGGCCATCTTCTGGGCATGGAGTAGGGGTCACTGGGGCTGTGGGGGGGGAGGTAGTTGTGAGTTTCCTGCATTGTGCAGGGGGTTGGACTAGATGACCCTGGTGGTCCCTTCCAACTCTATGATTCTATGATTCTCTTCACTGGCTTCGTCCGGAATGTCCCCCATTAGCCCTTGAGGATGGGGCCTTGGGGGAGTCTGAAACCGTCTTCATGGCAGGCACCAGACTCAGCAGCACAGAAGGGAAATTCATTCACCTCATGAAACAATTTGCACAAGTACAAAGTGAACTTATCTTTCTTACCAAATGCAAAAGTCTGGATATTATAGAAGAGGAGGAGTTGGTTTTTATATGCCAATTTTCTCCACCTTTTTAAAGGAGAATCAAACCGGCTTACAATCTCCTTCCCTTCCCCACAACAGACACCTTGTGAGGTAGGTGAGGCGGAGAGAGTTCGGAGAGAACTGTGACTAGCCCAAGGTCACCCAGCGGGCTCAGGCACAGCGAAATGGGCAGGATGCTTCCTACGTGACCCGCATCCGTGGCCCCGGCGGGATCTGCCCAGATCCAAGCTGAAACCCAAGCCCCGCAGGCAGCTCCTGGGCACTGCTGCCTTTGGGAAAGAAATACTGGTCCTTTGTCAAGTGATTTAGAGCCTCTTGCTCTCTGACTTAATGGGAGATTACGCTTAATTACGCTGGCGTGAGGTGGGGAGGGAGTGGGCCGCCCAGAAAAGATGGTCTTTTAATGAACTTCACACAACTGGTTGTTAAACCTGAGCGCTCCAATGAAGATCAATGCCGCGCCCGTCGTGCTTTCAAAGACCATCTGCTCACGGTGGCAGGTTGATGCCACTCTGGGACGACTCCCAGGACTCCAGCTTCTCGCATCATCATTAAGTAAAGCTTTAGCAATCTTAATTGCCAAAAATGTGCTTTTCCTCCCCAGTTATTAACCGCTCCTTCACCTCATGCCTACTTGTCAATTTATTTTGAAAGGAAGTTGGCTCTTTGCGCTGGAACGAAGGCCGCCTCTGTTTTGGGTCTGAATTGGAAGTACCTTCACATCCACTGAGCTAGTTGTGCTTTTATTTGCATAAAGATATTATGGTCAGAGACAGGTTATTCTTGGACAGGTTCAGAGGTTTGTCTTTGGTCAAGACTCCAGCACTGTGAGCACAAGGCGTCTGCTGGTGTGTTTCTGGGCTCACATCTTGGGGGGCTCATCTTTACATTTGAAACCTCTTCATGGTCTGGGGTTTACATGTCTCAGACCTACCCTGCTTATATTCACCAGGTGACACACAGGTAACACACTTATCCTGAATCTGACCCTCGGTCCATCAGCGTCAACATTGTTTGCCCAGACTGGCAGCGGCTCTTCAGGGCCTCAGGCAGAGAAAGGTCTTTCACATCACCTACTGCCTGGTCCTTTCAACTGGAGAAGCTGGGGATTAAACCTGGGACCTTCGGCATGCCAAACAGATGCTCTGCCACTGAGCCACAGCCCCTCCCCACAGCCACAGCAACTGCAGTGAGGGTGATTAGAGGCACTCGCTGTGCAATGCCACCACAACAAGCCAGGATCCATAGAATTCTAGAATCATGGAGGTGGAAGGGATCACCAGGGTCATCTAGTCCAACCCCCTGCCCAATGCAGGAAATTCACAACTACCCCTCCACACCCCCAGTGACCCCTACTCCATGCCCAGAAGATGGTCAAGATGACCTCCCTCTCATCATCTGCCTAAGGTCACAGAATCAGCATTGCTGACAGATGGCCATCTAGCCTCTGCTTAAAAACCTCCAGGGAAGGAGCGCTTACCACCTCCCGAGGAAGCCTGTTCCACTGAGGAACCACTCTAACTGTTAGAAAGTTCTTCCTAATATCTAGATGGAAACTCTTTTGATTTAATTTCAACCCTTTGGTTATGGTCCGACCTTCTGGGGCAACAGAAAACAACTCGGCACCCTCCTCCATATGACAGCCCTTCAAGTACTTGAAGATGGTTACCATGTCCCCTCTCAGTCTTCTCCTCTCCAGGCTAAACATACCCAGCTCCTTCAACCTTTTCTCATAGGAATTGGTCTCCAGACCCCTCACCATCTTCATTGTGCTCCTCTGGACACGTTCCAGCTTGTCTACATCCTCCTTAAACTGCGGTGCCCAAAACTGAACACAATACTGTAGGTGAGGTCTAACCAGAGCATAGTAAAGCGATACCATCACTTCACGTGATCTGGACACTATACCTCTGTTGGTACAGCCCAAGGTCACATTTGCCTTTTTAGCTACCACATCACACTGCTGATTCATGTTCAGTGTTTGGTCTACTAAGACCCCAAGATCCTTTTCACACACACTACTGCTCAGACAAGTCTCCCCCATCCTATAATTATGCATTATCCAGGAGCACCCCATAGCTCTTTACAGAATATGACAGGGATAACTTTGCCCCATCCCACAAGGCAATCGGCATCACCTCTGTCTTGTCTACATTCCTCTTCAGCGTGTGTGATCTCATCCACCTTCGCATGCATCCAAAGACTGGCCAGGACTGAAGGCCACATTTGGAGGCCTTGTTGAAGCAATATAGAGATGAGTGCATTTGGCTTATTGATGACACCCAGTTCCAAAGACTGTGGATAATCCAATTTGGGGGCCTCATCCTCAAGGCTGGGTGAGGCAATCCAGGGGGAGGGCAGCCAAGCCTTGCAGGATTCTGAGGAACCTGCCCCCCCCCCGGCACAACTGCATCCCCTCCCATTCTCCTGCTGTTCTGTTTTGCTCGTGTTTGTTCCTAGCTAAATCCAGGCTGGATCTGGCATCAAAAAGGGTCGAGGGAGAATGCCAGCCTCATCCAGGTGTACCTGAAGCTCCTCCGCCACTGCATAATTCATTTATTTTGGTCTAGAAAGGGAGCTTTGAGGCTTTATAATTGGACAGGTGGCCTCGATCCAGATAGGGTTTCTTTAGCAGGAGCCTCCATACGGTTTCTTTAACGGCCTTTAGAAAGCTTCCCTCCACAAGTGAAGCATTAATACTCCTAGCCAGAGTGATCTGAACATCATCATGCAATATTTACAGTGCCATCCTAAGTGGAGTCACTCCAGTTTAAGTCCATTAAAATCAATATGTTTAGAAGTGAGTAACTGTACCTAGGTCAGCCAATAAGGCCATGTTTCCAAACCATACATGGAGACCATTACGCTCCAGGATTCTTATCAAGATGAGAATGGGAGAGAGCGCGTCGATCCAAGCAACCTGGACAAACAGGTGCATCCAATGAATGCCCTTTCACCTGGAGTCCAAGTCAGAGCACGTGTGGCAGATCTTACCAGCCAAGAATCTAGCAGAAATGGCATTAGGGGGTTAACAAGCACACGAATGTGTATGAAACTACCTTATATTGAATCAAATCATTGGTCTGTCAAGGTCAGTCCTGTCTCCTCTAGCTTGCAGTGGCCGTCCAGGGTCTCTAGTGGAGGTTTTTCACATCGGCAACTTGCTGTTCCTTTTAACTGGAGATGCCGGGGATTGAACAGGGGACCTTCTGCATGAAAAGCAGATCCTCTTCCACTGAGCCATATGACCCCTCCCTCACCATGGGACAATTTTTAAAAGCTCTGGTGGGAATGGTTCATCAGAATCAATGGGGTGTGTACATTTAAGTGCCATTTAAGTTGCTTCCCACTCATGGTGAACCTCTGAATCAATGTCCTCCAGAAGGTCCTACCTTTAACAGCCTTGCTCAGGTCTTCCAAACTGAGGGCCATGGCTTCCTTTATTGAGCCAATCCATTTCATGCTGGTTATTCCAATTTTCCTGCTGCCTTCAACTTTTGCTAGCATGATTGTCTTTTCCAGTGACTCTCGTCTTCTCATAATGTGACCAAAGTACTACAGCCTCCGTTTGGTTGTTTTAGTTTCTAGGGTTAGTTCAGGCTTGATTTGATGTAGAACCTGATTTCTCTTTTTGGGGGTCCACGTTATCCATAAAACTCTCCTCCAACACCACATTTCAATGAATCAACTTTCTTCCTGTCAGCTTTCTTAATTAAGAACATAAGAAAGGCCCTGCCGGATCAGACCAAGGCCCATCAAGTCCAGCAGTCTGTTCACACAGTGGCCAACCAGGGGCCTCCAGGAAGCCCATAGACAAGACGACTGCAGCAGCACTGTCCTTCCTGTGTTCCACGGCACCTACTATAATAGGCATGCTCCTCTGATCCTGGAGAGAATTGTCCAACTTGCTCCTCTGATCCTGGAGAGAACTGTCCAACTTTCACACCCATACATAGTAAAGGGGAATACTATGGCATGAATTATCTTGATCTTAGTGGCCAGCGACACATCCTTACGCTTAAGGATCTTTTCTAGCTCCTTCCTGGCTGCACTTCCCAGTCTCAATCTCCTCCTGATTTCTTGCTTGCAGAGTCCCCCTTTTGGTTCATGACTCAATGGTGATAGAGAGAAAAGGTTTCTTCTCCACCACCTCGCCAGCCTGCAAAGGGCAAGAGCTCTTTCTAATCCATCCTGTGTCTTTCAGCATCTCTTGCCATCTCCCAACCCATTTATCCCACCCAACACCCACACCCACACACTAGCTCCTCGGAATAACATGGAGCCGAGGCTCTGGGACAGTGGGCTTCCACCGTGGGCCAGGGCTCTCAGGTGGGACACTGAGCCCTTCCTTTGGCTCACCAGCCCTGACAGGACTGCCCTTCGGGGGCGACTTCCTGCAAGGGCCCTACTGCGTGGAAAGATGCCAAGAAGAGCCACAAGAGAGTTCAGGGCAGCCTCTTGGTGATTCCTTCATGGCTCCAACCCTTGGCTTGTTCTTCTCTCCGGAGGCCTGGCTTTTGTGTTTCAGATCTCCAACAGTTTTGGTCTGCTGTCCATGGTCCTGGGCCGAGCCCTGGTGCCATCATCTCTCAGGAGCCCCTCTTCCTGTCACATGGCTCTCTTGTCACGTGGCTTCCTGTCCTGTGCCTACAGCTTAGTGGGTCCAGCTCTGGATAGTTTGAAGACTGCGGTTGTATGAGAGGGTATTGGGAAGTGATACTATCAATTGCTCTATCAAATCATATAATCAAAAAGGTTTGGGGTGTATACTTTTACTTTATTAATTTACTATTTATTCGCTTTATTTATGGCCTACCTTCCTCCCCAGTGGGGACCAAAAGCGGCTCCCATTGTTCTCCTCTCCTCCATTTTATTATCATGACAACAACCCTGTGAGGTAGGTTAAGGCTGAGGGCGCGTGACTGGCCCAAGGTCACCCAGAAATCTTCCATGGTGCAGAGGGGATTCGAACCTGGGTCTCCCAGATTTTAGTCCAGCACTTCAACCACGCTCTTCTATTCCACCTTTCAGCTGCAAATGGGCTTCTGAAGTAGCTCACAGGGATCAAAGGCCGTTTATGCTCGGTAATTAGCAGCACGTTCCAGGCTGAAGGGCCCAGCCTATTTTTTTTATTTCTTCATGCTGAACCTTCATTCCAGACATCACTGCGAAGCCGGCGCATACCTGCATCGCATTTCTTAAGAGCCCCTTTAATGCAACCTTTTGTATTTGCTCCGTCCCCACATTGAAGCATTCACTGAAGGAAGCATGCAGAATCCCCGCCGCGGCTTAGCTATGCAAACGACCATTGCTAATGGCTATGCAAACAAAGGAACGAAGGAGCAGGTGAGTGGGAGGGTGGAATTTGTTTGACTTTCTCTTCTTGCATCGGGACCTTGAATAGTCATTTTAAAGGTCAGATTTTAAAAATCAGCATTGAGCAAGGAGCAGAATCGACCCTGCATAAATAGCAGATGCCATGTGTGCGGACTGAAAGGAAAATCAAGGCATTTTGTCTTTGCTGGCACTGAGTCCGGGCATGAGGAAGCCTGCGGGGGAGGGGTGGGGGTGGAATTATTTCCTCAGGCTTGTTCTCCACCCCAGCCAGCAGTTTCCCCATCTAAGGGTGATGCCAGATCCGTCAACATCTGTTTAGCTTGCCAGAGTTCCTCCTCTGCATCTCCAGGTAAAGGCAGGAGGTCTTGGGGGAGACCCTTCCTCCCCCCGAAGCCTCTGCAGAGCAGCCGTAGGCCATGAGGGAGTGTTTTTGCATTGCTTTCGAAGGGGCCAGCTGAGATGCACCCCCCACTCCCGGGAAACACAGCGGACCAAACCCGGGCCTTAATGGAGAAGGATGAGCTCAGGAATGCGGACTCTATCTCACACTGCTGCTGATGTTGGTGGCAGGGGATTTGCGGGAGGAAAATGTTCTGTTAAGCAGCCTCTTCCCCAGGGAGAGCTGAAAACCAATAGCGAGATGTTTAATGGCATCTTTTTATATTGACGCCTCTCCCCCAATCACAAAAAGGATGCAGGTGATGAATTGCTGGTGTGTGTGTGTGGGGGGGAGGGGGCCAAAAGCTCTAAGAGTGTTTTCCTGCCATTAGCTACAGATGAGAATGATAATTAGGGCAGAGAACGACACACACTCTCGGCCTAGCCTACCTCACAGGGTTGTTGCGAGGGTAAAATGGAAGGGAGGAGGGTGAGGTCAGTTGCTTGAGGTCCCCATTGGGGAGAAGAACAGGGAAGAAATGAAGTAAATAAACAAATACTCAATTAGCAGGTAGTCTATTAACAGCCTGTTCCACTGAATCATAGAATCATAAAAGTTGGAAGGGACCACCAGGGTCATCTAGGCCAGCCCCCTGCACAATGCAGGAAACTCACAACTACCTCCTCCCCCACACCCCCAGTGACCCCTACTCCATGCCCAGAAGATGGCCAAGGTGCCCCCCTCGCATGATCGGCCTAAGGTCATAGAATCAGCATAGAATATCTATCTCAATAAACTTAAAGTAAAATGTTTGTCTTAAAACCACATTGCAGCAGGAGTAATGCACCGGTGTGTCTGCTCAGGATGCCATCTTATATCTATATCTATATGTTAAGTGCATTTTCATGTAGGTTTGCCAGCTGCAGCTTGGAAAATCCCTGGAGATTTGGGGAGAGTGCCTGAGGAGAGGGAAGTCTGGGGAGGGGAGGGAGACATCGGTCTTTTATGCGAGGCAGTTTGACCTGGGTTTCGAGGCTCTCTTGACCCACACTTTTCTGTTCTGAATCTGAAAAATGCTGTGCGTGTTGTTGTTTGTCCAGGAGAAAGTCCCGGGGTTTCCGAAGTACTGCAGAATCATTCTACCAAAGTTAACTAAGTTGTATTGTTCTTTGGGTCCAACTAAGACAAGGTGAGACAAGTAGAGGTAGCAGAACACACCCTGGACACACGTCAGAGAGGGGCCTGCACAGGTGTTACATCTCAGGGTTCTCAGGAAAGACCAAAATGTTTCCGCTTTGCTTACAGCTCTTTAAATATTGTGTATTCCCAGGCAGGCTGCTGTTTCACCAGAATGCCAGATTAAAATAACCCCCTTTGCAGCCCTCCACCTTTGCCCAGCAGGTCTCGCAAAAGCTTTTCTTGGCGCAAGAGGCTCCCTGCCGACAAGACAGAGACAGATTCCCTCTCCCGGGCGGCTGGACTTTCACCTCCGCAATCTCCCGATCCGCTCAGAGGGGAAAGTGCTGGCCTCAGCGGTTTTTTAAATCTCTCTCTCTGGCTTTCTCATCCCCAGAGTCTCTCCCAGCTCAGCAAAATTTGCAATGATTGTCATTCTGTGTCCCACAAAGGTTCAAGACAAAATGAGATTGTGTCTGAATTGCCACCTCAAGAGCCAGTTCAGGATATATTAAGAGAGACGATCAGAACGCTCCGAGTCCACTGATGTTTCTGCCCAGCCTCCCTCCAGCTTGCCCATCAATAACTGGACTTGGATGCCAGAACCTTCCGTCTGCCACCTTTCTCAAGCATTAGATTAATTATTCCCAGAAATGTCAATTAAAACAGGCAAGTCTTGGGAGGATACCTGACAGTTCTCACTTTGATTCTGACCCTTTCCTTCCTCGTCAGCTGCAGCGAACCTCCCTCAGTCAGAAAGCAGCTCTCGGGGCAAAGGGCTAGGGCCGCTCAAATGAGCTCTCTGGGCATGTGCAGAGGAACACACCCACTGTTACCGGCACCTGCAGCTTACCTGGAAGGGAGGCCTGCTGGAGTCAAGGAATCCTGCTGACAAATAAGTGTTCTTAAGGTCACTATCTAGAGGTAAAGGTAAAGGTCCCCTGTGCAAGCACCGGGTCATTCCTGACCCATGGGGTGACGTCACATCCAGACGTTTTCTAGACAGACTTGGTTTATGGGGTTTAAGCACATGCCGACATGTCCGGCTGGAGATGTGGCTTCTTAATTATTTTTGCCAGCCTGGGCGCGGCGTACACCACGTTCCCTGCTTCGTACAGGAAGAGACGCTCACAGCCCCATGCCTCGGCAGCAACGATAAAGTGACTAATTGCTTTGGTGTTGTTCTGGTCCAAAAATGTAATTCCTATCCTGGAGGAAAGTCAGACGTTTGGAGTCTGTTAAAACTGCAGCTGGGGCCTCAGAAGCCTTTCCTCTCCTCTGGCCAGCCTGTTGACACGGCAGATGTCCCCATCTCTTGGCAAAGGCAGGTCTTCCAAATGAGGAGAACGGCGTGGCTGGTGATGCTCTCTGCTGACGCAGAGGATTATGTTCTGTGAACCTGGGCTATGGCCTTGCGGAGCTTGGCACAGCAAAGCGGAGCAGCCGAGATGAGGGCAGAGAGCTCCTGGTGCCCGTCAGATGGACATTTCTGGTCCTCTCCTGCACGGCCTCTTCCCAGCCAAGCGTGGGAGCTCTCCTTACACAGCTGGTGATGGCCAGCTGTCCTGGAAGCATCTGTCACTCTTCAAGGCGCTAGGGTGGACTCAGGCCAGGCCGATGACCCAAAGGGACAAATCCACTCTGCCAAGCCCAGGCCAAGGACCTGTTTTGTAACTTCAGAACAAACAATAATTTGGGTGGCCAGCTTGCCTCTCTCTCAAGCTGATGGTGTGTGGTGGAGGTACATAAGAACATAAGAAAGGCCCTGCTGGATCAGACCAAGACCCATCAAGTCCAGCAGTCTGTTTACACAGGGGCCAACCAGGGGCCTTTAGGAAGCCACTAACAAGACGACTGCAGCAGCACCATCCTGCCTGGGTTCCACCGCACCCAAAATAATAGGCATGCTCCTCCGATACTAGAGAGAATAGGTATGCAGCATGACTAGTATCCATTCTAACTAACAGCCATGAATACCCCTCTTCTCCATGAATATGTCCACTCCCCTCTTAAAGCCCTCCAAGCTGGCAGCCATCACCACATCCTGGGGCAGGGAGTTCCACAATTTAACTATGCGTTGTGTGAAAAAATACTTCCTTTTATCTGTTTTGAATCTCTCGCTCTCCAGCTTTAGCAGGTGACCCCGTGTTCTAGTATTATGGGAGAGGGAGAGAAACTTCTCCCTGTCCACTCTCTCCAAACCATGCATAATTTTATAGACCTCTATCATGTCTCCCCTCAGCCGCCTTCTTTCCAAGCTAAACAGCCCTAGGCGTCTTATCCGCTCCCCATAGGACAGTTGCTCTAGTCCCCTAATCATTTTGGTTGCTCTTTTCTGCATTTTCTTAAGCTCTGTAATATCCTTTTTTAGGTGTGGTGACCAGAACTGTACACAGTATTCCAAGTGTGGTCTCACCATAGATTTGTACAAGGGCAGTATGATATCAGCAGTTTTATTCTCTATTCCTCATCTAATTATGGTCAGCATGGAATTTGCCTTTTTTACAGCAGCCGCACACTGGGTTGACATCTTCATTGAGCTATCCACTACCACCCCAAGATCCCTTTCTTGGTCTGTCGCTGCCAGCACAGATACCATTAGTGTATATGTGAAGTTGGGATTTTTTGTCCCAATATGCATCACTTTACACTTACTCACATTGAATCTCGTTTGCCATTTTAATGCCCATTCTTCCAGTATGCAGAGATCCATCTGGAGCTCTTCACAGTTCGATTTTGTTTTAACCACCCTAAATAATTTGGTGTCATCTGCAAACTTGGCTACTTCACTGTTTAACCCCAACTCCAGGTCCTTGATGAACAGGTTGAAAAGCACCGGTCCCAACACAGATCCCTGAGGCACCCCACTGCTCACATCCCGCCATTGTGAGAACTGACCATTGATTCCTACTCTCTGCTTCCTATTTTTCAGCCAGGCATAGTTGGTGAGTCTCAATGCATGGATGAGACGGTGGTGTAGGGAAGAGGGCTTTAGATTTGTAAGGAACTGGGCAACATTTTGGGACAAGCCAGGCCTATACAAAAGGGATGGGCTCCACTTGAACCAGGATGGAACCAGACTGCTGGCGCATAATATAAAAAAGGTGGCAGAGCAGCTTTTAAACTGAACCTGGGGGGAAAGCCGACAGGAGCTGAGAAGCATCCGGTTCGGGTAAACTCAGTGCACACGGACAAAGGGAAAATTGCTTTGGATTGCCCACATGGGAATTACTTGGACATGAAAGGGAATGGGGAAAAAAAATGATGGATAGCCACTTAAAGATGCCCAAAGGCACATTCCAGGCAAGTCGAAAGAGAGAAACAGTGTGGAGGTGTTTCTATGCTAATGCTAGAAGCCTCCAAGCAAAAATGGGGGAATTAGAGTGCATGGTTTTAAGGGAAAACATAGATATAGTGAGCATTACAGAAACCTGGTGGAGGGGAGAGAACCAGTGGGATACAGTCATCCCTGGTTACAAACTGTATAGAAATGACAGGGAAGGGAGTATTGGAGGGGGTGGTGCTATGTATATCAAGGAAGGCATCTGTTCTAATAAGGTAGAGACTATAAAAAGGGCAGACTCGTCCACAGAATCCTTATGGGTGACGATTCCGGGCCCCAAAGGAGATTTAGTACTGGGGACTTTCTATCGGCCCCCTGACCAAATGGCTCAGGGTGATCTTGAGATGGAGAACGAAATTAGGGAAGCATGTAAAGGTAATGAAGTAGTAATAATGGGAGACTTCCCTCATATTGATTGGATAAATGTATACTCCAGTCAAGCCAAAGCGATAAATTTTTTAGACATCCTAAATGACTGTGCCCTCGAACAGTTGGTCATAGACCCAACCAGAGGGGAGGCGATCCTGGATTTAATACTCTGTGGTGCTGCCAGTGATTTAGTGCGGGATGTGGATGTAGTTGAGCCAGTTGGCAATAGTGATCACAATGGAATCAAATTTAATTTATATGCAAGTGGGAAAGTGACTGGGAAATCTCACACAATTACCTTTGACTTTAAAAGAGGGAACGTCTCTAAAGTGAGAAAACTTGTAAAGAGGAAGTTGAAAGGAACAGTTAGGAGGGTTAAATCTCTTGAAAAGGCTTGGGGGTTACTCAAGTCCACATTACCAGAGGCTCAGCTAGCTTGTATACCGCAGGTCAGGAAAGGTAGTTATAAGTCCAAGAGGTCACCACCATGGCTAACGGGTAAGGTGAAGAAAGCAATTAGAGAAAAAAAGTCTTCCTTCAGAGACTGGAAGGGTTGCCCAAACGAGGCGAACAGAAGCAAACACAAACTTGCACAAAGGAAATGCAAGCAGATAATTAGAGATGCAAAAAAAGATTTTGAGGGGCATATTGCTAAACACATCAAAACAAACAATAAGAAATTCTGTAAGTATATTAGGAGTAGGAAACCAGCTAGGGAAGCGGTTGGACCATTGGATGACAATGGGAGTAAAGGAAATCTAAGGGAGGATAAACCGATAGCTGAAAAACTAAATGAATTCTTCTAATCTGTCTTCACTGTTGAAGATACAGGGCAGATTCCTTCTCCTGAACAGAGATTTTGGAGAGGGGAAAATGAGGAACTGAGGCAAATAGTGGTAACAAGGCAGGAAGTCCTAGAACGTCTGGACAAACTGCAAACTAACAAGTCACAGGGACCAGACGGTATTCATCCTAGAGTTCTTCAAGAACTCAAATGGGAAATTGCTGAAATTCTAACAAAGATATGTAATATGACCCTTCGATCAGCCTCTGTACCAGAGGACTGGAGAATGGCCAATGTAACACCCATTTATAAAAAAGGTTCCAGGGGGGACCCAGGAAATTACAGGCCAGTTAGCTTAACGTCTGTTCCGGGTAAATAAGTGGAAAGCATTATTAAAGATAGAATTGTCAAGCACATAGAAGGGCAAGGTCTGCTGGGCAAAACCCAACATGGCTTCTGTAAGGGTAGGTCCTGTCTCACTAACCTATTAGAGTTTTTTGAAAGTGTCAATATGCATGTGGACAGGAATGAGCCTGTGGATATTGTGTATTTGGATTTCCAAAAAGCTTTTGACAAAGTCCCCCACCAAAGACTGCTAAGCAAACTTCATAGTCACGGGATAAGAGGACAAGTCCTCTTATGGAGTGAGAGCTGGCTGAAAAATAGGATGCAGAGAGTAGGAATCAATGGTCAGTTCTCACAATGGCGGGATGTGAGCAGTGGGGTGCCTCAGGGATCTGTGTTGGGACCGGTGCTTTTCAACCTGTTCATCAAGGACCTGGAGTTGGGGTTAAATAGTGAAGTAGCCAAGTTTGCAGATCACACCAAATTATTTAGGGTGGTTAAAACAAAATCGAACTGTGAAGAGCTCCAGAAGGAGCTCTGCATACTGGAAGAATGGGCATTAAAATGGCAAATGAGATTCAATGTAAGTGTAAAATGATGCATATTGGGACAAAAAATCCCAACTTCACATATACACTGATGGGATCTGTGCTGGCAGCAACAGACCAAAAAAGGGATCTTGGGGTGGTAGTGGATAGCTCAATGAAGATGTCAACCCAGTGTGCAGCTGCTGTAAAAAGGGCAAATTCCATGCTGGCTATAATTAGATGAGGAATAGAGAATAAAACTGCTGATATCATACTGCCCTTGTACAAATCTATGGTGAGACCACACTTGGAATACTGTGTTCAGTTCTGGTCACCACATCTAAAAAAGGATATTACAGAGCTTGAGAAAGTGCAGAAAAGAGCAACCAAAATGATTAGGGGACTAGAGCAACTGTCCTATGGGGAGCAGTTAAGACGCTTAGGGCTGTTTAGCTTGGAAAGAAGGCGGCTGAGGGGAGACATGATAGAGGTCTATAAAATTATGCTTGGTTTGGAGAGAGTGGACAGGGAGACGTTTTTCTCCATCTCCCATAATACTAGAACATGGGGTCATCTGCTAAAGCTGGAGGGGAGAGATTCAAAACAGATAAAAGGAAGTATTTTTTCGCACAACGCATAGTTAAATTGTGGAACTCCCTGCCCCGGGATGTGGTGATGGCTACCAGCTTGGAGGGCTTTAAGAGGGGAGTGGACATATTCATGGAGGAGAGGGGTATTCATGGCTGTTAGTTAGAATGGATACTAGTCATGCTGCATACCTATTCTCTCTTGTATCAGAGGAGCATGCCTATTATTTTGGGTGCGGTGGAACCCAGGCAGGATAATGCTGCTTCAGTCGTCTTGTTTGTGGCTTCCTAAAGGCACCTGGTTGGCCACTGTGTGAACAGACTGCTGGACTTGATGGGCCTTGGTCTGATCCAGCAGGGCCTTTCTTATGTTGTTATGTTCTTATAATGCTCCCTTCTAGTAAAAGGAATAAAAACCAACAACCTCTTTGTAATTATCTACCGGCACTTGCAAGAAATCTTTAAAATTTTCTTCTGTCTTCATCCAGTCATCTAAATGTGGAGTTACCCTTTTTTTTTGTTGCTCCCAGAGAGGAGTGGGGTTTTTGAAGCGATCTCCTTTGGATAGCTCCATCATCAGCGGAGAAAAGCAACATCCAGCAGCTTCAATTGCCGTGGAAACTGCCCAATTTATCCCCCAAATGAGCCATTTTCTCTATAGATGACAGCAGGCTTAATCTTTGCAGATGGAGTGCTTCGGCAGCGAAGAGGGGCTGCCGGAGTCTCTGGGGTGTCAAGACTTCTCTTTGTGGCTGCTGCTCCAAACCCAGGACTTTTGGGGGCCGGCCCCTGTTCCTTTGCCACAAGAGGAGGCCATGCTTCAGCCCCCCCATGTCCAAAAGAACCTAAGAAGAGCCCTGCTGAGTCAGACCAGTGAGGGTCCATCTATTTCAGCATCCTGTCTCGCACAGCGGCCAACCAGTTCCTCTGGAGAGCCAATTTTCCTCCAGGCCGGATTGGCCAGGGATCCTGGAGGGTTTTTTGTTTGTTTGCCATCTTCTGGGTATGGAGCAGAGGCTGTTGATTTGGAAAAAACTGAACCGAAAAAATACCGAATAAATGCCATTTTGGTAAATTTCTGGTTTGGGTTTACCGAATCAGCAAAATCCGGATTTGCCATTCCCGAAAATTCAGCTTTAGCAGGAATGTCTTTCTGCGGCTCCTGCAGGGGCATTTATGCAGGTAGAGATCCCAAATTTTCAGGGTAGCAGAAAGGGACTCTCCTTGCAAGAACCCCCAAGTTTAGTGGAGATTGGATCAGGGGGTCCGGAGTTATGGGGACTGGAAGGGCTCACCCCATCCTCCTCCGTTGAAATGCATTGGCAAAGTGGCTGTGTTCAGAATCTTTAGTGTGATCTTTGCAATCCTTTTTCTCCATATAAACCAGGTAGCCCTCGATCTCCTTTTGGTCCAGGAAGTCCATCTCGTCCCTTTGGGCCAGGAAATCCTTTCTGACCTGGGAGACCTACTCCAGCGTCACCTTTGGGGCCTTGCAAGCCCGGTGCACCAGGTAACCCACTGGAACCAATATTGCCCTTCTCCCCAGCTAGACCAGGTGGGCCTGGCTGACCCGGGAAACCTGGAGGCCCTGGAGCACCTGGAAATCCTACTCCTGATGGGCCTCTTGCTCCTTTTTCACCTGGCAGGCCAGGTCTTCCTGGGATCCCTCCGTCTCCCTTGTCACCTTGGATGCCTGGTTGTCCAGGAGACCCGGGGACTCCGCCTGGCCCTGGAGGACCGTGCAAGAAACCAGCCTGCCCAGCTTCACCTTTAGGCCCTGGAAGTCCAGATGTGCCAGGGATCCCAGAAAGACCTTTTCCCCCTTTACTGCCAGGTGGTCCTGGAAGCCCCACACCGGGACTACCAGGGAAGCCCCTTTCTCCACGGGGTCCCGGAAACCCACTTATTCCTGGAGCGCCACGGTGCCGTTATCCCAATTCCCCCCTCCCCACTGAACTCGTAAAAGCAGTTCAGACCATTTGGCCTTCCCTGATCTCAGGCACCATATCTGTCAAGCCCTGGCTGGTATGTCTCACAAATGCCTCCCCTGCTGGTTTCCCCGGCTGCGCTTTGGTTCACTCCCTCTTGCCAATTCCGGCCTTGGAAAGTAGATAACCCTAACTAGCTCTCTGGGGACGATTGATGTCTGTACCGTACCCATCTATCTTGTAGCTTCCCATAACATAGGTGTGACCTTTTGCTCCTCTGTAGGGGATATAATTCTGTAGCTTAGCAGACTGGCTTACTTGCAACTTTTATACAGTGGACAGTATCTTCTGTAGTTTCCAATAAAAGAACCTTGTTTCTATATGCCTGGCTAAACAAGTGATTTTATGGGATTTGCACAGAGAGGTCTGGAACCCTCACAGTTCGCCACGTGCCTCCATAGAGATACAATGTAAGGGAAGGTGCTCCAATCCACCACTTCCAAAGTGGACGTGAGCCTTTGCTGGCAACAGATCACACATCTGAGCAAGATGAGGATCGGGGCCTTCCCTGCACTGCATTGTGGTCCTTTGGTCTGTTCCTCTCTCTGCCCCAGCTGCTCTTGCCTTCTCTCCCCACAATGTTCTTGAGACTCCTCCTGGCCTTTATCTTTGGGGGCCCTTTTCCACCCACCTGCAGTCAGATCTTCAGGCAGATGAAGAGAGGGAGGGTATCTTGGCCATCTTCTGGTCATTGGGGGTGTGTGGGGGGGAGGTAGTTGTGAATTTCCTGCATTGTGCAGGGGGTTGGACTAGATGACCCTGGTGGTCCCTTCCAACTCCATGATTCTATTATTCTATGATCATCACCACCTGCATCTTTTCTCCACAGAGGTACATGAGGCCGTAGTGGCACACTATACCTCCGGTTCCTGGCTGTGACCTGCCTTCCACTCCCAAATCCTTCTCTGCCTACCATGTGCTGTCTCTGACTGAGGCAACTTCTGAATGCAAAAGAAGAAATGTCAGGAAATGTATGGAGAAAGTCCTTCCTAGTTTTGTCACTTTGGTTAGTTTCTTCCACGAATCTTCGAATTTCTCTGAGGTTATGTTGACCTCCTGCAAGGAACATACCAGGCTCAAAGTTACCCAAGCAACAGGCTAACTAAAAACAGTTTTGCCATTTCAGGCAGTCAGACCCTGCTTCCTTCGTCCCTCCTTCACATCAGGCAAAATAGGGAGATGCGGCTTCCCCTTTCTCAGCTCCTTTAATATCGACGTCTGGATTGTTTCTGAGGCTGTTTGTGGCATTTCTTTTGGCCTGGGTGAGGCTGTGATGTGAGAAAGGATGCTTCTTGATCACGTCCGTTTGGGCTCGGCAGAAAAAGCATTCTATTTAGAGGTCTAGTGTGCCATTGTGGCCGTGCAGAGTCTCTATGCAAAAGAATAAATGAACACAAATTTGACATTAAAAACTGCAACATTCAAAAACCAGTGGAACAACATTTTAATCTTCCAGGTAATTCTATTGTTGACCTTTGATTGGCAGGCCTTAAACAGACCAACTTCAAGGGGAAATTATAATGCAAGATTACTGAATTTGAGTTTATTCACAAGTTCAGGACAATGGACACCCCCCCCCCGGGCTGAATAGGGACATAGGTTTCTTATATCACTACAGATGCTAATTTTCTGCCTCCCCCACCCCAGCATTCTCCACTGCTTTAATCAAGCTGATTACAAAAGAAGAAGAAGAGAAGAAGAAGAGGAGGAGGAGGAGGAGGAGTAGGGGTTGGTTTTTCTATGCCAAATATCTCTACCACTTAAGGGAGACTCAAGCCAGCTTACGATCACCTCCCCTTCCCCTCCCCACAACTGACACCCTATGAGGTAGGTGAGGCTGAGAGAGCTCTAAGAGAGCTGTGACTAGCCCAAGGTCACCCAGCTGGCTTCATGTGGAGTAGTAGGGAAAACAACCCGGTTCACCAGATTAGCATCTGCCGCTCATGTAGAGATTAGCATCTGCCACTCATTTCTCCTTGGGTTTACATAGAGATTGAATAGCATGGGGGTGAGATAAGACTGAGCCTTGTGAGACCCCACAAGGCAGATCCCACACCACAGAACAACTGCCCCAACATCAACCTTCTCAGTCCTGCCCCTGAGGAACAATGGAAAGCCACCTCTCTGAAGTGAGCTCAAGAAGGGTAACAGAGAGCAGATCAGGTGATCCTTTTAAGCAGCTGACTTCATCCCCAGGTAACCCTGCCCTGTTATTAATGTGCTCTACAAGCAGATCCCAGAGCCGACATGGAAATGGATGGGCCATTGACAAAGTGCATGCAAATCCCATTGCTAAGCCATTGATCACGCTGGCTCCTCGGCTGTGCCACTGAATTCTAATGCAGCCACAATGCAACAAGGCAATTTGCACGGAAGTGCCTGTCCGGAGCCCAGAAACTCATCCCTGCACAGAATTTGCAGCCTTGGGAGCAGAATAGAGAACCAAGTCATAAAATCATAGAATCATAGAGTTGGAAGGGACCATCAGGGCCATCTAGTCCAACCCCCTGCACAATGCAGGAAATTCACAACTACCTCCCCCCCACCACACCCCCAGTGCTTAGAAGATGGCCAAGGTGCCCTCCCTCTCATGGACTGCCTAAGTTCATAGAATCAGCATTGCTGACAGATGGCCATCTAGCTTCTGCTTAAAAACCTCCAGGGAAGGCGAGCTCACCACCTCCCGAGGAAGCCTGTTCCACTGAGGAACCACTCTAACTGTTAGAAAGTTCTTCCTAATATCTAGATGGAAACTCTTTTGATTTAATTTCAACCCGTTGGTTCTGGTCTGACCTTCTGGGGCAACAGAAAACAACTTGGCACCAAGTCCTCCTGAATGGTCCTCCTGAACAATCCTTGCCAGCATGAACAAGAGGTATTCTTGCACTGCTCTCTCATGCGGGGGAATTCCCTGCTGGATCCCACCCAGTACCCTTGACCTAGACTCCCCTGGGTGGAGCATATTGGAGGAAGGCCCCCGGTTGCAACATTCCTGTCCCTTTCCACTGGGTCAAACCCAGAATGGGACCAGGCAAGGGAGCAACTCACCAGCTGCTGAGGAGACGAGAGGGGGACCAGAGATAACATTCTAGGGCTCCTGGGCAAATTTTGTGTGTGTGTGTAAAGTGCCGTCAAGTCGCAGCCGACTTATGGCAACCCTTTTGGGGTTTTCATGGCAAGAGACATTCAGAGGTGGTTTGCCAGTGCCTTCCTCTGCACAGCAACCCTGCACAGCAATTTGGTGTATCCCATCCAAATACTAACCAGGGCTGACCCTGCTTAGCTTCTGAGATCTGCCGAGATCAGGCTAGCCTGGGCCATCCAGGTCAGGGCCCTGGGTAAATTAGAAACCAGTAAATCTCTGGGTCCAAATGGTTGAAATCTGGGGTTGCTTCAAGAACTCAAATGTGAAATTGTTGCTCTACTAACATTTGTTCCAGGTTAATTAGTAGACACTGTTATGAAAGAGAAAATGATTCAGCACCTGGAAAAATAAAGCTGGTTAGGGGAAATCAGCACAGTGTCAGTAAAGGAAAGATCTGCCTGACAAACTTTTGGACTTCTCTGAGCAGGTTATCAAGCATGCGGACAGGGGTGATCCAACAGATACCATATACAGGTTGAGTATCCCTTCTGTCCCTTCTGTCTGGCCGGGGCTCCAAAGCCTCCACCGAGACTTGCTGGCTTATGGACAGTTTGGAGGCCCACAAATTTCCAGGTCGACTCTTTCAAAAATCTTTTAAAGGATCTCTCTTTTTAAAATCTAGGCAGGTCCAGTTGGGGCTCACTGTGGACTTGATTGATAGGGTTGCCAGGTCCCTCCTCACACCGGTGGGAGGTTTTGGGGCAGAACCTGAGGAGGGCGGGGCTTGGGGAGGAACTTCAATGCCATAGAGTCCAACTGCCAAAGCAGCCATTTTCTCCAGGGGAACTGATCTCTATTGGCTGGAGATGAGTTGTTTTAGCGGGAGATCTCCAACTAGTACCTGGAGGTTGGCAACCCCAATGACTGAATATTTTCTAGTCCTTGGTCTTGGGTGATTTCCTTTGGTCAGCCCTCAAGAGAGAAAAGATGGAAGGAGGGCTGCACAGCAGTAGAGTGTAAGCCGGGGGCTCCTCAGCAATTAATCTGGGAGACTGAAAGCAGAGTTGGCAAAAATTTTAATTTAAAATTCCAACGGTCTAGTGCCGTGAATGTTTCCTTGCACCAGGCTCTCCCCTAACATGGCATCAGCTCAGCTGAGCTCCAGGCTGCTGAGAGTCGCCATGAATGCCTGGACAGATGACCTCTATGAGCCCCCGGGGCTAATAGGGCTCCCGTTTCCCCCTACACTCCACCCTCCTTGATGAAATTCACAACTACCTCTTCCCCACACCCCCGGTGACCCCTACTCCACCTATGGTTGCCAACCTCCAGGTACTACCTGGAGATCTTCTGCTATTACAACCGATCTCCAGCTGATAGAGATCAGTTCCCCTGGAGAAAATGGCCTCTTTGGCTATTGGACTCTATGGCATTGAAGTCCCTCCCCTCCCAAAACCCCGCCCTCCTCAGGCTACACCCTAAAAACTTCCCACTGGTGTCAAAGAGGGACCTGGCAACCCTAGGAACACCCCCATCCCGCTGGCATTTGGGCTCCCTTTTAGGCTTGAGACGTTGCAGGCTCCTCTTTTAGAAATGGAGGCTACTTGAAATTCCTCTGGAAGCCGGCACTGTTCCAGCTACCAAAGAGTGCTTGTTTTACAGGGGCCCGGCTTCTGCTTCCGCTACAATCAATTTATCTTGTCAGGCAAGGCAGTCTGTGCTCTGGGTACAGATTTCCTCCTTTTCTCTTTCCTCAGCTGCAGATTTGGGAGGAACTGTAGAGTGGAAGGTGTAGGGTTGCTGGGTGGGTCCCCCCCCCCCCGGCAACCAGTGGCAAAGGGAGACCTATCAGGGGGTGGAGGCCCTCGACGCACCAATGTGACTTCCTGTACAAAGCATAGATTTTTGCCCAAATACCAGAGCATCCCCAGCATCCCACAGGGATGCGATTTTAGGAACATAAGAACATAAAGAAAGCCCCCCTGGATCAGACCCAGGCCCATCAAGTCCAGCAGTCTGTCTACCCAGTGGCCAACCACGTGCCTCTAGGAGGCCCACAAGCAAGACTTTGACTGCAGCAGCACCATCTGTCAGAACTCTGATCCAATTCCTGAGCCATTTGGCAAGGGACCCCATAGGAATCCTGACCAGAGTCATGGATTCAGATATTTAGTATTGCCATTTTTACACATGTTTGATTTTACTTTATACATTTTAAATGCTTTTTAATGTCTCAGATGTTTTAATGATTTAATGTTTTGTTTTCATATTTGCTGCCTTGGGGACCCTGAACTGAGTGGAAAGGTGGCCCAGCAAAGGTTGGAAATAGCTAACTAAATGAATTGTTTCAGAGGGTTGCTGTGTTGGTCTGCAGTAGAAGAGTTAGATTTGACCCCAGGAACACCTCAGAGACCCCAGAGAGCCAGCGTGGTGTAGTGGCTAAGAACAGTGGTTTGGAGCAGTGGACTCTGATCTGGAGAACCGGGTTGGTTTCCCCACTCGTACACGTGAAGCCAGCTGGGTGACCTTGGGCTAGTCACAGCTCTCTCAGCCCCACTGACCCCACAGGGTGTCTGTTGTGGGGAGGGGAAGGGAAGGTGATTGTCAGCTGGTTAGATTCTTCCTTAAGTGGTAGAGAAAGTTAGCATATAAAAACCAACTCTTCTTCTTCTTCTTCTTCTTCTTCTTCTTCTTCTTCTTCTTCTTCTTCTTCTTCTTCTTCTTCTTCTTCTTCTTGTTTTGACACCCCCCCTTCCAATGGCCCTAAGACTAAGAGGTACCTTTTAGCACCCACTGTATATGTCGTCCTTCTCCACATTTGATAGTGTCATGTTTTTCACGCCTTCTTTGAAGCCCAATGATATCAAAGCTATTTTGTAACTCTAGGGTAGTCAGGCAGGAGGGTTGCGGGAGACCAGCGTCCCAGGAGGAAAGTTACAAAGAAAGCTAAGGCCTTGTGTACTTACAAGACGTTCTTACCACTGAGTTCCTGGAGATTCCTAGAGCTACGCACACTTGACAAGTGGTAGCTCTAGGAATCGCAGGAAACTCTATGGTACCATAGATTTCTCTGGCAGTTCCTAGAGCTGGCCTTTGCCTGCCAAGAACTTTACTGTAAGAACTTCATTCAAGGAGCAGAGGCCAGGGGCGCTTGGCAGCTCCATGTAATTCACCTTGAGTCCCAGCGTGAAAGGTAGGCTATAAATGAAGGAAATAAATTCATGTGTTTGATTAAATGCTCACTGATTGTTCAGAATAACCGTGTCTGGCCTTGGGAAGCTGGGCTGTATACTCTTTGTGTGTAAGCAGCAGGTTGGGTTCCCAGCTGCCTGCTAACGGCAGACGACCTCCTGAGGATTCCTGCTTCTGCCCGCTGACACTCAGATGCTCAGCAGGTGGAAGCAGTCTTGCAGAAAGAGGGCGGGGAGGGATCTCTGTTGGGCCAAAAGGGGAGGAGTGATCTGCATCCCCGCACAATGACGTCACTTCCAGCGCAATGCGGAAGTGCTGACATCATAGAATCGTAGAGTTGGAAGGAACCACCAGGGCCATCTAGTCCAACCCCCTGCACAATGCAGGACATTCACAACTACCCCCACACACATGCCCAGAAGATGGCCAAGGTGCCCTCCCTCTCATGATCGCATGGGCGGGACGCTCTATCACTCTCTCCAAAACTCTATGGAAACCATGGAGTTTGGGTGCAAGTGCTAGAGCATCCCCCTGGTGCAATGCCGGCACTTCCTCATTGCACCGAAAGTGATGTAATCCTGCAGGGATGCAGATGGCTGCCCCTTCCCAACAGCTCCCGCTGGACATCAGGAGGGACTTGGCAACCCTGGCAGCAGGGCACATTCCTGGTTCTCCCAGATTCGGTTTGCTGAGTTCAAGCTAGAAGATCCTGGCTCCCCAGACAGACTGCATTCACCCCCAGATACCCGACTCATGGTGTCATCCTGATCGATGTCATTATTGGAGGGCTGAGGAGCAGCGAAATGGCTCCATCGCCATCCTCCTCCTTGGGACTGTAGTGTCCCCTCAGACTCTCTTGCTGCATTGCCTTTCTTCTAATGCTGAATGGCTCATTTGTGGGTTTGGAGCTGCTGCTGATTCTCCCTGGGCCTGAGAAACAAGTTCTCGAAGATTTTTCTGTTTATTCCTCTTGTCAAAAGGATCATTAGGAGTTAATGAGAGCAAAACTGCTACCATCGTTTGCAGTGCAACAGGAGAGAAAGAAAACAAATGCCTCCATTTGTAAAGAGTTTGTGGGGATTGTTGCATTGCACAATAAAGTCAATGCTGGAGATTCCACCCACCCCAAAGTTTCTTTATTCATGAGGCATTTATCTTCCCCTCGGTTCGTTTGAAGAAACAAGTGCTGCTGCCCGTATGCAAAGCAAGCCCCAAATACTTGCATTAATGACGGTTTATAACAGAGATTAGGGGGTGATGCATTATTCAGTGACCCAGCAATGCCTCCGTGCCATCCAATCTCAGCAGCGAAATGAAAATGTGCCATCTTGGAAATGGGTGTTGAGAAGGCTGTCGGCATTCACAGCGTTTGCTCAAGCAGGTAAGAATGGAGACACGCAGCCACGTGAGCCAGGAAGGAAAGGGCTTCTGGTGTGGGGGTGGGTGAACAGTCGGCAGCAACCGCTGCAATCCATGGAGGCTGACTGGAAGCCCTTCAGCACTGGGATGGTCTCCTCCCCAATGAGGAAGCCATCGGAGATCACATCTGGTGTGCCTGACTTCTCAAAACCAATGGAGCTTTTCAAAAGATATGGAATTAATGCCTGGTGTATGCAGGATGAGGAGGGGGGGGGTGCACACCTGAAGCTGATTGTGCAGTCAGGACCAGATCTGCATTTTTTTAAGGGGGCAAAAGCACAAAAGGCCCCCCCCCATAAATATACACACATACAGTGAGGGGAAAAAGTATTTGATCCCCTGCTGAATTTGCCCGTTTGCCCTCTGACGAAGAAATGACCAGTCCATAATTTTAATGGTAGGTCTATTGTAGCTGTGAGAGACAGAATAACAACAGGAAAACCCCCAGAAACCCAGAAGACAAAAGTCAGAGATTGATGTGCATTATAATGAGTGAAATAAGTATTTGATCCCCTATCAACCAGCCAGATTAGGGTTAGGGTTCTGCTGTCGACAGAAGCAATCCATCCATCAGATTCCAAACTAGCCACCATGACCAAGACCAAAGAGCTGTCCAAGGATGTCAGGGACAAGATTGTAGACCTGCACAAGGCTGGGTTAGGGTATACACATTTTTTTCTTTTTATCATCTATTGCTGCCATTGCCCCCCTCTTCCTGCCACCCGGGGCAGGCCCCCCCTTGGTTCCCTAGATCCAGCCCTACATGTGGGGGCTTTTGATAGAATCATAGAATCATACAGTTGGAAGGGACCACCAGGGTCATCTAGTCAAACCCCCTGCACAATGCAGGAAAATTCACAACTACATGCCCCCCTCACACCCCAGTGACCCCTACTCCATGCCCAGAAGATGGCCAAGGTGCCCTCCCTCTCATGAACTGCCTAAGGTCACAGAATCAGCATTGCTGACAGATGGCCATCTAGCCTCTGCTTCAAAACCTCCAGGGAAGGAGAGCTCACCACCTCCCGAGGAAGCCTGTTCCACTAAGGAAGCGCTCTGTCAGAAAATTCTTCCTAATGTCTAGACAGTTTTGCACAGCTCAGTCTGAGCTGCCCTCAAGGCCAGTGTGTTGTAGTGGTCAAGAGCAGTGGATTCTGATCTGGAGAACCGGGTTTGATTCCCCATTCCTCCTCATAAGCGGCGGACTCTAATCTGGTGAACCGGGTTGGTTTCCCCACTTCTACGCATGAAGACAGCTGGGTGACCTTGGGCTAGTCACAGTTTTCTCTGAACTTTTTCAGCTGCACCTACCTCACAAGGTGTCTGTTATGGGGAGAGGAAGGGAAGGAGATTGTAAGCCACTTTGAGACTCCTTAAAGGTAGAGGAAAGTGGGGTATAAAAACCAACTCTTCTCCTCCTCCTCCCCCTCCTCCCCCTCCTCCTTCTTTCCAGGCATTTGCGAGCCAAGCTGTCCATCAGTTTTCAGGTTCAGAAATTCAGGACTGG